>NC_138749.1:2363283-2760986 GCF_965113315.1 Podarcis vaucheri | reverse complement strand
ACGAGGCCAGCCCTTTTGCTGTATTCTTTTTGGCACCTACTTAAAATGTTTTTTAAGGCAAGCCAAAGCAGACATGTAGAAATTGCATGTGTTTTCTTTTTACTGCTAATTTTAACCATCCTTTGAATATTTTTAAATCCCTGTTTTATTTATCAATGATTTCAATGCTTTATTTTATATATTTTTTAAACTGCAGGATCAGGTGGCACCTAATTTTTGATAAACAATGGTTTGGACTTATTTCCTTGTTTAAGTGGGGGAATTTCAGCAATTGATCTCCATGGATAAAATTTAAGGAGTCCTCGCAGGCAGCAAGACCGGCATTAAACTGGGCAATAGGGCCACCTGCTGGAGCTCAGAAACATTGAGCACATTGGTGGTTTGATTCAAATCAAGGTACAGTGCAGGCAGTGAAGCAGTAGATATCACTCCCGTGATGTCTGGTGCATCTTGTAAGTTTTAGCAAGCAATAGTAGGAAGCCACAGATAGCAAGGCATGCAAGTTCGCTCTGGGGAAGGTTGGTGGCAGGTCCAATGACTGGATATCGAAGCAACACCATCTATACCAATCACCTTTTAGACTAGAAGTCCCACAAGGCCCACTCAGCAAGCTGGGGGCTGATGGGACATGCAGTCCACCAGAGACCAGGTTGAAAAAGGAAAAGGTAAAGGGACCCCTGACCATTAGGTCCAGTCGTGGCGGACTCTGGGGTTGCGGCGCTCATCTCGCTTTACTGGCCGAGGGAGCCGGCGTACAGCTTCCAGGTCATGTGGCCAGCATGACTAAGATGCTTCTGGCGAACCAGAGCAGCGCACGGAAACGCCGTTTACCTTCCTGCTGGAGCGGTACCTATTTATCTACTTGCACTTGGACGTGCTTTCGATCTGCTAGGTTGGCAGGAGCAGGGACCAAGCAACGGGAGCTCACCCCGTCGTGAGGATTCAAACCGCCGACCTTCTGATCAGCAAGTCCTAGGCACTTTTGCCAGCAGCAGGTAGCAAGGAGGCAGAAGTGACCCACAGAACTACTTCCAGTGGGTGGGTTATCACCCTCCCCAAAGTGGCCCTCCTTACCACTGTCACCTAGTGGTGGTTGCAAACCACACCTCACGAGGCATAGGGAGTAGACGAAGCACATATTGGATGCATTGCTTCTTTTGGTGCAGGGAAAAGTCAAAGGAACTCTCAGTCAAAGGTCATGCTGTATTCTCCCCTAGAGGTTTCTGCATAGAACAGTTTCATGGATGAGCTGGGGTTCACGCAGATCCATACCTTGCTCTCTAAAGTAACGAGTGTTTGGGGCATAATAATAATAATAATAATAATAATAATAATAATAATTTATTATTTGTACCCCGCCCATCTGGCTGGGTTTCCCCAGCCACTCTGGGCAGCTTCCAACAAAGACCAAAAATACACTAAAATGTCACACATTAAAAACTTCCCTGAACAGGGCTGCCTTCAGATGTCTTCTGTATGTCAGGTAGTTGTTTATCTCTTTGACATCTGATGGGAGGGCGTTCCATAGGGAAGGCGCCACTACCGAGAAGGCCCTCTGCCTGGTTCCCTGTAACTTGGCTTCTCACACTGTGGGAACCGCCAGAAGGCCCTTGGTGCTGGACCTCAGTGTCCGGGTAGAACGATGGGGGTGGAGACGCTCCTTCAGGTATACTGAACCGAGTCCGTTTAGGGCTTTAAAGGTCAACACCAACACTTTGAATTGTGCTTGGAAACGTACTGGGAGCCAATGTAGGTCTTTCAAGACTGGTGTTATGTGGTCTCGGTGGCCGCTCCCAGTCACCAGTCTAGCTGCCACATTCTGGATTAGTTGTAGTTTCACAACTGGAAAAGCACCCAGTGAAGAAAGCCCCAGCAACAGCTATCTCGTTTCTCCTGTAAACTCCAAATAATAAAAAGAAAGCATGGGGTTTTCCTTTTGAGATAGGCACCAGCCTTTTCCTGCCTCCATGGGGAAAAGAGAAAACACTACAAGCCTGTTGACAGCCAAGAGGCAGAATGCGGGGCTGTGAGAAACAGGCTGGTATTCTGCAGCATGAGCCTTCACAGGGAAGAAAGGTTTGCTGCATTAGGAGTCAGAAGTGGTTGAGAGGCTAGATTTAGATGGCGGATGTTCTGGTGTCGCTCGACTGCAGGAAACAAGCTAAGAAGAACCTTGGTCACTGGTTACTAAACATATTAATGCCTTTCTTTTAAAAAATGACTGAAAGAAAAGGGCAAAATAAGAAATTTATTGAGCATCAGACGAGTCTGTTACATTCTCTGCAGAAAGTCCAGCGACCAATTGGGCACTGGGTGGGTGTAGTGTCCTCATGATCAAATCAGCTCTGTTCAGAATGATGTTATCTAGTAACTCTGCAAGCTAGGGATTTCCTCGACTTAGAACACTGTATTCCACTCTAGAAACACCAACTGGATGAAGGAGGGCAAAACAGCAATTAGGCAGACAGTGCACAGAATCAAGTAGCTCGCTCTTGACCCTCTAGGGCAAGGATCAATATTGAACTTCGATTATAAAACCCCATGAGGGGTTGTTTTGACCTATGGGGTAGCTCAGCTGTTAGAGCAGGAGATTCTTATCTCAGGGTCGTGGGTTTGACCCCACGTTGGACAAAAAGATTCATGAATTGCAGGGGGTTGGATTAGATGGCCCTTGTGGTCCCTTCCAAGTCTACAATTCCATGAGGATTTGTAAAATTTCTATACCATCTTTCATCTGAGGATCACAGGGCGGTTTACATTATAAAACCACAAAAATACATATCTTAAAATAAATATCACTCCCGCACCCAGTTTAAAAGGCCGTTGATATTTTAATTAGTCAAAGGCCAGGGAGAAGAGAAATGTTCTTGCCTGGCATCTAATGATATGTAATGAAGGTGCCAGGCAAGCCTTCCACAAGTGGGAAACCACCACAGAAATAGCCCGTTCTCGTGCAGGCGGCACATGAAGGGCCTCAGATGATGATCACAGGGTCTGAGTTGGTTCATATGGAAAGACGTGGTCCTTAAGACATTGTGGTCCTGAGCAATGGACAGTTTTATAGGTCAAAACCAAAGTAAAATAAACAAATAGTCCAGTAGCACCATCTTCAGATACATATCGGAAGATATGTATGCACATGAAAGCTTATACCCAGAACACACTTAGTTGGCCTCTAAGGTGCTCCTGGGCAATTTATTTATTTCGACTGCATCAGATCAACACGGCTACCTACCTGAATCTAGGTTAAAACCAGTACTTTGAATTGGGCCCAGAGGATTGGCATTATATGCTCAAAACATTATATACTCAAAGGATGACCCTTTCAAAACTTAAGTGTCCTGAAGGCCTTTCAGTGACACCTGTGCTCTTGAACGATGGCACCTGTAAGTTCAGGGTCTGGAGACAGGCAAATCTGGCTCCTGCTGAGGGACAAGTTTTACAGTTTTTCTTAATCAAAATCCCAAGGAGTACTCCTCTACTCCAGGGATCACCATAATCCTGCAGGCAGTTTACCCTTCACTCTCTCGTGTTTCTTTCTCTCATCTTTAATCCTTGCCAGAAAAGTGTTAATTCTGCACGAGTCCCCTCCTCCCTTAAAATCAGTGTTAAGCCAACTAATAAGGCATCGTTTTTTGTTTCTTCCAGTGGAAAAGATGCACGTCTTGGAAATGCACGGGGGCCTTGCAGCATGAGGTGTGACAAATGAGCCTGAACATCTACTAAGGATCTGGAAAGAAGGTCACACAGATCTACTTTCCAGCTTGCAGTTGCCCTACAAAGACCAATATGAAGCAAATAATTCATTTTGCCACTGTTTTCAACAATCAATAACAAAAGCAGACACACAACGGCGAGTTTAATCATGGTTCATTATATTATCTTTTTGTCCAAGTATAACAATCATACACACCAATTTATTCTCAAACACTGGTTGGCAAACAAAACACCCAGGTCCGCTGCGCACGGAGGCGCAGTTGCAGTAACTGAGACAGTAACCAGACACATGCTACACATTTGGCTGATGGTGACAAGGATACTGTACTGGAAACGCATCCGATTCTCAGCCGCTGCTAATGCTAGCCCATGGGACTCCTCTGACAGGAGCTAGCAGAAGCTGGGACGGAGGAAGCCTGCAAACAGGCTGGCTGCCTGCAACCATCACTGCATCCTGATTCAAATAAAGAAGTGTTCAGCCCCAGGGGAAATTGGGGTGGGTGGATTAAAGAAGGGGAACTAGCTGCCCTTTCATGTTCTAAGGCTTGCTAATCAGCTGGGACCATTAGGTAAGCTAGCACCTGGCTCCAGGGTTTTTAGACAAAAGCATACCAAGTACCCATATTTGAGCACCTGGGGTGACCTTTCTAAAGGCACACCTACGCAGCTGCAGGAGGGGTTTGAGCATTTTAGCTACACTTGTCACCTGCCACCAAAACAGCCAAAAGGAATAAATTGCAACTGCCTTGGACCATGCAGTCTGCACTGCAGCCTCCCCATACAAGTGTTGTCATGGGTGGGGAGAAAGCCCAGGAAGGTTGTCAGCAACTGTGGGGAATGCCAGCACTCCGGCTCAGCTCTTTCTCTTTCCCTCTTGAACAGGAACTGCCGCAAACACGACCCAAGTCAAAAGAACAGTCTCTATTTGCACATGTGGGAACTAGATGGAATCCCCAGGAAGAAAAGCGAAGGAACTGGGGGTAAATGATAGATAGGGGTGGAAGAAAAACATCCTGTCCAGTTACAACAGCATTTCAAGTGAAAAGATTGGAAAGAAGAAAATATGGTTTGGAAAGACAGAGGTGGGAACAAGGTCTCAGGGCTGGCAAGCACAGCTTCTGCAATCCTTAACTTTCTGGGGTGGCCCTGCCACCAAATAAGATTCCATTTGCAGGGGAAAGGAAGGTTTCTTCTGCAGAGTCAGTTATCTGAAGAACACGGTTATTAGGTGCTAAGAGGAAGTGACTAGGACAGAGATACATGATCTATCAAAACCTTTGGAACAACGGCTAGGGCAACCCCGCCAAATTTCATAGTCCCATTTGTAGGCAACTTGAAGGCAGGCAGTTTGCACAATACATGAGAGGGGTCCTTAAAAACTCTGCTCCTCTTGGGGCTTCCAGTTCTCTCACCCTCCCAGCCATCCAAATATCCTGGAACTTTACTATACCAGGGGGGAGGGGTTGCAACTGACATTTGGTGGTGGTAAAGATGAGTTCTGTCTTTGCTAAAGAAACAGTGGAAGGGAAAAGAGAGAAGAGCCACCACTATGGCCACCCAACAGGAAGCCATAGTGAAGAGCCACCACTATGGCCACCCAACAGGAAGCCCAAGCAAAATTTTCACCCAGTTTTGCCACCCCCATGAAATCATCCCTGGGTTTAGCCCTACACCTCCCCACCCCCCCAACCCCAGTTGAATTTTGAGCCTAAAAATTCTACCTTTGGGCTCAAGGCCAATTAGGAACTGTGGAAGAAAAAAAGAAATAAGAGCAGTGTCTGGTCCAACCGAGATTCTCACCCCAGGGTTGAATCAAAAACCATCCCTGGGAACAGTGGCCATATGGCATCCTGCCACAGACATCAACACTAAGAGGTATACAAATATATATATCTATATATCTACACATGCGTGCATAGCTGAAGAGGCCACCAGAGTAAGGCTCTAAGTTAAGGCGATGGACAGCGGCTCTCCGTATTAGTATTACAGGATAAAAATGGATGAGGTCCTCTGGAGAACGTGCAACCCATTTTGAGAGTGGAAGGGTGGAAGGCAGCTCCCTCCCCGACACTGGCCCCATGGGGATTAAGACATACAGGAAAAGTCATGTTACAAACACAGACCAAGAGCCAAGTGCCCCACACAGCACGCCCCACAGAACCAACCACACCTACTGACAGAGGAACAGGAAAATGCCCACGTTGAATCCAGGGGGGTGGGTAGGAGAGGATCAAAATTTAGCAGGAAGCATTTTTTTTGTCTGTGTTAAACAGTAGTGCAAATATACTGGGGGAGCTCAGAGACTCTCATTGTACTCCTGCTGCTCCAACACCATTCATTTCTAGAGAGGGTGGTATGTGTATATATGTTTCAAGTACCGCCCCCTCGCCCCCCAAAAAGCAAAGCAAAGCAAAAGTCATGCACTGACACGAGCTCATTAGGTTGCATCCTAAGGTGGCTCAATCACACCCAGAATGTAATGCAACAGCCTCTCTCTCGTCTATGCATGGCCAAAGAAACCCTGAATGTTGGCTGTCCATATTTCCATTAAAGATTTCCATTAAAGCGCCCATTAAATCACATTGCAGAGCACAGCAGACTTACAGAAATACATGAAGGAAGCATTCAGGTATTGAAAGATAGGAAGACAGGATTCCCTCTTACTGCTAGTAGATCCCTCTCTATGCCTGCTGAAACACGCATGATGCTCCCAGTATTGTGTGGGTATTTCTGAGCACACGAGCTACACCACTGCTCTCTAGTACACAGCACAGCCAAGGGGAGGCAGGGAGGGAGGAGAGCCTTCCATTTCAAGGGGGATGATGACTGAATTGGAGCCAAGGAGCAGCGAGCGCTCACTAGCCCGAGTCGCTGAAGTAGGCATTGAGCTCCAGGAGCAGCCCCTTGACGTAAACACGCACAGTGTAGAAGAGGGTAAGGAAGTCCTGAGTGCTGAAGATTGTGTCAGCAAGGGCAAAGGGGAGCGTCGAAGGGATGAAACCGCGGCCGTACTCCACCATCCATGTGCCGGCACTCCACTGCACTGATGTGGCCTCTCCAGACCGGTGGATGATGGTATCTCCTGCACAGACAGGAGACAACACTTAAAGAGTCTCATCCTGCTCCGCCTCCCACAGAAGCATCACCTTACAAGGAACACGCAACTCACCTGGGTAGTAGATCTCGCTTTTGGTTGTTCCTTCTTTCCACTGCCGGAAGGTCCCCGAGATGATGGTATCGTAGATATCGGCCCAGTATCGACCTGCAAGGGAAGAAACAGCATCCAGTAGCAGTTAAGGACTAAGAGGCAACAAAACTCAGTAGACGAGATTTGACTGCTCTTACTGTAACTGCTTGTTTGGAGGGAGATGGAGAAAGCAATGCCAAAATCTCATCCTCCGCCAGCTGTAGAGGTCTTATCATTTGGTGAGGAAGTGGGGGACGGAGAGACCAGCGGCAGGGTGGGTTACACCAAAGGAAGGAGTGTGGAAAGGTGGCTCCTGCCTTCAAGAATTGAATAGCCAATCAGGTCTCGATGGAGCGGAAGACCAAGTGGCGTCAGTAGGGCAGAGTGCCTATTACCAAGCTCTGGTTGATTTGCCAGCTAGCGGGTGGCGCTGTGGGTAAAACCTCAGCGCCTAGGACTTGCCGATCGTATGGTCGGCGGTTCGAATCCCCGCGACGGGGTGAGCTCCCGTCGTTCGGTCCCAGCTCCTGCCCACCTAGCAGTTCAAAAGCACTCCTAAGTGCAAGTAGATAAGTAGGTACCGCTTTATAGCGGGAAGGTAACAGCGTTTCCGTGTGCTGCGCTGGTGCTGGCTCTCCAGAGCAGCTTCGTTACGCTGGCCACGTGACCCGGAAGTGTCTGCGGACAGCGCTGGCTCCCGGCCTCTTAAGCGAGATGAGCACGCAACCCCAGAGTCGGACACGACTGGCCTGTACGGGCAGGGGTACCTTTACCTTTTTAACCTCCTGTTTCAATAAATGTAAAGCTCTCTACTTGGGGCCACCCTTGAAGGTGATCCAAAAGCTGCAGTTAGTGCAAAATGTGGCAGCCTGTTTAAGCAGGTGAGCCATCTGCAAACACATCACTCCCAGTTCTACAGGATGTGCACTGAGACACAGCAGCTTGCCGACATCCACCCTTTATGGCTAATGCTCGAATATGCACTAACTCAGGAGCAAGCTCTACCATTTGTAAGAGGATCTACTTCTAGCTAAAAATGCATATGGATGCAGAAAACGCGTATGAAGTAATGTTCCTTGTGCCCAAATCCAAATGGACTGCATAATCTGCACCAACACCACCAATGAAATTGTAGGTCAAACTTAAAACCTCCTCTAAGCTTAGGAGCCAATTCTATTCTCCTGATACTCGAAGAGAGAAATCTTTTTCTCTGACCCTCCATATCAGCATCCTGTGTGGTTCAATCTAGCTTACCTGAGTGTCCCCCAGCGTCGATGGCTGTGCCAAAGAGCAGAACGTACTCAGAGAAGGAAGCATGGAGCAGGCACATGGAACCCATCCAGCCACCGGCATTGACAAACACCCACTGCAAGTCCTCATCTGGCAGGATGTGTCCTGGGTGCTTCTTGCGCAGTTCCACAATGATCTTGGAAAAAGCCAACTCGTGGTCCAGGCCTGTAGGAAGAGGGGGGGAAAGGCCAAACTGAGTCCTGGTGAGGACAGCCTCCCTTTCATGTGAAAGTGGAAATGAAGCTTCTATCCCTTGTTGGGTAGAACAGATCAGATGACTCCCTCTTATAATAAGCTGGGAGTCCATCCACACCATCAGCATTTGACTTTACACGGTCTGAGCATGTAAGAGATCAGTATCAAGTCTTAAAAACTAATTATTTAGTCCCGAAACTGTTTCGCTTGGCAAGACCTGTCTCTCTAAACACAATCCCTGATAGTGGCCAAGCAAGGGGCAGCAAGCTGAGCTTAAGAAAGCTGCTCCCTGTTGATTTTTCCATTAACATCAAGCAGGCTGAGATGTTTTGTGTGTTCTGGGACAGAGATGGAAGGTAAGGTGCTGCCTGAGGAAGACTGGAACAGGCCAAGCAAATGCCTCCTTCTCCATAGATCTGAAAACATTTATGCATTTCAATTCATCCAAAACCTTTCACGCCACACCTTTCCTTTAAAAAAGAAATGAGCTGAAGTTAAAACAAATGGCTCTTCCCCCTCAAAAGCCCACCGGGAGTCAAAGAAATGTACATTTGGAAGGGCACCTCAAAGGCTCACTCTCTGCATTGCAGGAGCCACAACTAAAGCAGCCCTGGCAGACGGCTGCCCGGCCTCTGGGTTGAAGCAGGGCTGGACACCAGTGTTTAGAAAATCACTCCAAATTTTGACCTACGGCTGTTTTAAATTTTCGAAAGCCTCAAACCATCACCAATGATTTTTTTTTACCTTATTGGTAATTTCATTGGTTAGGGCTTGTTTGTTTTTAAGGTAAACCACACCACGAATTTTCAACAACAGAGAAGTGAGGCGTATCCTTATCATCACATATTTATTTAAATTTATAAAATTTGTATATATCTCAGGGCAGTTCACAGCATATACAGTGGTACCTCGGGTTAAGTACTTAATTCGTTCTGGAGGTCTGTTCTTAACCTGAAACTGTTCTTAACCTGAAGCACCACTTTAGCTAACGGGGCCTCCTGCTGCTGCTGTGCCGCCGAAGCACAATTTCTGTTCTCATCCTGAAGCAAAGTTCTCAACCCGAGGTACTATTTCTGGGTTAGCGGAGTCTGTAACCTGAAGCGTCTGTAACCTGAAGCGTATGTAACCCGAGGTACCACTCTAAATATTTACACCCTCCCTTTTCTCCTGACAGGAACTCATGGTGCCTTCCGAATTAAAAGCAAGGGCAGCTGAAAAACCCCGTTATTATTATTATTTCTGTTTACTACATTTCTGCCTGGTGGATCTCTCAGCCTAAGAACCCGAAGCCCCCCCCCGAGACAGAGACCCCCCGACCAGACCCCCTTCTCCCCCCCCCCCAAGGTAGACTGCCCCTGCCCGGGGAGGCCCCCCGTCCCCCGTGACGCGCCTGCGTGGTGCTTGGCGAGGCGCGCGATCTCCTGGGGGTCGAACTCGAAGCGGCGCGACGAGGCCGAGAGGGCGACCCAGCAGCGCAGCGCCCCCACCAGCAGCGCCGCCGCCGCCGTCACGGCCACCGCCCCCCGCGCGAAGCGCCCGGCCCAGCGCGGCGCCGGCAGCCACCGCATCCCGAAGACGCTGCAGGAGGAGGAGAAGGAGGCGAAGCAGCAGCAGCAGGAGGCGGAGGCGGAGGCGGGTCGGGGCTACCGCGCCTGCGCCACGGGCAGCTTGACGACCCCGGGGAGAGCCAATGGCAAGCCTCGCCGCCTCAGAACGGCCGGCCAATCACGGCCCGCGCAGCGCCCGCCGGCCAATAGCGGCAGAAGACGCTCGAGCGTCCCCGCCAATGGCGATCCGGGGCGACGCTCTTCGAAGGCCGTTTCGCGCGCGCATCTCCTCGCTCCGCCCTCGCCATCACCGGGCGCGTTCTGTCACGTGAGGCGGCTCGGCCAACCGCGTGCGTCCGTCGCCTCGGGCTGACCCGCGCGCCCTTCGGGGCAAGTTCACGTGACGGTGCGCTGACGGTCACGTGATGGGCTGGCGGGGCCGGAGAGAAGGAAGCGGCGGAGGATGGCGGAGAAGTTCCAGCCCAGCGGTACCTCCTGCGGGGAGAGCGCGGTGGAGGGTGCGGGCTGGGGAGTTGAGAGGCCTGTCTTAGCCCCGCCCCGTTCTTTAGTGTCACGGGGTGGGAGGGCGCTGTTGCCAAGGAGACGAGGGTTGATATGCAGAAGGGCGGGGCTTGATTTGGGAGGGGCCTGCTGCTAGGTGTGGGTGGAGCTTGCCTTGGAGGGGAGGGGCTTGTTGCTGCTGGAGGTGTGTGGGGCTTGCCTTGTGAGGGAGGCGCTTGTTGCTAGGTGTGGGTGGAGCCTGCCTTAAAATGGGAGGGGTCTGCTGCTAGGTGTGGTGGGTGGGGCTTGTCTTGGAGGGGAGGGGCTTGTTGCTCGGTGTGGGTGGAGCCTGCCTTAAATGGGAGGAGTCTGCTGCTAGTGGGTGGGACTTGCCTTGGAGGGGAGGGGCTTGTTGCTAGGTGTGGGTGGAGCCTGCCTTAAATGGGAGGAGTCTGCTGCTAGTGGGTGGGGCTTGCATTGGAGGGGAGGGGCTTGTTGCTAGGTGTGGGTGGAGCCTGCCTTAAATGGGAGGGGTCTGCTGCTAGGTGTGGTGGGGCTTGCCTTGAAGGGGAGGGGCTTGTTGCTAGGTGTGGGTGGAGCCTGCCTTAAATGGGAGGAGTCTCCTGCTAGGTGTGGTGGGTGGGGCTTGCATTGGAGGGGAGGGGCTTGTTGCTAGGTATGGGTGGAGCCTGCCTTAAATGGGAGGGGTCTCCTGCTAGGTGTGGTGGGTGGGGCTTGCCTTGGAGGGGAGGGGCTTGTTGCTAGGTGTGGGTGGAGCCTGCCTTAAATGGGAGGGGCCTGCTGCTAGGTGTGGTGGGTGGGGCTTGCCTTGGAGGGGAGGGGCTTCTGTCATGACGTGGAGGGGTCTGTGGCCAGGGAGACAGGCAGGGCTAAAGGGGACAGGGGGCCTAGGGGTCATGCTGGTGCCGGTGCCGGTGCCCTAGCCGCCTGTCCCCCGCCTTGTGCTCCTGCGTCTCTAACTCTGCTCCCTCCCTCCCCAGAGCACCAGCACCTGCGCTACAACCCCTTGCGTGATGACTGGGTGCTGGTCTCTGCCCACCGCATGCGGCGCCCATGGCAGGGGCAGGTGGAGAAGCCGCCCCAGGAGGACATCCCACGATGTGATCCGGGCAACCCTTTGTGCCCCGGAGCCAAGAGAGCCAATGGCCAGGTACTGTGTTGCTGGGGCAGGGAGGCGATACAGGCCCCTTGGGCTGCATGGGCCACCCTCAATCCTCAATGGAGGCCATAAAAGGTAAAGGGACCCCTGACCATTAGGTCCAGTCGTGGCCAACTCTGGGGTTGCAGCGCTCATCTCGCTTTACTGGCCGAGGGAGCCGGCATACAGCTTCCAGGTCATGTGGCCAGCAGGACTAAGCTGCTTCTGGCGAACCAGAGCAGCACACGGAAACGCCGTTTACCTTCCCGCCGGAGCTCACCCCATCGCGGGGCTTTGAACCGCTGACCTTCCAATCAGCAAGTCCTAGGCTCTGTGGTTTAACCCACAGCGCCACCTGCATCCCTATAACAGAGGCCATAAATCAGTTCATAACCATCAGTTGTGTTTATTTATCACTTTTGCATCCCACCTTTTCTCCAGATACTTAAAGAGGAATGCCTGCCTCTGTTCCTCCCCAGTTTTATCCTCATAGTAACTCTATGAATTAGGCTAGGCTGAGAGACAGTGACTGGCATAAATTCACCCAGGTAAGCTCATGGATACGAGGCGATTTCCACCTTGGTTTCCCAGGTCCTAGTCCAACACTCTAACCACTACACCACACTGGCCACTCCGCCCCCTGTATGTTGTGAAGCAGAAAGATCCTGTTATCTTGTGCCTGCGATATTTTTTTTAAAAAAATACTCTCCAGCAGTGTCTGCAGGACAGTCAAAAGCCAACAAGAAGCTTTACACAGAAACATCAGGCAGTAGTGGGGTGGGTTTAATTTTTTTTACTGTCCAGCACAGCTCTCCGAAATCATTCTGCTCTCCACCATCGCCCCTTGAGAAACATTTTCAAACAAGTTCCTCCGGAAAATAGCACATCCTGTCCAACTTGAAATATTGGAATCCCAATAAAGCAGAATTTTGGTTTTCATTGGATTTTATGGTTGCAGGTGTGACTGACTCTCTCTTCCCTGTCCTCTCAATTCTTGGGAAATTTCCCCCCTGGCCCTAAAGACTGAAATCTTGGAAATATTTGGTAGAGAGTTGAAACTAGAGTTGCTGCCCTACAGTCCTGCAGCTCAGCAGCCTGACTGCAATCTGTGTTTTCCTGTGTTTGTCCTCATGCAGGTGAATCCCCACTACGAGAGCACATTTGTCTTTGACAACGACTTCCCTGCACTGCAGCCAGATGCCCCGGAGCCTGGTAAGAATTCACCTGGTTTTTCTGATTAGCACTTAGCCGTTTACCAAGGAAGATGAGGCTCAAGGAGAACCCATTTAATGATTCCTCCTCCACAGGGTATGAGCCAGGATCCTTTGTTAATATAGTGAATAGCTTCCAGTTAGGGTTGCTGTGTGTTTTTGTTTCTGGCAGGGCTACCTGTTCAGCCGTAAGGATTCCAGCAGTTAAAAGCAGAAGGGCCTTGTCAGAGAAAAAAAAAGACACGTGGCAGTTCTGCCGCAGGTTGCAGCATTTTTTCAAAGTTGAGGGTCTGTGACTTAGCTGGAAAATGTTAGCTGCCCATGGATGTCCCAGGGGAATGTGGATGGAGGGAAAGGAGCTCATCTTGGTTGGATTTTTTCAAAGGCTCATCCTGATGTGACAAAAGTTGCTAAAGTACTCTGCGGAGGGCTCTTGTCTTTTCTGACAGGCAATGTAACATGAGGAGAGCCTTTTATTTTATTTTTTATTTAACATAATTATTACAAAATACAAACAAAATACTGCAAATACATACATACATATATATTTTAGATAAGCACGCATATATAAAAAATAACAAAAAGAAAAAAGTAAGAAAAGAAAAAAATAATGAGAAAAATAAGAAGAAAAATTGAAAGAATTTCTTCCAGATTTATTCTACAAATATCTCAATAATAAAATTTCATTGGTTGTCTTATTTCATTGATTGACTTCCATCGCTTACACTGCACTTCCTATATACCTTTTAAGCAAAATTGTATCTGTTATCCCGTATTTTCCCCAAACAATCTCATACAAATATTCTAATCAATAAGTTTTCTAAATCTTTCATAAATCTATTCTAAACACAACCAATACAATACAAAGATTAAATGTAAGGTAATGGCACGAGAAGAGCCTTGCTGGATGAGGCCAAGGGCCCATCCAGTCTAGCATTCCATTCCAGGGGTCGGTCGGGTGCTCTTGGGGAGCGCCCCAGTTGGCTTACTGCAAGGGCCTGGGTCCACCTCATGCCCTGCACTGTTGCAGGAGCCATGGTTGAAGTCTGCAGAATAATGGGATCTTCTTTGTCCTGTTTGCTGCACTTAAAGATACCCCTCCATCCATGGAGATCCACTGGCAATTCCTGAGCTGTCAGCAGGCATCCATGCAGTGTGACATCTCTGCGTAGTCCAGGATTAGGAACAGTTTCCCCTTGTTGATTTACAATACAGTGGTACCTCGGGTTAAGAACATAATTCGTTCCGGAGGTCCGTTCTTAACCTGAAGCACCACTTTAGCTAATGGGGCCTCCCACTGCTGCCATGCCGCCGCTGCACAATTTCTGTTCTCATCCTGAAGCAAAGTTCTTAATATTTCGGAGGTGATATTTCTGAGTTAGTGGAGTCTGTAACCTGAAGTGTATGTAACCTGAAGCGTATGTAACCCGAGGTACCACTGTATGCTGAGGGGATGTTGCACCACCATGAACAGTGGTACCTCTGGTTGCAGACACGATCCGTTCTGGGGTGTTGTTCGCACCCTGAAAAGTCCGTAACCAGAGTGGCACTTCTGCGCATGTGCAAAGCGCAACAGAGCGCTTCTGCGCATCCACGAACCGCACAGAACACTTCTGCACGTGCAGCGCACGGCAAAACCCGGAAGTAAACACTTCCAGGTTTGCTGCATTTTTAACCTGAAAAAACGCAACATGAAGCATTTTCAAGAGGAGATATGACTGTACAAACCTCTCGCCTGCCCTTCACAGTGTGCATCGTATACATTGGGCCTGGAAGTCCCTCCTGAGCTGGGGGCAACAGAGTTCACTGCAGGATGTGACGGGCGGGATTGCAGTCGAGCAGTAGCACTGATGACAAGTCCCTGGCTGGGCTAGAAGATGAATTTGTGGGGTCTGGGGGAGGCTGACGTCGCAGCTGTGCAACCTCCTGGTGCGCTGGCTTCTTCCTGCCTTTCCTGGATTGCACCCGTTGCCCGCCTCCCTGCGTTTCTCACTGGATTTCCTCTCCTTCCCCAGATGCTGGCGACCACCCCTTGTTCCGTGCAGCGTCCGCTCGAGGCGTGTGGTAAATCTGTCAACTTGTGTTCCCCAGCCCTGCCCTCCTGCTGAGCCGAATGGCTGGCTTTAGGGTTGCCTTGTATTGCTCCCCCCCTTTTTTCCCCTTCTTGGCCCAGTCCTTCTCTCTGCCTTTTCCTGGAACTGCGAACAGTTTTTGCAGAGTAAGAATTACTAGGCTTGCCTTGCCTTGCCTTCGTCTTATCATGATTTGCCCAACTGTCTGGCTTTCCACTTCCATATGCATGACTTCAACCAAGTTAGCTGCTTTGATTTCTTTGATCTCAAGGTCACCTCTGCTGTTTTACTCTTTTTGTAAACTGCTTTGTGTTTAAAAAAATATATATTATTAAGCAGTGTACTTTCTATGAATTAAAATGTGGAGTTGTTTGCTCTGTAGCCACTTAGGAGTGGCATACCTCATTCAGACCTGTCCTGTACAGTGGTGCCTCGCAAGACGAAATTAATTCGTTCCGCAATTCTCTTCGTCTTGCGGTTTTTTCGTCTTGCGATGCACGGTTTCCCATAGGAATGCATTGAAAATCAATTAATGCGTTCCTAGGGAAACCACCTTCAGACCAGGTCCGGGGACAGTCTGTCCCCGGACCTCTTCTGAAGGCTGGGGGGGGGGGACCAAGGGCTTTTCTTCCCACCCCCAGCATTTTAAAAAACCCTGGGACAGCGGAGGACTTCTCCGCTGTGCGGGGCTATCTTAAAATGCTGGCGGGCGGCATTTTAAAATCGCTCCGGACAGCGGAGGACTTCTCCGCTGTCCGGGGCGATTTAAAAGCCCCTGGGAAGGCAGGGGGGGGACAAAGACTTTCTCCCCCCGCCCACCTTCAGAAGGTGTTCCCGCCCCCCGCCCCACTTCGGAACAGCTTTCCGAAGTGGGGCGGTGGGGCCAGGTGTTCCCGACCCCCCTCCCCACTTCGGAAGAGCTTTCCGAAGTGGGGCGGTGGGGCCAGGTGTTCCCGACCCCCCTCCCCACTTCGGAAGAGCTTTCCAAAGTGGGGCGGCGGGGCCAGGTGTCCCCGCCCCCCGCCCCACTTCGGAACAGCTTTCCGAAGTGGGGCGGCGGGGCCAGGTGTCCCCGCCCCCCCTCCCCACTTCGGAAGAGCTTTCCGAAGTGGGGCGGCGGGGCCAGGTGTTCCCGACCCCCCTCCCCACTTCGGAAGAGCTTTCCGAAGTGGGGCGGCGGGGCCAGGTGTTCCCGCCCCCCCGCCCCACTTCGGAACAGCATTTTAAAATGCTGGGGGTGGGGAGCGAAGCGCTGCCGACCCCCAGCATTTTAAAATCTTCCCAGGACACGGGGAGATTTTAAAATGCTGGGGGTCTGCAGCGCTTCGCTCCCGACCCCCAGCATTTTAAAATCTTCCCAGGACACGGGGAGATTTTAAAATGCTGGGGGTCTGCAGCGCTTCGCTCCCGACCCCCAGCATTTTAAAATCTTCCCAGGACACAGGGAGATTTTAAAATGCTGGGGGTCGGCAGCGAACGCTTCGCTCCCGCCCGCCAGCATTTTAAGATCGCCCGGGGCAGGCGGGGGGGAGGCAGGCGGGGGGGAGCAAAGACTTTTGCCCCCCGCCGGCCTTCAGAAGAGGTCCTCTTCTGAAGGCCGGCTGTGGGCGAAAGTCTTTGCTCCCGACCGCCAGCATTTCCCTATGGGCTTTCGTCTTGCGATGCAAGCCCATAGGGAAATTCGTCTTGCGAAGCGCCTCCAAAACAGAAAACCCTTTCGTCTTGCGGGTTTTCCGTCTTGTGAGGCATTCGTCTTGCGGGGTACCACTCTTGGGATGCAGACTAGTCTGGATTATGGTCTGGGGTTGGGGTGGATTTGATAACCTGGGTCCTTCCAGCCACTTGATTCTAGGATCTCTGCTCCTTCTCCTTTTCCCTTTCCTCCCAGCAAAGTGATGTGCTTCCACCCGTGGTCTGACATGACTCTGCCCCTCATGTCACTTGCCGAGATCCGCAGCGTGATTGACAAGTGGTCGGAGATAGCTGTGGAGCTGGGTGCCTCTTACTCCTGGGTGCAGGTCAGTTGCTTCGCCAACCACCACAACCCCTCCTTGCCCCAGGACTTCTGCCAGATGGTGGTTGCTCGAGAGTAACCAGGCAGGACTCCAACCTGTCTTTTACAGGCTTTATTTTGGTGCAAACTATTTACAGTGAAGAGCGTCTAAAGTTCATGTCTGGCTCAATCGCTAGCAGAATCTGGGAGTGGTCTGTTTTTGGACCTCCCCCAACATAAGAGTTTCTTTACCCCCAACCGTCTCCTTCCCTCTTTGCTGCGCAGGACGGGAGATGGCAAGGGCGTGTTTCCCTCCTGTCGGCCTTGCCTAGGACCTCTGGTTCTTGCACCTCTTCCCCACTAGAGGTGGGGCTTTCCTCCTCCCCGGAAGAGGAACTCCATCACTGGGTTTTCCGAGGCTTCCTGTAACACAGCTGCCCTTCTGTTCCTCGCCTCTAAGCCGATGGCAGTTCCCTAACCACTTCGTCTTTACTAACCCTTACATTAATGTCCAAGAGTAGAAGGAACAACAATGAAAGAGGTTTGCTTGTGCTTCTCTCTCCCTGCACCCTCAAACTCTGTAACTTGTAGCTTGCTTGTTGTGTGTTACTTCTTCACACAGAGCATAGTTAAACTACGGAACTTGCTGCTACAGAAAGCAATGATGCCTCCTAGTCACGAAGGCTATGCTCTGCCCCCATAGTTGGAGGCTAGAGAAATGCAACCTGTGCTGATGATAGAAGTAGTACAACTCATGCAACACATTGGCGACTAATATACACACAATAATTACCAAAATGATTATACATTCTTTATCAGTCTTCTGAGAAAAATACAAAACCTTATGCAAAGCCACAGAGACTTGCGAACTACTAGGTAAGTTCATGAAGATACCAACAAAGCAAATCAGTCTCTTAAGCCAAGAAATAGTATTCTCTATGAAATTGACAATGCCAAACCTAGACAGCATCTTCAAAAGCAGAGACATCACCTTGCCAACAAAGGTCCGTATAGTAAAAGCTCTGGTTTTCCCAGTAGTGATGTATGGAAGTGAGAGCTGGACCATCAAGAAGGCTGATTGCCGAAGAATGGATGCTTTTGAATTCTGGTGCTGGAGGAGACTCTTGAGAGTCCCATGGACTGCAAGAAGATCAAACAGATCCATTCTGAAGGAAATCAGCCCTGGGTGCTCTCTGGAAGGACAGATCCTGGAGCTGAGGCTTCAAGACTTTGTCCACCTCATGAGGAGAGAAGACTCCCTGGAAAAGACCCTGATGCTGGGAAAGATGGAGGGCACCAGGAGAAGGGGATGACAGAGGACGAGATGGTTGGACAGTGTTCTCGAAGCTACCAGCATGAGTTTGACCAAACTGCGGGAGGCAGTGGAAGACAGGAGTGCCTGGCGTACTCTAGTCCATGGGGTCACGAAGAGTTGGACACGACTAAACAACAACATGAAATTGAATATCAATATACGTATCAAGGCTTTGAGATTAGACTACTGAAGAAGCCCAGAAAACTACCTTGGGAGTGTGCTACCTGCAAGCCCCAGTAAAAGAGCCCCATTGGGGGCAAACAGCGGCCTCTTGATTACTTGGACCGCCAGGGTGAAACAGGTGCAAAACGCCAGCACCCTGTCTACAACTTCATCAACATCCATCTACAACTTCATTAGCATCTCTCAGTATTGTGAACAACACCGAACTTACCTCTTGTTGGTATCTTCATGAACTTACCCCAAAAGATAAAGAAAACAAACGACTGAGTTAAGCACCTGAAAAATCTATTGAAATCAGACATTATAAGTTCATCTTAGGTTGGGTAGTTCGCAAGTCTCTGTGGTTTTGCATAAGGTTTTGCAGTTGTCTCAGAAGATTGATAAAGAATGTATAATCATTTTGGTAATTGTTGTGTGTATATTAGCCGCCAGCGTGTTGCATGAGTTGTACTACCCATAACTGGAGGCAGCAATGCTTCGGAATAGCAGTTACTGGAAACCACAGGAGAGGGGAGAGGGCTCTTGTTCTCGGATCCTGCTCTGCGGGTCTCCCATAATGGCAGCTGCTTAGCCCCTGTGAGAATAGGATGCTGGACTAGGTGGGCCTTGGGCCTGATCCAGCAGGCTCTTATGTTCTTACATTATCTCCTGCTCCATCCCTTCTTAGGCTGCCCATTCTTCCCGGAGAGAAGCAATAGTTTCCCTTTTAGAAGGCAAAAATGGTGAGCGATCTGGAGCAGGACTGGGGAACCCTTGCTGCCTCTTAACTGGCTCTTGGGGTTCTCCCAAGGCCAGACGCTCTCCTGAGCTGATCTGCCTTGGCATTCCCGTCGTTTTTGCCTGGCTGCAATGCATCTTTCAACTCTGTCCCTGCTTCTTGTTTGCCTGGGTGTAGGCTAGAGAGGGACTTGTGGGTGTGTATAAATCGGCTTACTGTACCAAAGCACAATTTCACTAAGAATCCAGAATAGGGAACCAGTTTCCCTGCCTTGGAACTTTGACCACCGGTCAGTTCAAAAGGGGTTTAAGAGGTACCAGTCACAAACTTGCATAAGATCACTCCTTTTCCTCCTTGCAGATCTTTGAGAACAAAGGAGCCATGATGGGCTGTTCCAACCCTCACCCTCACTGCCAGGTAAGGAGGTTTTCTAGGAAGCTGCCTTCTTCTGAGCCAGTTAGCTCAGTGTTGCCTCCACTGACTGGTCGTGGCTCTTCAGAGGGTGGGACCCAAACCAGTGAGTTCAAATGGCACGGAAGGCGATTCCGACTAAACATCAGGAAGAACATGCTGACAGTAAGAGCTGTTGGACAGTGGAACAGACTCCCTTGGAAGGTGGTGGACTACTCTCCTACCATAGAGGTTTTCAAGCAGAGGTTGGATGGCCAAAAGTCAGGGATTCATTGGTTGAGATTCCTGCACTGCGGGGGGGGGGGTGTAGATGACTCCTGGGGGTCCCTTCCAGTTCTATAATTCTATGATTCGACATGTGGAACGTCCTCCTTGTCGTTGCTTTTTAGGGGATGCGGGTGGCGCTGTAGTCTAAACCACTGAGCCTTTTGGGCTTGCCAATCAAAAGGTTGGTGGTTTAAATCCCCAGGATGGAGTGAGCTCCCGTTACTCTGTCCCTGCTCCTGCCAACCTAGCAGTTCGAAAGCACACCAGTGCAAGTAGATAAATAGGTACCGCTGCGGCAGGAGGTAAATGGCTTTTCGGTGTGCTCTGGTTTCTGTCACAGTGTTCTGTTGCACCAAAATGGTTTAGTCATGCTGGCCACATGACCCAGAAAGCTGTCTGTGGACAAATGCCGGCTCCCTCGGCCTGAAAGCGAGATGAGCGCCACAACTCCATAGTCACCTTTGACTTAACCGTCCTTTACCTTTTACCTTTATCTTAAAGGTAAAGGTAAGGGGGCCCCTGACCGTTAGGTCTAGTCGTGGCCGACTTTGGGGTTGCGGCGCTCATCTCGCTTTGATTCCCTCACTCTTTCCTTTTCTACTCTGATCGGTGTCAGAAACTGAGATATATAAGCTTAGGTGCCAAATGGCTCCTTAAACCAGGGTTGAAGCCACCAGAACGGAACGCCTAGTTGGCATTTGGGGGCCAGGCAGCTCAAAAGTTGCCTTCTTTTCAGGTTCCTGAAATCCATTCTGATTGTGCAGGTGAAATAGAATGGGTAGAGTTCTACAGGGTGCGTAGCTAAATAGTCCTTCTATAGGATGTGCTTGAAAATAGTCACGATCCGAGGTTCCCTACGCGTGCATCTCCCGATTGTGGAGATGTCGGGCACCATCCTGGTGCCCAGCCACCTTTAAAGGTAAAGGGACCCCTGACCGTTAGGCCCAGTCGTGGCCGACTCTGGGGTTGTGGCGCTCATCTCGCTTTACTGGCCGAGGGAGCCGACGTACAGCTTCCGGGTCATGTGGCCAGCAGGACTAAGCCGCTTCTGGCGAACCAGAGCAGCGCATGGAAGCGCCATTTACCTTCCCGCCGGAGCGGTACCTATTTATCTACTTGCACTTTGACGTGCTTTCGAACTGCTAGGTTGGCAGGAGCAGGGACCGAGCAACGGGAGCTCACCCCGTCGTGAGGATTCAAACTGCTGACCTTCTGATCAGCAAGCCCTAGGCTCTGTGGTTTAACCCACAGCGCCATCCGCATCCCTACCTTTATCTTACTTGCTCTTAAAATGTTGGCCACATGGTGGCAATGTAAGCCTGCAAATATCCTACTATAAACCGTGCGTTGAGGCACTGTGTTTTCCAGGGGAAGTTGCCTTGGAAGCTGCCTTCCCCTGAGTCAGATGTACCCTGACTAGCAAGTGACTCCAGGGTTCCAGGCAGGGGACATTCTTAGCCCTACCTGGAGATGCTGGTAGGGACTGAATCTGGAACCTTGTGCATTGAAAACAGATGTTCTGCCGCTACGCCTCAGTTGGTAAGACTTGAGCGTGGAGGCTTTTGAATTGCCCGGGTGCACTGATGCATCCCTTCTCATCCCCTCCCTAGGTCTGGGCCAGCAATTTCCTTCCCAACGAAGCCTCCCTGGAGGACCGGACACAACAGAAGCACCTTTGCGAGCGTGGCATCCCCATGCTGCTCGAATACGCCCAGCTGGAGGCCGAGAGGAAGGTCGGGGACCCCTGGCGTGTGGGGAGGGTGGCAGTGGCGCTTGGACCTCTGGCTGAGCCCCTCTTTGTGATCCCTGGCAGGAGCGGATTGTGGTGGAGAACTCTGACTGGGTGGTGGTGGTGCCTTACTGGGCGGTGTGGCCTTTTCAGACCCTCCTGCTTCCTCGACGACGACACGTCCGTCGCCTTCAGGACCTCCAGGACGGGGAAAGAGACAGTGAGTGCCCCAGCAGAAGAGGGCGGGGTCATGGAACGGGCGCTGCCGCCTCCCTGAAATGTGGGGACAAGGGAAGCAGGGGCAATCCAAGAAGAAGGAAAATAGAGGGGGCATTGCCAGAGGAACAGACTGCCCTTGGCATTGTATGGGTGGAGAACCTGCACACTTAGGTGTGAGGTCTGTGTGTGCAAGGGAAGGTGGAGGCACGGATGTTGTCAAGCTGGCAACTGTTTAGGGCTACCCCGAGTTGCCCAACAACTTACTATAACAAAATAATAATAATAATAATAATAATAATAATAATAATAATAATAATAATAATAATAATATAATGTACAGTGGTACCCCGCAAGACGAATGCCTCGCTAAACGAAAAACCCGCAAGGCGAAAGGGTTTTCCGATTTTTAGAGGCTTCGCAAGACGAATTTCCCTATGGGCTTGCTTCGCAAGACGAAAGCCCATAGGGAAATCTCCTGGGACAGCGGGGAAACGCAGCGCACCTTCTCCTCTGTTCCCAGACCTGTCCTGAAGGCTTGTGGTGGGAGGTCCGGGAACAGAGGAGAAGGCGCGCAGCCTTCCCGGGGCTTGCGGTGGGAGGAGGGTTTTTCCTCCCCACCGCCAACATTCAGAACAGAGCGCCCTTCGCGCGGGGCAGACACCTGCAGCTTGGGGAGCCCTTCAGGACTTCCCCGCAGGGCTCTCCAAGCTGCGGATAGCAGCCTGCTGCGCCTATCCGCAGCTTGCAGAGCTAAAGAGCGCCCCTCGTGCGGGGCAGCAGGCTGCTATCCGCAGCTTGGAGAGCCCTGCGGGGAACTCCTTCTTCCCCCGCCAGCCTTCAGAAAAGGTCTGGGGACAGACTGTCCCCGGACCTGGTCTGAAGGCGGTTTCCCTAGGAACGCATTAATTGATTTTCAATGCATTCCTATGGGAAACCGTGCTTCGCAAGACGAAAAACTCGCAAGAAGAAAAAACTTGCGGAACGAATTAATTTCGTCTTGCGAGGCACCACTGTATTATTTATGCCCCACCCAATACAGGAATCATAGAATCTTTTTTTTCTTCCTGCTGCATCACACCATTGACTCAGGTGAAGCTTGCGGTCTGCTAAGACCTCTAGATTAGAATAGAATAGAATAGAATAGAATAGAATAGAATAGAATAGAATAGAATAGAATTTATTACTTATACCCCGCCCATCTGGCTGGGCTTCCCCAGCCACCCTGGGCAGCTTCCAACAAAGTATTAAAATACAGTGGTCTGTTAAACATTAAAAGCTTCCCTAAACAGGGCTGCCTTCAGATGTCTTCTAAAAGTCTGGTAGTTGTTTTTCTCTTCGACATCTGATGGGAGGGCGTTCCACAGGGAGGGTGCCACTACCAAGAAGGCCCTCTGCCTGGTTCCAGGTAGCTTTGCTTCTCGCAGCGAGGAAACCGCCAGAAGGCCTTCGGCGCTGGACCTCAGTGTCTGGGCTGAATGATGGGGGTGGAGACGCTCCTTCAGGTATACTGGGTGCAGGCCATTTAGGGCTTTAAAGGTCAGCACCAACACTTGGAATTGTGCTCGGAAACGTACTGGGAGCCAATGCAGGTCTTTCAAGACCAGTGTTATATGGTCTTGGCGACCGCTCCCAGTCACCAGTCTAGCTGCCGCATTCTGGATTAGTTGTAGTTTCCGGGTCACCTTCAAAGGTAGCCCCACAAAGAGCGCATGGCAGTAGTTCGTGGTGAGTTCTGGCACCTATTTTTCTTGAAAACAAAAAGCCGCGGGGCGAACCACATACGCCGCCTCAATCTCCCTGTAGGAAAAGGGTAGACTGTAAGTGCAATTAAATAAGCAAATATGTTGTGCGGAAAGGTCACCTGCTGAAGGTCTTTGAGAGCAGGTGGGCCAGAGCATCTGGAGGGGTCTTTTAAGGTCAAGGATAGATGATTTGATCTATGGGGCCGCATTGAAGCCATGAAGGGCCTCTTCCTAGTCCACCAAACTTTGTGTTGGTGCTTAAGAGCAGCTCCGTCACTGTTGCCCTGCGCATGTTATTGGCCTTGTGTCTCAGGTGATGGAGCCAGGTTGAGACTGTGGTCGGCCGCAGCAGAATCAGGGCAATTGTTTCCTGGGAAAGCTGCCTCAGGTGGGATTCGTGCTGCTGGCCGGAGCTTGGGCTGTGAGCTTTATATGAAGCATCTTAATCCACGGAAGCTTTCTGAGCAAGATTTCGCGCACACAAGGCAAGCAGGCTGATGTCTTTGGGTCTCCTGTCTTTCAGGCCTGGCTTCCATCATGAAGAGGCTTCTCACCAAGTATGACAACCTCTTCCAGATCTCCTTCCCTTACTCCATGGGGTGGCATGGTAAGCGTGGGGCAGAGAAATTTCAGGTGCCCAAGGATTTTGGTTCTGTGTCGAAGTTCTCTTGAAGCCCACCTGGTACGAATAGTTGGGCCGCCTTGATCTTGTCCAACCCCCTGTGATGCAAGGTTGCCTCAACCTTCCCTTTTCTGTTAGGAGGACGGGAGTCTTTGTTTGCCCTGTCCTGCCCTCTCTCCTTGACCAACTCTTAATAATAAATAAATAAATAATAATAAATATTTATTTATACCCCGCCCTTCCCGGTTCAAAAACCGGGCTCAGGGCTGCTAACAACAAACACTTAATTGTAAAAGCGGCATAAAATACAGTATAAAAGCATGAATAACAATAAAATTCAAAGTTCAGAAATCAATTTAGGAGAAATCCATTTAATAAGCATTAGATAATCACCAGGGCTAGCTGGCTAAATTAGTCCTATTTGGGCCAGCGAGGAGGCCAGGGGAGAATTAGCTGTGGGGTCGCAGAGCAGGTGATCTTCATAAAAGGGGAGGGGAAGGGAAGGGAAATAAAAGATCAGGCTGAATTCAAATTAAAGGCCAGGCGGAATATCTCTGTCTTACAGGCCCGATGGAAGGAGGTTAAATCCTGAAGGGCACTAGTCTCATGGGACAGAGCATCTTACCAGGTCGGAGCCATCACTGAGAAGGCCCTGGCCCTGGTGGAGGATAGTCCGACTTCCTTAGAGCCCAGGACCTCTAAACTATGGTTATTCATGGACCTTAAGGTCCTCTGCAGGGCAGAATTCCTTCCCAGCCTTCCCTTCCTGACGGTGAGGGTCAAATTTACTCATTTGGGCCTGATCCAGCCAACGCATCTGCATCCCCTGCACTAACCGGCATCTGACGCTCTGCCTTGCGGTGCCCCAGCCTCACTCCCTTTTCTCTCCTCCTCTAATAGGAGCCCCAACAGGACCCTACCTTGACGCCGACTGCAGCCACTGGCAGCTGCACGCCCATTACTACCCCCCTTTGCTGCGTTCGGCCACCGTCCGCAAGTTCATGGTTGGCTACGAAATGCTGGCTCAGGCTCAGAGGGACTTGACGCCCGAGCAGGTGAGTAGAACTTGGCAAGTAAAGAGGGGACAGGATAAGAGTTTGTAAAACGGGGCTTGGCCTGGGAAGAGGTAAGTTTTTCCTCCCTCGCTCATAACACGACCTCGTGGACATCCAGTGAAGCTGAACATTGGGAGATTCAGGGCAGAGGAAAGCGCATATTTAAACTGCGGAACTCCCTGCCACAAGATGGCAGTGATGGCCGCCAATCCTAGATGGCTTTACAAGAGGATTGGACCAATTGATGGAGGAGAAGGCTTTCGATGGCTATTGGCCATGATGGCTCTGCTCTGGCTATGCAGCAATGCTTCCAAATATCAGGTGTTGGAAACCACAGGAGAGGAGAGTCCTGCTGTTGTGCTTGAATCTTGCTTCTGGGTTTCCCACAACATCTGGTTGTCCACAATGGGCCATTGGCGTAATCCAGCAGGCTCGTCTTACATTCTTAGATACACATTGTGAATGGGTTAAGAAAGCAATTTATGGCAGAAGTTTGTGGAAACAAGAAAGAAGGCGACAGGAGGGGCAGTGGTGAATATTGCTGGAATAGAGTTATTCTAAGCTCTTTCTTCTTTAGCAAGTTTGAGGCCTGGTTGGATTGGGGCAGAGAGGCTCTCCTTTTCCTGGGCCTTCTCTTTGACTGTCAGGAGTTCAGCCTACACTCAAGTAGGACCCTGGCAGAGACACACGCCCGACTGACGGGCATTACCTCCCTCCTGGTCGATCGTTCGGGAGCTTCATAAGCTTTCTTCAGCCCGAACATGACAGCGGCCGATGCCAACCGACACCGGCACACTTAGAGATCCACAGAGTTTGCACAAATTGCGTGACAGACCTCAACAACTCAGCATTTTGGCTAATCTACTTTATTTACATATAAAGACACACGGAGCACTGCAACATGGCTCCCTCTTTCTCTCTCTAGCATCAGACAGCAAAGAGAAAAAGAACAAAGGACAATCGTCCCACTTCATGGAACACAGTAACACAAACATCCTGTCTCCGTCACTTCCCACTCTGTGGAGTCAAAACATACACCGTCATGTGATAGACAAAAATCCCATGACTGCAGTCATGGACCAGGAATTCTAACAGTGCGCACACCAATTCCCTTTTTTCCCCACAGGCTGCCGAGCGCTTGAGAAACCTGCCTGAAGAGCATTATCAGCTGAAACGAAGAGAGACTTCATAGCGCAGAAGCACAACAGGGACCTTTTGGGTTTGGGACCCTTGGTTGATCACTGTGATTTTGGATAAAGGGGATCTGCGTGAATCGTTCCTGTGGGGGAAGCTTCTGTAATTTGGGAGCTGTGCAGGGCACGTGGCGTGGGCTGTGTATAGCTTTGGCAGCCGGGGCCGAGCTGGAATCGTCTTTCTGCCCTGCTAAACCGAGGTCTTTTGAGGCACATCGAGCTTTTCTGGGAGAAGCACCCTCTCCTCTTGGCGAAAAGGCTCAGCAAAACCTTCTGGGTCCACTATTCCTGCAAAGGCTGTATGATCTGTGGTTCCTGCACTACAGGGGTTGGACGTCACGGTGAACCCTGGGTCTTTTCCAGCTCCACAGTTCTATGATCCAAGCTGCTCTAATGCTGTATTGTTTTTAACACTCGATTGGGAGCCGCCCAGAGTGGCTGGGGAAACTCAGCCAGAAGGGCGGGGTATAAATAATAAATTATTAGTAGTAGTACTAAGAAATGGGCATTGGAAACAAACCCTCCCAACACCCAGCTTTTAATGCTTCCACTGATGGATCATTCTGTTCACTGTGTCCTCCTCCCTATTGCAGAGAGCTACAGGAATTAAGATGGACCTTATTAATGAGCTGTAGTGGTTGTATGGTAACTGGTGATCCTCACCTTCATCTCCTTTTCCATGCCTCTCCTCCGCCCTGGCTGTCATAAGCCTTCAGTTGTTTTCACTGAGGTCTTGAACACAAGGAACATTTGCCACGCATCTGCCCTGCTTGGGCAAAGACCCCAATGCGTCCGATCTTAGAAATGTAGCATAAACACCGACAACTGGGAAACACTGGCCTGCGAGTGTTCCAATTGGAGAACAGCCTTTACCAAAGATGTCGTGGGCTCTGAAGACGCTTGAACTCAGGACACAAGGGAGAAATGTGCTAAGAGGAAGGCACGCTTGGCAAATCCACACCGTGATCAACTCCTGCCTGGAAACCTACATCCCCACTGTGGAAGGACGTGTGGATCCAGAATTGGCCTCCACAGTCCCTTATGGACTCACTGTTAACCCCCCCCCCCATTTTTAATTCATTTTATAACGCAAATAAAGAACACAAACAGAAAAACGAACAATGCAAACAAATTCTTGCCATAGCCTTATTTTTCTAAACATTGGGCTTCCCCAAGTCCCACCTATCTGATTTTCATTTTACTATGGACTCACTTAAGACTGTGTTCATGGAAGACAATCTTACTCGGCTACAAAGGCTTGCCAAAGAAAGAAAAAAAATGTCCAATTTAGAGGAGTAGCCAGGAAATGGCTGGTCTGGGTTGTGGTGAAGAGACCAAGTGCAAATGGAAGACTGCTCCCAGGAGCTCTGCTAGATGTCAGCCCCATAGCTGCCTCCCTACCTGAAAATGGGAAATTGGTCAATGCCACGGCTAGAGGGCGCTGAAATGTCCTAGCCAGAGAGAGAGCAGCTCAGAGCTCGGCTTGGCGGAGGCATCTGCTTCCTGCTGCTCTTTGCGGCCAAGGAGATAGTTCTTAAATGCCTCTGAATGCCTTCGGTTCCCCATCTCCCCCGCCACTTCCAATCTTTGTGTGGTGCTGAATCAGCTCAGTGAATAGGCAACAGATAAATCTCAATGAAGGAGAAAGGGATTAGCAGGAGGAAGTTCCGCATGGAAGCCACTCGGTTGACTTCCTTTCTCCATCGTCTCCCGGAGCCTGAACAGGACAGGGTTAAGAAGAAGCATTTGGCGAGAGGCAGGGATGAATTTTGGCTCCATTATCGACCCCTCTTTTTTTATCAAAATCCAAACCCTTTCACATAAAAACGTAAAGGAAAATCTGTTCTGCTAAACAGCCTGTTCTTTCAGTTTTCATCCGCTCAGTTCTAACAGAGGAATTTGTAGTCCGTCATTGCGTATCTCAGAGATACCAGAAAGGGTGGGATGTGTATGAGCTTAGCCTGACATGTTCTGACTGCTCTGAGCCTCCTCCAGAGGGCTGATTTCTTTACAGGCTGCTCAGAGACCCTTTAGACGGCAAAGCCATGCAGGGTCCCTTAATGTGGGTGGTCTTCAAGCGGGTTTCATTTTGAAGCCAGTTTCTAGCTTTTCGTCGATTCCTGGGAAGCTGAGCAGAGATGTGAGCAGAGAACACACTTCCTGGGAAGGGGCCTTGAAGTGATGGATTGGAGGTGCGGCTGGCTGGACTCTATTTGCCTTCGTATGGTCCAGCAGTCCAGGGTTTGCTGAGCCCTGGGGTGAACCCGAGCAACACAGTCCAGGTCTGGTCCTGAATCCAAGGATTCCACAAGGAGTCAGTCCAACAGGGGCAAGGCAGGAAACCAGGCTAGGTCAGGCACAGGGTAACAGGCAGGCAGCAGCAATGTTGCTCCTGCAACCTGGGGCGGGGTCCGACAGCCTTTTATCTTTGTCGGGGTAATGGCCGGTCCTGATCCCCTGGCGACTCACTTCCATGTTTCGCCTGAAGGCGAGCACTCCTCCTACGAGTACTCAGGTCTCTCCTCTCAAACCTCAGTCTCTGCAGCTCGGGAGACATCGGTGGGTGACTAGACCCAGGGGCCGCCTCAGCCTCCCCTGACCCAACCGGTAGTGGAGCAGCTGTAAGAGATGGCCCAGCTGGAGGCAACGAGGTCATCCCCGCATCTGGAGCCAGGGCAGGATCAGGCCCTTGACTCAGCCCAGCTGGTGCTTGTTGTGGGGGAACCTGTGCAGACTGGGGCTCTTCAGGATCAGGCCCCAGACTCGGTTCAGATGCAGAGGCAGAGGATCTGGTGTGGACCAAGACTCCTCCGGTTCTGAGCCATCACAAAGGGTCTGCTCCGACCAGCTTGCTCAAACCTGTTGTGGCAGGTATTTCCTTAGGCCTCTGACTGAGCGAAGTTGGACGGGGCAGCTGAGAGGCAGCAGAATGTGCAAATGGTGTCGGCAGGATCGGCTGCACAGCCATTGCACACCTTCCCTTGTTCTAGGCCTGGACATGCCATTTGAGACGGCACCGGGCATTTGGCTCAGAAGCCAGTCCAGGAAGGCTTGCCCTGTTTCCCCTCCCGCCTCGCCGGTAAAAGCCCTGGTGCCTAATTAATTTTCACACTCGCCTGCCCTCCGCGCAACTCCAGCCGCCGCCTCCGGCCTCCTCCTGCTCACGCGCCCGAGGCAGCTGGCTGGAGGCCGACATTTCGGCTGCTTCTGAACGCTGTTAACACAGTGTATTTAGGAGTCATCTTGTTCCTAATGGGAGTCACAGTTTTATTTCCCTCTCTCCTCCTGCATCTAAATTGTCAAATTTATTTTTAAAGGCCCATTTGTAATTAATCTTTACGCCGCCCGGAGGAATTGAGATTCTGCACCCGCCTCCGAGAGCAGAAACAGATGCCTGATGCGAAAACAGCCCCAGGGTGCAGAGAGGCATTTTGTGGCTTTAAACACTAGAGGGTGTGTGTGTGTGTGTGTGTGTGTGTGTGTGTGTGTAAGGCTGTGGGTCTTGGCTCAGCCACCAATTCCTTACTTGACCTTGGAGATGTCCTCAGAACCGCTGGGTGCAAGCCGAAGAAGAGCTCTGCCAGATGTGAGTCAAACTGCTGCAGTGAATCAAACTGCTTTTGATTTGATAAGCTGCTAAGAACACCAGAAGATCACCTGCTGGATCAGGCCAATGGCCCGTCTCCGCAAGCAGGATTTGATCACCAGAGTCATCCTTCCCTCCACCGGTTTCCAGCAACTGGTGTCTTGCAACAGCCACCTGCCGCCACAACAACGCATCATTTGCCAAAAGCTCCAGAAGGGAGGAGAAAACCCCACACCCTGCCCACCTGTGGGATGTGGCCCCTCAGAGGTTGCCTGTAAGGAAATGCGGCCCTTGCGCTGAGAAAGGTTTCTACCGTGCTTCCAATAGGATTCCTAATTGCACGAGGTGAGCAGATCACTACATGATCTTCATTGGCCGCCTCCGAAGAAAGGCAGAGTCTGCTCTTAAGGTCTTTCCGTTCTCACTGCCATCACCAGATAGCAATGGAAGTGGGATCCAGGAGGCTCGCCAAAGTGTCCTGAAGGGAGGAAAAGGTGCTTTTTTAAGAAAAACAACAACAACCCCTCTCTCTTCTCTAGTTGCGAGCAGTGAAAATTCCACCAACCCCACAACGAGGATTTCATTATTGTGTTTAGTTTGTGTCCCAGAGGCAGGGAGGAAGGAAGCGTCTTAAAGGGTAAAGGGACCCCTGACCATTAGGTCCAGTCGTGACTGACTCTGGGGTTGCACCGCTCATCTCGCTTTACTGGCCGAGGGAGCCGGCGTACAGCTTCCGGGTCATGTGGCCAGCATGACTAAGCCACTTCTGGTGAACCAGAGCAGCGCACAGAAACGCCGTTTACCTTCCCGCCGGAGCGGTACTTATTTATCTACTTGCACTTTGATGTGCTTTCGAACTGCTAGGTTGGCAGGAGCTGGGACCGAGCAACGGGAGCTCACCCTGTCGCAGGGATTTGAACCACTGACCTTCTGATTGGCAAGTCCTAGGCTCTGTGGTTTAACCCACAGCGCCACCCGCGTCCCTAAATGGCGTCTTAGTGCAATGCAATTTGCTCCCGACTGGAAACGATGAGTGCAAATAGTTCCTTACCCTGTCTGCATCTCTCCACAACCACAGGTGGAGATTTGACTGCTTGAAATGAACGGATTGGGCAAGGGGGCATCTTCCATTTCAGCACCCAACCTTTGAAAGGACCCCCTCAGAGTCCTCTCACTGTTAGCTTTTCAAAGGGCACACAGAAGCGTGCTCTTTGTTTAACGGAACAGGGTTTCTGTTTGCTTTTAACATTTGAAGGTCCTTGGTGGGGGAGACGAGTCTTCGCTTTCCTCAACTTCTGGTGTTTTCCTGTTTATTTTGAATGCAGCCCTCTGGCCCTCTCTATCTGCCCCCTGGGACTCTCCCTAGGCCACACGTTCCTTGCGCGATTCAGATCCAGGTTGGCCTTGGAATGATAAAATTGTAGAGCTGGAAAAGGGACCCTTGGGTCATCTAGTCCAACCCCCTGCAATGCAGAAATCTCAGCTAAAGCTCCCATGACAGATGGCCATCCAGCCTCTGCTTAAAAACCTCCAAGGAAGGAGAGTCCGCCGCCCTCCAAAGGAGCCCGTTTTGCTGTCGAACAGCTCTTTACCATCAGAAAGTTATTCCTGGTGTTTAGTCGGAATCTCCTTCCCTTTTAACTTGAAGCCATGGGTTCGGATCCTACCCTCTGCAGCAAGAGAGGCCCGGGTCATTTTGGGGCTCCTCCGAGCTGCTGAATTGGACTCAGGATCAGATCGAATTTAGGAGCGGGGGCAGCACTTCACAGCCCCGGTAGCTAAACACTGCCAACTCCACGGCTACAAATTCCCACGTTGGCAATAGACGAGCGAGGGAAATGCCAAGCAATATTCTCCATGGCAAAGTGAGTTCTGGATGTACATTCACAGCGGCACCGCTTGCCAGTTTCGGGAGGCGGCTGAATGTCAGTGATGGGGGCTGCTGCTGCTGCTGCTACTACTTTCTCCCTCTCCTGTGGCTTGGGCAAGTGAGCAAAAATTGAGGCTTGCAAACTCTCCTTTTCTCCTGTGCTGTGCTGGGAAGGGCCTCTAGGCAGTCCAGGCATGCTTCCTGCTGTTGCGTCCAAGTACCTGTCCCCTGTGTGGAGGAAACAAGCACAGGCCAGTTGGCACTGGAGCAAGGACCCTCGCCTCCCCAGCCACCACTTCTCCCTGGCAGATGTGCTCCCTGGAATAGGCCTGGCCCACCAGCTGCATCCTCTTCACCCCACGGAGATGCTTTGCACCAGTCGCTCACTCTTCCAAGTTTTGCTGCGCCAGGGCTGACCTCAGCGAAGTGGTCGGGCACCTGGGATGGCAGCTTCCTTTTTTGCTCTTCAGGTGGAAGGGAGACCGAATTCTCCCGGATGAAGGCCGGCAGGGACTGTCACAAAATTTGCCTGTTTCTCATTCTTCCCAAGCTCAGTTCGCTTTCAGCTTGCAATCCCCCCCCCCAAAAGAAACCCAAACGCTTATGCAAACCCATCAGCGAATTTCTCCTAATACACAAGTTTGTCTAATGTATACACTTTTTTGCAAAGCAATTTCCCCAAACAATAAGCTATTTCTGTAAGCTGTTTTCACTAATATTTGCATTTATTGGCATATGCACATTACTTGGCCAGAGAACAGCGTTGTGAAATTCTGAGAAATGCAAATTTCAAAGGAGGGCTGGGTTTTGTGTCGTTTCGGAAAGGGCAAATTAGGTAGGTTTGTCATTGAATGCAAACTGAATCGAATGTCTCCCCATCCCTACTTAGAAGCAATGGCTTTTCTTTTGGAGTCGTCCCATATTGATTTACCCTAGCTGCAAACCGCCTTTAGAAGCATAGATTTGGAAGGGACTTAAAGGTTGTCCAGTCCCTACTTGTGTTCATCTGAAGTCTGTTTTCTTGCCATTTTAAGTAATAAAATCTCAGAACTGCAGAGTTGGAAGGGTTCCCAAGGATCATGTAGTCCAGCCACCTGCAACTCAGGAGTCTCAGCTAAAGCATCCATGACAGATGGCCAGCCAGCCAGCCTCTGCTTACAAACCTCCACTGAAGGAGAGCCGGCCACCTTGGGAGAGAGTCTGTTCCGCTGTCAAACAGGTCTTACCATCAGAAAGTTCTTCCTGATGTTGAGTTGCAATCTTCTTTCTTGTAACTTGAAGTCTTTGATTTGGGTCTTCCCCTCCAGAGCAGGAGAAAACAAGCTCGCTCCATCTTCCATGTGATATCTGAAGATGCCTATCACATCTCAGTCTCTGCTTTTCGTGGCTAAAGATACCCAACTCCCTCAACTGTTCCTCATCAGGCTTGGTGGTTTCCAGACCTTTGACCATCTCACTTCTACTTGTTCATTCTAGCCTTGGTGTGATGGCCTGGGACTCGGGCTTGGACTCAGAACCGGAGGAATCTCAGTCCGCACCAGATCCTTTGCCTCAGGCATCATCTGAACCAAGTCTGGGGCCTGACCCTGAAAAGTCCCAGTCTGCACAGGTTCCCCTGCAACAAGCCCCAGCTGGGCCGAGTCAGGGGCCTGAGCCTGCCCTGGCTCCAGAGGTGGAAATGACCTTGTTGCCTCCAGCTGGGCCATCACTTACAGCTGCTCCACTACCGGTTGGGTCAGGGGAGGCTGAGGTAGCCCCTGGGTCTAGTCACCCACCGACGTCTCCCGAGCTGCAGAGACTGAGGTCTGAGAGAAGGAGAGACCTGAGTACTCGCAGGAGGAATGCTCGCCTTCGGGTGAAACAGGGAGGTGAGTCGCCGGGGGATCAGGACCGGCCATTACCCCGACAAAGATAAAAGGCTGTCGGACCCCACCCCAGGTTGCGGGAGCAACATTGCTGTATGCCAGGACCTGCCGGAGATCCTGTGCCTGACCTTGCCTGGTTTCCTGCCTCGTGTCCTGCCTTGGCCCTGTCGGACTGACTCCTTGCGGGACCCTTGGATTTGGGACCGGACCTGGACCGCGTTGCTTGGGTTAACCCCCGGGCCCAGCGCACTTGTCCTCTGGAGCGATAGGACCCATGAGCATTCAGTGAAGCTGAATGTTGGAAGATTTAGGATAGCTAAAAGAAAGCTCCGCCATGCAGCACATAGTTAAACTATGGAACTTGCTCCCACTTTAAAAGAGGATTGGACAAGTTCCTGGAGGAGGAGAGGGCTATCAAAGGTTGCTAGCTAGGATAGCTCTGCTTGCCCTCCACAGTTCAGCAGCAGTGCTTCTGAATACCAGTTGCTCAGATCCTATGGTGGGTTTCTCCAATTGGCCACTTTAAGAACAGAATGCTGGACCATGGGTCTGATCCACTAGGCTCTACTTACATCATTAGGCTTGTGCGTTGTGTTGAGACCAAGTGAGCATGATCTTTTGTCTTGCCGAACAAAGTCAGATTGTGTTACCGATCAGAGAATGAGTCTTCCTTCATCAGTCCCTTGCCCAGTCTGGTTTTGCCTGTGAGTTTTTGGACTGTGGCTTTTTCAGCCCAGGGCTTGCAAGTTCTGCCCCTTCCAGATGTCTCCAGGGCCAAGAAATAATCCAACCTCCGCAGGCACCTGTGCCATGAGACTTCCCGGCATCATCCTGAAGCGCTCTGCCTTGTTTTCTTGTTAACAAATTACACGGTCATCAGAGAGCTTTGGAAATAAGTCTCTGAAGCTTACATACCACTGGACAGTAATTGAGTTCATCTCCTGGTGTGGCAGCTCGTTTTAATTAGGCTTTAGAAGATTGAGAAAAGACTGAATATATTATGGCTGAACTTATATTATTAAGCAGCAGATTAACATTGGCGTTCATAATACGAAGGCTTTTATGTGGTAGATGCAAATATCTCTCCCTCTCTAATAGAGTGGTCCACTTATTCCAGCTCTCTTTAATCCGAAGAGCCTTTTAAAACTCCCTAACACCAAACCGCCTTTCCTTTGCAACCTCAGTTACCTCTGCTCCGGCTAGTTGCATTTTCGGTTGACTTCCCCTGCTTAACGTTTTCTCTCTTGGGAAGACGTTGGGGACTTTTCGATTGCCCCTCTTCATACATTCAGCCAACTTGTGGAGCAGGGCACAGACAAAAATATTGTGTCATAGAACTGTAGATGTGATGGCCTGGGAATCGGATTCAGAGGCTGAACCTGAGGAATCCCAGCCTGCACAGTAGTCCCCGCCTCCAGGACCAGCTGAGCCAGGGCTGGAGCTTGAACCTGAAGGGCCCTCACCTGTGCTGGTTCCTCAGGTGCAGGCACCAGCTGAGTCTGCTCTGGCTCCAGAGGTGATGGAGGACCCATTGCCTGCAGGTGCTCCACTCTCAGCCCCGTCAGAGGAAGCGGAGGTTGCCTCTGGGTCCAGTAACCCTCCAGCCTCTCCTGAGCTGCAGAGGCTCAGGGCAGAGAGGCGGAGGGAACTAAGTTCCCGCAGGAGGAGGGCTCACCTCCAGGCCAGGAGAGGTGAGTCACCTGTGGACCGGGGCCGCCCTATGCCTTGGGGCAGATAAAAGCCAGCCAGCCCAGTCCCAGGTTGCGGGAGCAACATTGTTGGTAACCTGTTCCTGCCTGCACCCTGTCCTGCTCCTCTGCCAGAGTTCCTGACCCCACCCGGCTCCTTGCCTTGGACCCTGCTTCAGCCTTGACGGACAGCCTCCATACCGCACCCTTGACCTTGGACTGGACTTGGACCATGCCTCACGGAAACCCACGGGACCAGCACAGTAGAGTTGGAAGGGACCGTGCATGCCATCTAGTCCAACCCCCTGCAATGCAGGAATCTTTTGCCCAACGTGGGGTTTGAACCTGCAGCCCTGTGATGAAGAGTCTCAGTAGACTGACCTATCCCAGACCCGTGTCATGTTGAGTGAGCAGAACACAGGTCCATCTAGCTTAAGGTTACCATATTTTTTTTCAAAGAATCCAGGGACACTTTTTTTTTTTTTTTGCAAAGAGAAAAAAAAGTTATTAAAAGTTATTTTTTAAAATACTGGAGAGTATTTTTTAAAAACACTGGAGAGCCAGTTGTGGTGTAGTGGTTAAGAGTGGTAGACTCGTAATCTGGGGAACCGGGTTCGCGTCTCCGCTCCTCCACATGCAGCTGCTGGGTGACCTTGGGCCAGTCACACTTCTCTGAAGTCTCTCAGCCCCACTCACCTCACAGAGTGTTTGTTGTGGGGGAGGAAGGGAAAGGAGAATGTTAGCTGCTTTGAAACTCCTTCGGGTAGTGATAAAGCGGGATATCAAATCCAAACTCTTCTTCAAATCCAAACTCTTAAAAAAATTAAAGAAGTAATATCTTCTCTTCTGTGGTCTCCTCTGTCCTGCGGCCTTCCTCTGGGCCTGCTCTCTTGGAGTTCTAGCTGCTATAGAGTAGGCTCAGGTCAGGCCTGGGCTTGGCCACGTGTCCTTGCTCTCCCGGTGCTCTCCTACGTCTTCTCAGTGGTGGCAGTGGCAGCACGCAAGGTCTTTTTTCTCCTTCCTCTTCCTCTCTCTTCCTCCTCCTTCTCCTCTCCTCCTTATCCCTGCATTAGCGCTGGGGTTTTCCTGGCCCTGGAGTGCTGCTGGACAGTCGTCCGGATGGCCGGGCACTCTTGCTCCCTGCTCAATTTGGGTGGGGGGGGGGCGTCAGCAGTTCCCCCAGTTGATGCACTGGGCGTCCCTGGTTCCCCCTCGGCAGTGGCAGTCTCAGCAGCCCGGAAACAGCCTGGTAGTGCAGTTGGCTCTGGCTGGCTTCAGGAGCTGCTCGCTGCCATCGCCCGCCATTTTGCCTCGCCTTAAGTCCCCATATGTTGTGTCTTGTGCCGTTGAACCAATCACGCAACATTCATTCCCTACTAATAAATCTACAACATTTAAAATATAAATGCGGGGACATTAAATGAAATCGGGGGACGGATTTTGTCCGGGGACAGATTTGTAAATCCAGGGACTGTTCCCGGGAAACGGGGACATCTGGTAACCATAATCTAGCTTAGTACTGTCCACACTGACTGGCAGCAGCTCTCTAGGGTTTCGGATGGGGTCCTTATCAGCCCCACCTAGAGGTGTTGGAGAATGAGCCTGGGATCTTCTGCATGCAAAGCAGAACACGAGAAGAGCCCTGAGGCTGGATCAGGCCAATGGCCCATCTAGTCCAGCAATCTGTTCTCACACTGGCCAACCGGATGCCATGCAAGCAGGATTTGAGTTCAAGACCTATCACCTTGCCGACCAAGGTCCGTAAGGTTAAAGCTATGGTTTTCCCAGTAGTGATTTATGGAAGTGAGAGCTGGACCATGAAGAAGGCTGATTGCCGAAGAACTGATGCTTTTGAATTCTGGTGCTGGAGAAGACTCTTGAGAGTCCCATGGACTGCAAGAAGATCAAACCTCTCCATTCTGAAGGAAATCAGCCCTGAGTGCTTACTGGAAGGACAGATCCTGAAGCTGAGGCTCCAAGACTTTGGCCACCTCGTGAGAAGAGAAGACTCCCTGGAAAAGACCCTGATGTTGGGAAAGATGGAGGGCACAAGGAGAAGGGGACAACGGAGGACGAGGTGGTTGGACAGTGTTCTCGAAGCTGCCAACATGAGTTTGACCAAACTGCGGGAGGCAGTGGAAGACAGGAGTGCCTGGCGTGCTCTGGTCCAGGGGGTCATGAAGAGTCGGACATAACTAAACGACTAAACAACAACAACCCTCCTGTTTCCAGTAACTTGGATTCAGAAGCTAGAGAGGCAGAGCAGAGCCATACTGATTAGTAGCTATCAATAGCCATCTTCATGAATTTTCTAATCTTTGAAAGCCTTCCATGTTGGCCATCACTGCCTCTATGCCACCATCTCTCACAAAAAGCTCTACCACCGTGGAACCTTTGGCCTTGCAGATGTTCCAGCCCTCCAACTCCCTTTCATCCCTGGCTGTTGAAGATCTTCAGCCTTCCCAGAACCACAAATAACCTTGTTTCTAGGATGGGCACCTTGTCTAGGTAATTACGTAGATCTTGAGCGTTTTGAAAAAGAGTTGTGCACGATTTCGGAAGCGGAGTGTGAGAACCTTGCAGTGGTCTGCATGAAATGTTTTCTTCACATGTTCCTCTCCCACCTCTTTGCCGGAGTCCAGGAGAAGAAGTGTTGGATTTGCACGAGTGTGTAAATCCAAATCTCAATAATTGCCCAGCAAACCGGTTGTAATGAAGCTCATCATCTATTTCTGCACGCACAGTTAGCATTGATTTAATAGGCCAGCGGCTCCTAGCTTTGGGTTGGGCCGGATTGGCATCTGGAGCAGTAAATGAAACTTGCAATAAGTCAAGCGGTATTAAACTTTATGGCTGCCGTATTTAAAAATGAGACATTTTCACCAATCAATCAGAGCGAGTGGAATTGTAAATATCAAGGCAGGATCCATATTGCTTAATTAAACAGCAGCTAACGAGCACTGTGGTTGTTGGGCTGTGATTTAGGACAAGGATTATGCAGATGGCGGCTGTTGGAGAATTCTGGAGGAAGGTGGTTGAACGCGGAGCTGACAAAGAGGTCTTGAGTCTGTGACTAACTCAATGGAGGAGCAAAAACTGGCAGAGCAGTGATGGAGACGGAATAGATGAATCAGAACAACATTGGAATTCAAATTTGCTGAATCTGGCGCTACCGACTCAGAATTCTGATCCTAGAGTTCCTCTTTGAGTTAACTTCTACCAGTTGTGTATCCTAGTGAGGCCTATCTGCAACGCCTGATTCCCCTGATAATTGCAATATCAAGTGACAGCTGCAAAAGAGAATCTGCTTACTTTTTCACTAATTAAAACGGCAATGGTTTGGGTGGTGTTTGGGCATCTCAGCTGGCGGCTGGACTCCAACTCCCACCAGCCTTTTCAGGCAGCAGGGCCAATGGTGATGGGATTTGTAGTCCAGCAATATCTGGAGGATGTAGAGCCATGGAAAGAGCAAGCATGCAGAGCATCACTGGATACGCCTATCACCCTCCTTGCCCCATTAGGTCTCTGCAGAGCAGTTTATATGGAAAGGAAATAAAGATATTTGTGACCACATTGGAAAGTGTCGAAAGCAGGGGCTTCTAGAGCTCCCTCAGGCTTTCGGAAGAATGCACTGGCGTTTAAAGCAAGGCAGTGTTTGCACATGCAACACCCCCCCGGCTCCTTTAATGAATTCATATTGAATCTCCTTGGACTACTGCAATGCGCTCTATATGGGGCTACCTTTGATGGTGACCCGGAAACTACAACTAATCCAGAATGCGGCAGCTAGACTGGGGACTGGGAGCGGCAGCTGAGACCATATAACACCAGTCTTGAAAGACCTACATTGGCTCCTAGTATGTTTCCTAGCACAATTCAAAGTGCTGATGCTGAACTTTAAAGCCCTAAACGGCCTCGGCCCAGTAGACCTGAAGGAGTGTCTCTGCCCCCATCGTTCTGCCAGGATGCTGAGGTCCAGCGCCGAGGGCCTTCTAGTGGTTCCCTCCCTGCGAGAAGCAAACCTACAGGGAACCAAGCAAAGAGCCTTCTCGGTGGTGGCACTCGCCCTGTGGAACACCCTCCCACCAGATGTCAAACAGAAAAACAAGCTTAGGGAAGCTTTTAATGTTTAATAGGTTATTGTATTTTAGTGTTCTGTTGGAAGCCGCCCAGAGTGGCTGGGGAAACCCACCCAGATGGACAGGGTACAAATAATAAATTATTACTGTCAGGGTTACTTCCAGATCCGAGCTCACAGAGGATCATGCTAGCCAGTGGTCGTTAAATAAAAGTCTTTATTGAGTTACAGTCTCCATTCTCGAGCTGCTGCGTGCAACCCTACGTCTTATGCTTAGATCGGCGAAGCTCCGTCTGAGTCTCCGCCCCTTGCGCACCAACTTAATATCCTAGCCCTGCTCCACCTTTTCCGCCTGACAGTTCTCCTCTGGGTCCCTCTGCCCCCCTGGGTCTCTTCCTTCCGGGATTCTTCTGACGCTGACCCCCCGGACCCTTCTGTCTCCTTGCGCCGGGCTTTAGGACCTGGCTCCCTTTCCGGGCTGCCTACTGCGCCACCTTCCTGTGCATTTGAACTTGGCGCGCGCGCCCAACCTTCCACTTTCCGTCTAACCGTCACTTCGCTCCCCGATGAAGGTGTGGCCACTCCTGACTCGTGCCCTCCCTCCTGTTGCGAGCTGCCAGCGCTTGCTCCCTGGCGCTCTTCCTCTTTCCTACTTTCTGGCGGTGACGTTGGTCCCGATCTCCAACTGCTCCCCTCTGAGTCCCCTCTGGCTCTTTCTTCCTGGGGTGTCCCCCTAGTCTCCCCCCTTGCCCTGGCCACTGGTGCTCCTTTTTGTGAATCTTCTGATTCACTGGAAAGGCTCGGAGATCTCGGGTCGTCGTCATCACTCATCCTTTCGTCTGCCTCCTCCCCCTCGCTCTCTGTTTCCTCCCTTGCCCTCGCCTCTGCTCCTGAGCCCCTGACATCCATCCCCCCCTCGAAGCCCCCTCTTCCCCCCTCCCCTCCTTCCGGTGCGGGAACTGGGTGCTGCAGTGTCAAGGGGACGAATGTCGGGTACAGTTCGCTTCCCGTGGCGGGCCTCCATCCGAAGTCTTCCGGTTCTTCCTCCCTGCTCTCGTCGACGACGGTCACCTCTGCTTCCATCTCTGTGCCGCCGTGCTCGAGACCCTGGTCGTCCCCGAAAACGTCCATGTCCGTCTCTCCCTCGCTTCCTTCTGGAGGCGTTGCTCGTCCTGGACCCTCCAGCCACTGTCTGCGCCACTGCTCCTCTGGTCGATCATCCCACCAATACGAGGGTTCTGAAGCAGATCCCGAGGGCGACCCCTCCGGGGAATGGGCGTCTCGTGTCGGTTCCTCATCCGAGTCGAACCCCCGGAACGTGCTGGCTGAAAGCGTGGGCGTGAAAAGCCAGTCGTCGAAAAAGTCCGCTGGCATTGGCCTATGGGGGAAAAGGGCATGAAACTCTTCCTTGAGCAGAGGTTCATCTAAAGCGTAGCCCGGCACCCAGCTGTTGGCACTGGCCGGGGTGCCCTCCTTAGCGAGAAGGTATTCTACCCCCTCTTCCCCCCATCTGGAGTCCAAAATCTCCGTGACTTCGTTGAGGCGCACCTCCTGTGCCACTCCCCGTTGCCTGGTTCCCTCTCGGAGCGGACTCGGTGCCGTTCCGGGTTCCTGAAACCTGTGCGGTGCCTTGTAGGGAGTGAGCACCGATCTGTGGAACACCGGATGCATTCTGGAACCCTCCGGAAGCGCCAGCCTGAAGGCCACCGGGTTGACCTGCTCTTCGACTTGGTAGGGCCCCAGTTGCTTATGCCCTAGTTTCTTCTTGGCCAACGACCTGGCCGGCACTGCGTGGGCTGCTAACCAGACCCAGTCTCCCACATGGATCTCTTCGCCAACTCTTCTGTGTTTGTCTGCCTGCACCTTGTATGCGTGTTTGGCCAGCTCCAGGTGCCGCCGCAGCTGATCGTGGACCTCCTGCAACTCCGACGCGAACGCATCCGCTGTCTGCGGCTCCCCCTCCACCAGTCTTTCCAGTCCCGGGAAGGTTCTGGGGTGCCTCCCGTTGTTGGCGAAGAACGGCGTGACCCCCGTGGACACGTGCTTCGTGTTGTTGTAGGCGAACTCGGCGAGCGGCAGGTAATCCACCCACGTCGCAGGCTGTTGATTCGCATAGCATCTCAGGTACTGCTGCATGATGGCATTGACCCGCTCCGCTTGCCCGTTGGTCTGCGGGTGTCTCGCCGACGCCAGGTTGATCTTGACGTTTAGGAAGCCCATCAGCTTCTGCCAGAAATTCGAGATGAACTGCCGCCCGCGGTCGGACAGAATAGACCGTGGCAGACCGTGAACCTTGAACACGTGGTCTATGAACAGTTTGGCGGTTTGTTCCGCCGTGGCCACCTTCGCACACGGGATGAAATGTGCCATCTTGGAGAACAAGTCCACCACCACCAGCACTGCCGTCTTGCCCCTCGAGCTGGGCAGATCCGTGACGAAGTCCAGGGCGACTCTCTCCCATGGCTCGACCGGAGTTTGCAGCGGTTCCAACAGTCCGGCCGGCGGTCTGTGCACTGGTTTGGCCCTCTGACAGGTGTCGCACCTCGCCACATAGTCCGCGACCTCCCCTCTCATTCCGGGCCACCAGAAATCCCTGGCGACTAATTCCACCGTCTTCTCCTTGCCAAAGTGCCCGGCAGTGGGCGCGTCGTGCAGCTGATGCAGTACCTTGGCACGAAGTTCGTCTCCCGGCACGTAGATGGCTCCTTTGCGGATGAGCAATCCATCTCTCAGCTGGAACCCGTCGGTCGCTGCCGTGCCCCTTTGCATCTCTGCCATCTTTGCTTGCGCGAAGGAGTCATTCTGCAACGCTCGTCGCACCGCCTCCAGGTCCACTGTCGCCGCAGCGCACGCCCACACTGTTGGTGCGAAGATGTGCATGGCGGCCGCTGGCGTGGCGTCCTCCAGATACTGTGGCTTACGGGAGAGTGCGTCCGCCATGATGTTGGTGTCCCCCGGGACATACTCTATCCGGAAGTCGAAGTTCGCAAAGAACTCAGCCCAACGTATCTGCCTCTGGTTCAGGAACTGTGCCGTGCGCCAGTGCTCCAGATTCTTGTGGTCCGTGCAGACCTGCACCGTGTGCTTGGCTCCAATCAGGAAGTGCCTCCATGCTTTGAACGCTGCATGAATAGCCAGCAACTCCCTGTCCCAGATGGTGTAGTTCTGTTCGGACTTGCTGAGCTTCCTGGAGTAAAACGCTCCGGGCCTCCAAACCCCCTGCGGGTCCTTCTGCAGCAGGACTGCTCCGACGGCCCTGTCCGAGGCGTCTGTTTCAACTCTCATCGGCCTGCTGGGGTCGACATGAAGCAGCTGTTCCTCCGACGCGAAAAGACGCTTGAGTGCCTGAAAGGACTGCTCCGCCTGTGCTGTCCAGACGAACTTCTTTTTCTTGGAACTGAGCGTGTCCGTGATGGCCGCTGTCTGCATAGCGAAGCCTTTGATGAACTTGCGATAGAAGTTCGCGAAGCCGACAAACCGTTGGACCTCCTTCCGGTTGCGTGGGCTTTTCCAATCCAACACCGCTCGAACCTTGGCGCTGTCCATGGCGAGCCCCTTGTCAGACAACTTGTAGCCCAGGAAATCCACCTCCGTCACGTCGAATTGGCACTTCTCCAGCTTGGCGTAAAGCCTATGTTGCTGGAGCCTGCTCAGCACTTCCCTGACGTGTCTGTCATGCTCCTGCTGCGATTCCGAAAAGATCAGGATGTCATCCAAGAAGCAGACGCACGTCTTGTAGAGGAGCCCCGCCAACACGTGATGCATGAAAGCTTGAAAAACGTGGGAGCCATTTTGCAATCCAAAAGGCATAACTCTATATTCGTAGGTGCCCAGGGGCGTGAACATGGCTGTCTTCCACTCATCTCCTTCCCGCATGCGAATGAGGTTGTACGCCCCTCGCAGATCCAACTTGGTGAACACGCTGCCCTTGCGTACTTTTGCGAGGAGGTCGTCGATTCGGGGCATGGGGAAGTCTGATGGCTTGGTCACACTGTTCAAAATGCGGTAGTCCACTACGAGTCTTTTTTGGGGCGTGTCTCGCTTCTTCACAAAGAATACAGGACTGCCCCCCGCTGCCTGGGACTCTCGGATGAAACCGCGCTTCAAATTATGATCTATGAACTCTTTGAGTTCCTGCAGTTCGTCTTCAGACATGGAATACAGCTTCCCTTTGGGCAGCGCCGCCCCCGGCAGCAGGTCAATTTTGCAGTCATATGATCTGTGGGGGGGGTAGCTTGTCTGCCTCCTTCTCGCAGAAAACCTCCAAAAATTCTGCGTACTTGTGGGGAATCGCTTGCAGCGTGCCTAGCAGCATCTGTGACTCCTCTTGCTCCCCTTCCTGCTGGGGCATGATGCAGTGTTCAGCACAAAAGGAAGAGCCGAAGGTCAGCTGCCTCTGGTACCAAGCCCGCGTCGGGCTGTGCTTGTCCAGCCAACTCATGCCCAATACAATTGGCGTGTCCGAGAGTTGAGTGACGTTGAAGCTGATGATTTCCCTGTGATTTCCAAGCCGCAGCACCATAGGTGGCGTCTGCTTCACCACTTGCCCCCCTAACAGCTCCCTGCCATCCACCATGACGACCTGCAGGGGCAGCGTGGCAGGCAGCAACTGTATAGCGTGCCGGTCGACAAAGTCCTGCCCTATGAAGTCTGCATTGCTTCCCGAGTCGACGGTGATTGGCACGTCCATGGTGATTCCATTGGGTAGCTGGAGCGATGCGGTGAGCCTCACTACTGGCTTGGGTGGGAGGGGGTCCATGGGCGGTAAAATCTCTGGGGACTGCTTCACTGACACGTCTGGCTGGGCCCCAGTGCCTCTTCCTCCAGCCAGACATCGTCGTTTCCCTGCTGTGGTTCTCCGTGCTGCGTTGCTGCAGTCACCATTGCTGAGGCTGCAGTGTGCTTGTGGAGCCTCCGGGGACACTCTTTCGCCATATGCCCTGGATCCTCGCAGATATAACACTTCCTGGTCCCTCTAGGAGGCTTCGCTTTCACTGCTGCCGGTGCTAGGGCTCTGGCTGCTGACTGAGCCCTTGCACTCCCAACCTCCATCGGTTCCACCCCTCCTCCTGTTGGAGGCGTGGATTGCGTACGCGCTGCTTCTCTGGGAAGGAAGGAGGAGCCCCTGGCTGGTTCGCGCCCGCTGCGCCCTTCGTCCCTGCTCCACGGACGTTCTTCCAGCCGCACCCCCACCGCCAGCGCCCTCTGAACGATCTCCTGCGTGGTCTGGGGTCTCTCCCCCCTCGCAATCTCATCTTTAACCGAGTTGTGCAAGCCCTCCCAAAAAAGGTCTCTGACAGGAGCCGAATCTCTGTCCCATTCCAGGGCACTGACCAAAGCGAAAAAGCGGGCATGATACTGCCTTACGCTGGCCCTCCCTTGCCTTAGTCCATGCACCTCCTTTCGGGCAAGATCCACGTCAATGCTTGATAAAAAACAGCCATCCATCGCTTTAATAAAGGCGTCTGCATTTTGGAGCGCAGGATCCTTATCTCTCCACAAATTGCGCAGCCATGCTTTTGCGTCTCCATGCAAATGGGACATGATGAACCCCACTTTCTCTTGTTCATCTCTAAAGTCTTTGTGCAGTAGTTGCAGTGCACACATTACGTCTGCTCTAAAGTTGGGGTACTGTTGCAAATTCCCATCGAAGTGCGAGACTAGACCGCCTGTGCGTCTCCCCAACCCAATCCCCTCTGATTTGGGTGTCTGTTGCCCTTGCTTCGTAAGCACGTCCAACCTGACCTGGAGATCCCTGTAGGCGGATCCCAGCTGCTTCCTCCTCTCTCTTCCTGGACGCCAGCGCCTCGGCAGTCAGTCGTGAAACTGCTTCTCTGAGTTCCGTTATTTGCTGTTCGGCCGTCATGTTGTCTGCCGTTCGTGAGCTCTCTTGTAGGTACCCGCTTTCTCTCCTCTCCGCGAGGCCGTGGATGCCCACAATTTAAGAGACGGAGCTTACTGTCAGGGTTACTTCCAGATCCGAGCTCACAGAGGATCACGCTAGCCAGCGGTCGTTAAATAAAAGTCTTTATTGAGTTACAGTCTCCATTCTCGAGCTGCTGCGTGCAACCCTACGTCTTATGCTTAGATCGGCGAAGCTCCGTCTGAGTCTCCGCCCCTTGCGCACCAACTTAATATCCTAGCCCTGCTCCACCTTTTCCGCCTGACAGTTCTCCTCTGGGTCCCTCTGCCCCCCTGGGTCTCTTCCTTCCGGGATTCTTCTGACGCTGACCCCCCGGACCCTTCTGTCTCCTTGCGCCGGGCTTTAGGACCTGGCTCCCTTTCCGGGCTGCCTACTGCGCCACCTTCCTGTGCATTTGAACTTGGCGCGCGCGCCCAACCTTCCACTTTCCGTCTAACCGTCACTTCGCTCCCCGATGAAGGTGTGGCCACTCCTGACTCGTGCCCTCCCTCCTGTTGCGAGCTGCCAGCGCTTGCTCCCTGGCGCTCTTCCTCTTTCCTACTCTCTGGCGGTGACGTTGGTCCCGATCTCCAACTGCTCCCCTCTGAGTCCCCTCTGGCTCTTTCTTCCTGGGGTGTCCCCCTAGTCTCCCCCCTTGCCCTGGCCACTGGTGCTCCTTTTTGTGAATCTTCTGATTCACTGGAAAGGCTTGGAGATCTCGGGTCGTCGTCATCACTCATCCTTTCGTCTGCCTCCTCCCCCTCGCTCTCTGTTTCCTCCCTTGCCCTCGCCTCTGCTCCTGAGCCCCTGACATCCATCCCCCCCTCGAAGCCCCCTCTTCCCCCCTCCCCTCCTTCCGGTGCGGGAACTGGGTGCTGCAGTGTCAAGGGGACGAATGTCGGGTACAGTTCGCTTCCCGTGGCGGGCCTCCATCCGAAGTCTTCCGGTTCTTCCTCCCTGCTCTCGTCGACGACGGTCACCTCTGCTTCCATCTCTGTGCCGCCGTGCTCGAGACCCTGGTCGTCCCCGAAAACGTCCATGTCCGTCTCTCCCTCGCTTCCTTCTGGAGGCGTTGCTCGTCCTGGACCCTCCAGCCACTGTCTGCGCCACTGCTCCTCTGGTCGATCATCCCACCAATACGAGGGTTCTGAAGCAGATCCCGAGGGCGACCCCTCCGGGGAACGGGCGTCTCGTGTCGGTTCCTCATCCGAGTCGAACCCCCGGAACGTGCTGGCTGAAAGCGTGGGCGTGAAAAGCCAGTCGTCGAAAAAGTCCGCTGGCATTGGCCTATGGGGGAAAAGGGCATGAAACTCTTCCTTGAGCAGAGGTTCATCTAAAGCGTAGCCCGGCACCCAGCTGTTGGCACTGGCCGGGGTGCCCTCCTTAGCGAGAAGGTATTCTACCCCCTCTTCCCCCCATCTGGAGTCCAAAATCTCCGTGACTTCGTTGAGGCGCACCTCCTGTGCCACTCCCCGTTGCCTGGTTCCCTCTCGGAGCGGACTCGGTGCCGTTCCGGGTTCCTGAAACCTGTGCGGTGCCTTGTAGGGAGTGAGCACCGATCTGTGGAACACCGGATGCATTCTGGAACCCTCCGGAAGCGCCAGCCTGAAGGCCACCGGGTTGACCTGCTCTTCGACTTGGTAGGGCCCCAGTTGCTTATGCCCTAGTTTCTTCTTGGCCAACGACCTGGCCGGCACTGCGTGGGCTGCTAACCAGACCCAGTCTCCCACATGGATCTCTTCGCCAACTCTTCTGTGTTTGTCTGCCTGCACCTTGTATGCGTGTTTGGCCAGCTCCAGGTGCCGCCGCAGCTGATCGTGGACCTCCTGCAACTCCGACGCGAACGCATCCGCTGTCTGCGGCTCCCCCTCCACCAGTCTTTCCAGTCCCGGGAAGGTTCTGGGGTGCCTCCCGTTGTTGGCGAAGAACGGCGTGACCCCCGTGGACACGTGCTTCGTGTTGTTGTAGGCGAACTCGGCGAGCGGCAGGTAATCCACCCACGTCGCAGGCTGTTGATTCGCATAGCATCTCAGGTACTGCTGCATGATGGCATTGACCCGCTCCGCTTGCCCGTTGGTCTGCGGGTGTCTCGCCGACGCCAGGTTGATCTTGACGTTTAGGAAGCCCATCAGCTTCTGCCAGAAATTCGAGATGAACTGCCGCCCGCGGTCGGACAGAATAGACCGTGGCAGACCGTGAACCTTGAACACGTGGTCTATGAACAGTTTGGCGGTTTGTTCCGCCGTGGCCACCTTCGCACACGGGATGAAATGTGCCATCTTGGAGAACAAGTCCACCACCACCAGCACTGCCGTCTTGCCCCTCGAGCTGGGCAGATCCGTGACGAAGTCCAGGGCGACTCTCTCCCATGGCTCGACCGGAGTTTGCAGCGGTTCCAACAGTCCGGCCGGCGGTCTGTGCACTGGTTTGGCCCTCTGACAGGTGTCGCACCTCGCCACATAGTCCGCGACCTCCCCTCTCATTCCGGGCCACCAGAAATCCCTGGCGACTAATTCCACCGTCTTCTCCTTGCCAAAGTGCCCGGCAGTGGGCGCGTCGTGCAGCTGATGCAGTACCTTGGCGCGAAGTTCGTCTCCCGGCACGTAGATGGCTCCTTTGCGGATGAGCAATCCATCTCTCAGCTGGAACCCGTCGGTCGCTGCCGTGCCCCTTTGCATCTCTGCCATCTTTGCTTGCGCGAAGGAGTCATTCTGCAACGCTCGTCGCACCGCCTCCAGGTCCACTGTCGCCGCAGCGCACGCCCACACTGTTGGTGCGAAGATGTGCATGGCGGCCGCTGGCGTGGCGTCCTCCAGATACTGTGGCTTACGGGAGAGTGCGTCCGCCATGATGTTGGTGTCCCCCGGGACATACTCTATCCGGAAGTCGAAGTTCGCAAAGAACTCAGCCCAACGTATCTGCCTCTGGTTCAGGAACTGTGCCGTGCGCCAGTGCTCCAGATTCTTGTGGTCCGTGCAGACCTGCACCGTGTGCTTGGCTCCAATCAGGAAGTGCCTCCATGCTTTGAACGCTGCATGAATAGCCAGCAACTCCCTGTCCCAGATGGTGTAGTTCTGTTCGGACTTGCTGAGCTTCCTGGAGTAAAACGCTCCGGGCCTCCAAACCCCCTGCGGGTCCTTCTGCAGCAGGACTGCTCCGACGGCCCTGTCCGAGGCGTCTGTTTCAACTCTCATCGGCCTGCTGGGGTCGACATGAAGCAGCTGTTCCTCCGACGCGAAAAGACGCTTGAGTGCCTGAAAGGACTGCTCCGCCTGTGCTGTCCAGACGAACTTCTTTTTCTTGGAACTGAGCGTGTCCGTGATGGCCGCTGTCTGCATAGCGAAGCCTTTGATGAACTTGCGATAGAAGTTCGCGAAGCCGACAAACCGTTGGACCTCCTTCCGGTTGCGTGGGCTTTTCCAATCCAACACCGCTCGAACCTTGGCGCTGTCCATGGCGAGCCCCTTGTCAGACAACTTGTAGCCCAGGAAATCCACCTCCGTCACGTCGAATTGGCACTTCTCCAGCTTGGCGTAAAGCCTATGTTGCTGGAGCCTGCTCAGCACTTCCCTGACGTGTCTGTCATGCTCCTGCTGCGATTCCGAAAAGATCAGGATGTCATCCAAGAAGCAGACGCACGTCTTGTAGAGGAGCCCCGCCAACACGTGATGCATGAAAGCTTGAAAAACGTGGGAGCCATTTTGCAATCCAAAAGGCATAACTCTATATTCGTAGGTGCCCAGGGGCGTGAACATGGCTGTCTTCCACTCATCTCCTTCCCGCATGCGAATGAGGTTGTACGCCCCTCGCAGATCCAACTTGGTGAACACGCTGCCCTTGCGTACTTTTGCGAGGAGGTCGTCGATTCGGGGCATGGGGAAGTCTGATGGCTTGGTCACACTGTTCAAAATGCGGTAGTCCACTACGAGTCTTTTTTGGGGCGTGTCTCGCTTCTTCACAAAGAATACAGGACTGCCCCCCGCTGCCTGGGACTCTCGGATGAAACCGCGCTTCAAATTATGATCTATGAACTCTTTGAGTTCCTGCAGTTCGTCTTCAGACATGGAATACAGCTTCCCTTTGGGCAGCGCCGCCCCCGGCAGCAGGTCAATTTTGCAGTCATATGATCTGTGGGGGGGGTAGCTTGTCTGCCTCCTTCTCGCAGAAAACCTCCAAAAATTCTGCGTACTTGTGGGGAATCGCTTGCAGCGTGCCTAGCAGCATCTGTGACTCCTCTTGCTCCCCTTCCTGCTGGGGCATGATGCAGTGTTCAGCACAAAAGGAAGAGCCGAAGGTCAGCTGCCTCTGGTACCAAGCCCGCGTCGGGCTGTGCTTGTCCAGCCAACTCATGCCCAATACAATTGGCGTGTCCGAGAGTTGAGTGACGTTGAAGCTGATGATTTCCCTGTGATTTCCAAGCCGCAGCACCATAGGTGGCGTCTGCTTCACCACTTGCCCCCCTAACAGCTCCCTGCCATCCACCATGACGACCTGCAGGGGCAGCGTGGCAGGCAGCAACTGTATAGCGTGCCGGTCGACAAAGTCCTGCCCTATGAAGTCTGCATTGCTTCCCGAGTCGACGGTGATTGGCACGTCCATGGTGATTCCATTGGGTAGCTGGAGCGATGCGGTGAGCCTCACTACTGGCTTGGGTGGGAGGGGGTCCATGGGCGGTAAAATCTCTGGGGACTGCTTCACTGACACGTCTGGCTGGGCCCCAGTGCCTCTTCCTCCAGCCAGACATCGTCGTTTCCCTGCTGTGGTTCTCCGTGCTGCGTTGCTGCAGTCACCATTGCTGAGGCTGCAGTGTGCTTGTGGAGCCTCCGGGGACACTCTTTCGCCATATGCCCTGGATCCTCGCAGATATAACACTTCCTGGTCCCTCTAGGAGGCTTTGCTTTCACTGCTGCCGGTGCTAGGGCTCTGGCTGCTGACTGAGCCCTTGCACTCCCAACCTCCATCGGTTCCACCCCTCCTCCTGTTGGAGGCGTGGATTGCGTACGCGCTGCTTCTCTGGGAAGGAAGGAGGAGCCCCTGGCTGGTTCGCGCCCGCTGCGCCCTTCGTCCCTGCTCCACGGACGTTCTTCCAGCCGCACCCCCACCGCCAGCGCCCTCTGAACGATCTCCTGCGTGGTCTGGGGTCTCTCCCCCCTCGCAATCTCATCTTTAACCGAGTTGTGCAAGCCCTCCCAAAAAAGGTCTCTGACAGGAGCCGAATCTCTGTCCCATTCCAGGGCACTGACCAAAGCGAAAAAGCGGGCATGATACTGCCTTACGCTGGCCCTCCCTTGCCTTAGTCCATGCACCTCCTTTCGGGCAAGATCCACGTCAATGCTTGATAAAAAACAGCCATCCATCGCTTTAATAAAGGCGTCTGCATTTTGGAGCGCAGGATCCTTATCTCTCCACAAATTGCGCAGCCATGCTTTTGCGTCTCCATGCAAATGGGACATGATGAACCCCACTTTCTCTTGTTCATCTCTAAAGTCTTTGTGCAGTAGTTGCAGTGCACACATTACGTCTGCTCTAAAGTTGGGGTACTGTTGCAAATTCCCATCGAAGTGCGAGACTAGACCGCCTGTGCGTCTCCCCAACCCAATCCCCTCTGATTTGGGTGTCTGTTGCCCTTGCTTCGTAAGCACGTCCAACCTGACCTGGAGATCCCTGTAGGCGGATCCCAGCTGCTTCCTCCTCTCTCTTCCTGGACGCCAGCGCCTCGGCAGTCAGTCGTGAAACTGCTTCTCTGAGTTCCGTTATTTGCTGTTCGGCCGTCATGTTGTCTGCCGTTCGTGAGCTCTCTTGTAGGTACCCGCTTTCTCTCCTCTCCGCGAGGCCGTGGATGCCCACAATTTAAGAGACGGAGCTTACTGTCAGGGTTACTTCCAGATCCGAGCTCACAGAGGATCACGCTAGCCAGCGGTCGTTAAATAAAAGTCTTTATTGAGTTACAGTCTCCATTCTCGAGCTGCTGCGTGCAACCCTACGTCTTATGCTTAGATCGGCGAAGCTCCGTCTGAGTCTCCGCCCCTTGCGCACCAACTTAATATCCTAGCCCTGCTCCACCTTTTCCGCCTGACAGTTCTCCTCTGGGTCCCTCTGCCCCCCTGGGTCTCTTCCTTCCGGGATTCTTCTGACGCTGACCCCCCGGACCCTTCTGTCTCCTTGCGCCGGGCTTTAGGACCTGGCTCCCTTTCCGGGCTGCCTACTGCGCCACCTTCCTGTGCATTTGAACTTGGCGCGCGCGCCCAACCTTCCACTTTCCGTCTAACCGTCACTTCGCTCCCCGATGAAGGTGTGGCCACTCCTGACTCGTGCCCTCCCTCCTGTTGCGAGCTGCCAGCGCTTGCTCCCTGGCGCTCTTCCTCTTTCCTACTCTCTGGCGGTGACGTTGGTCCCGATCTCCAACTGCTCCCCTCTGAGTCCCCTCTGGCTCTTTCTTCCTGGGGTGTCCCCCTAGTCTCCCCCCTTGCCCTGGCCACTGGTGCTCCTTTTTGTGAATCTTCTGATTCACTGGAAAGGCTCGGAGATCTCGGGTCGTCGTCATCACTCATCCTTTCGTCTGCCTCCTCCCCCTCGCTCTCTGTTTCCTCCTTTGCCCTTGCCTCTGCTCCTGAACCCCTGACAATTACTATTATTATTGTTATTAGAATGGAGATTCTTGCAGACAAGCCACTGTGGTTAGACTCCTTCCCGCAGTCAGAATCCCTGACCCAAGGTGGATTCAAACCTCATTCAGTTGAATGTGGTGGATCGCACTGCGGTCCTTCATGCTGAACACATAAGCGCTGGGGGTGGGGCCAGCAGGTACAGGTATGTTGTGGGCGGGGCTGATGCACCCAACTTGGACCCTCACCTGTTCCCTTGAGCACCTGAAGCAGGAGAAGATTTGTGCTTGTTCCAGATGGCAATCAACGGCTGTTAAGTAAAGAGCAATTGGAGCGAAAGGCTCCTGAATTGCGCATCCTTTGGTTTATTTATTTACAATGCAATCATTATCTCAGCTGGAGGTCCGTCACAACCCATAAATTTGATGCAATTTGAATTAATATGCCACTTCTGGGCTATGTGCGCCCGAGACTTGATTTCCTTTTTGTTCAGCTGTTAAGCAAGATGGGGATCCTCCAGACTGCTGCAGGTTTCTCCATTTCCTTCCAATTTGTATTCTGCAATGACTCGTCGATGCAACAGTACGCTAGCTGGGGATTTATACTGGGCCGTCCACACACTATTCCCCTTTGTTAGCTGTTCTGCACTCTACAGGGATTATGATTATTTTATTTTTATTTAAAACCTGCTTTCCCCCCCAGACTCAAGGCGGCTTATACAAATTGAAACAACACCTAGAAAAATACAAAAAGCATAGAAAGGATAATGGTTAAAAATGATTAAACTCTAATGGAATTAAAACTGCATAAAATACAAATCTATTCAAATGCAGATAGTAAGAACCGCATAGCGCCCTTAAAAGCCATTTTCATAAAAATAAAAATCCCAGGAGCCGAAGAATTGGAAGGGTCTCAGGACAACTTCAAGGGCTCTCACATGGAAGAGGGAACAAGCTTGTCTTTTCCTGCTCTGGAAGGTCGGACCCAAACCAATAGATTCAAGTTACAGGAAAGGAGCTTCCAACTAAACTTCATGAAGAACATTCTGACAGTAAGAGCCAATTGACAGTGGAATGGTCTCCCTTGGGAGGTTGTGGACTCCTTTGTTGGATGTTTTTAAGCAGAGGTTGGGTGGCCATCGGTCACGGATGCTTTAGTTGAGATTCCTGCATTGCAGGGGGCTGGACTAGATGACCGCCAGGGTCCCTTCTGATTCTGCAATTTTATGACACTATGATTCTACCTTGCCAACAAAGGCCCATATAGTTAAAGCTATGGTTTTCCCAGTAGTGATGTATGGAAGTGAGAGCTGGACCATAAAGAAGGCTGATCGCCGAAGAATTGATGCTTCTGAATTCTGGTGCTGGAGGAGACTCTTGAGAGTCCCATGGACTGCAAGAAGATCAAACCTATCCATTCTGAAGGAAATCAGCCCTGAGTGCTCATTGGAAGGACAGATCCTGAAGCTGAGGCTCCAAGACTTTGGCCACCTCATGAGAAGAGAAGACTCCCTGGAAAAGACCCTGATTTTGGGAAAGATGGAGGGCACAAGGAGAAGGGGACGACAGAGGACGATATGGTTGGACAGTGTTCTTGAAGCTACCAGCATGAGTTTGACCAAACTGCGGGAGGCGGTGGAAGACAGGAGTGCCTGGTGTGCTCTGGTCCATGGGGTCACGAAGAGTTGAACACGACTAAACGACTAAACAACAACAACATGATTCTATCACAGAGTTAGAGCCAGGCTATAGCCCAGTTCCTACCACCTTCCTCCATTTTACACCTAATGAGCATCTGAAAAGGGATTCTGATTTTCCAAAGAGGAGAACTTCGAGTTTTATATATCCACCATGGATTGGAGCCAGGTGTACTCATGCTCAAAGTAGACCCCTTGATTTCAGCAGTTTATACCTCAAGCCCGACTGAGCCCGCAATCCTAACCATGTCTACTCGGAAGCAAGTCCTACTGAATTTGATGGGGCTCATTTGCAGGGAAGCAGGGTTAGGATTGCAGCCGCAGCCTGTCTCTGATGTTATGAGTTTATTTCACATTTTTTGACTTGTGCGTTTTAGAAATCATTAATGTGCAAGTCGTTTGGTTGAGGCTGTCTCTCTGTGCATTCTGCCCGTTGATATATTATCAGTGAAGAGGATTCCTCACTGATATGCAACATTTTGCTGTAGTGTAATAGTCTTTTTGAGAGAGCTGTAAAATATAATGGGAGGAACAGGAGTTTATTAGAATATAGAAAATCTGAAAAAATGAGCAGAGTAGAGGAAAAAGAACCAGAAGCACACACTCACTAGAAGCCTCTGGAGACTATTTCTGTGTTTTGCAACACCTTACCCAATAAATGCACACTCAGCCACCAACTGGCAGTGACCTAACAGGGAGTTCTGTGTTTGTGAGAACTCGATCTTTTAGTGTGGCACTTTGGAACTCCCTGTGTATTGATACCAGACACCTTCCCTGTACTCTTTTCCAGCATTTGCTAAAAACAGTTTTGTTTAGACAAGCCTACCCAGATGTTTAGGGACGTGGGTGGCGCTGTCCACAGAGCCTAGGACTTGCAGATCAGAAGGTCGGCGGTTCGAATCCCAGCAACGGGGTGAGCTCCCGTTGCTCGGTCTCTGCTCCTGCCAACCTAGCAGTTCGAAAGCACGTCAAGGTGCAAGTAGATAGATAGGTACCACTCCGGCGGGAAGGTAAACAGCATTTCTGTGCGCTGCTCAGGTTCGCCAAAAGTGGCTTAGTCATGCTGGCCACATGACCCGGAAGCTGTACGCCGGCTCCCTCAGCCAGTAAAGCGAGATGAGCGCGCAACCCCAGAGTTGGCCACGACTGGACCTAATGGTCAGGGGTCCCTTTACCTTTACCTTACCCAGATGTTTAGAAGGTAGACATGAGCTTTAGTCTGTGGTTGTTTTAACTTTCTGGAAGCTTTAAATCATTGTTGCTAATTTTTCTTGTTGATCAGTTCATTGCCTTAACCCACTTTGAGGGTTGGGTCCCCCTCCCCACCAATCAAACGGTGTATAACTGTTATGAAATACAAAAATAAAATAAAATAACTGCTCCTGTGTTCATGGGCGGCTGTCCTACAATCTCAGCTGCCCTGCTTCCTTACAATGCCACACATGTGTAGAAAGGAATGGATTGGCCAGTTCTGCAATTTAATCCACCAGCTCTGCACTCTTCTTTATCCTTGCAAGATATAATTCATAATGTCCTGAAACAGTTCTAGCAAAGTCTCTCTCCCTCTCTCTCTCTCTCTCTCTCTCCCCCTCTCCACCCCGCCTCTCTCACACACTTTAATTCAAATGAATTTTAATACCTCCCTTTTAGTGATCCAAGGCTGAGCTCTGGCTCAGATCACAGTGTCCGTGCGCCACTAAATTCTGCTGTAGATTTTTTTTAAAACTCTGCAATGAAATTGCATCAAGGCAGATTGCTAGCCCCCGCCTCCTGCCGCCCCTGCTGTTGAGAACTGGCTTTGGGCTTCACAAAAGGCGACCTCTTTTTTAAAAACTGCAGGTCCGAAAGTGCTGTTTCCCATTTGTGCCATTTCCCATTGTCACCAGCAGGTGATCGCCCTGCCTCTCCTTTCCTGCACCTGCCCCCTCGCACTCAGGGTTTTCCAGGAACACCCCCAGTTTCCCCCTCTACGGTTTTCACTGCTCTGCTGCTAGGACACCAGAGTTCCTGGAACCCCTACAATAATCTCTTTTAGCAAACCGTGTCTCCAATTTAAAGCAATTTTTATTGCAGCAGACAAAAGGCCCTCTTGTATTGACACAAACTCCGGCTTCCATCATCTCCTGTAAGCTCTTCTGACAGGCTAAACTAGAAACTTCTGGCATTAGGTCAGACTCAAGACAGCCAAGTCAGGGGTCATGTATCCTATGAATCAATGACAATATCTATCTATCTATATATCTGCTGTTCCACATTCTCCAGCTGTCTTATCCAGGGCTGTTTTACTTTAGAACTAAGCTCTTGGCTGCAGTGACACCAAGGCTTCAATGTCACCCATTGCCTTCACCCCCAACTTGCCCCCTTTCCAGCTGATTTCCTTTGGCTAGGACTCCGATTTCCAGCTGAACAGAACCCCAAGGTCTGTTTGTTGCTGTGTCTTTCACAGCAGAAGTCCCCATGGACAGCTTTGAAGCAACACCTATTAATGTTGGTATGTTAAGAATCATGGAACTAATGGAACTACAGAGATGGAAGGGACCCCAAGGGTCATTGGGGTCCAAATGCTTGCAATGCAGGAAAGAATCCCTCACAGATGCCCCCCCCCAACCTCTGTTTAAAATCCTCTAAGGAAGGAGGGCCCCCCACCTTCACAGCCATAAGAATATAAGCCAGGGGTAGTCAACCTAAGGCCCTGGGGCCGGATGCGGACCAATCACCTTCTCTCTCTTTTTTTAAAAATACATTTTATTAAGTTTTTTTTAAACATATTTTCAACAATAATTAAACATACTTTTATATCTTATACATTTTTTTTTGCTTCCATCAATCACATCTGAAAATTTTCCAGTCTATTCACTCAATTTACATTTCTTACTTTCACTATTACATTCAAATCTCATAACTAATATCTCTATTCTTTCTCTACTTTGCAATGTTTCATATATTCCTCCTTACAAAACTTCATGTAGTCCTACTAGTGTAATTTGTTGATTACAGTTGCTCTTCAAATAGTTCGTATATTTCCTCCAATCTTCTGTGAATCTCTGGTCCCGCAGGTTTCGAATCCTTCCTGTCATTTTATCCAATTCTGCGTAGTCCATTAATTTTGTCTGCCATTCTTCTTTCGTCTGGATTCCTTCTTGATTCCATTTCTGGGCTGACAATACTCTTGCTGCTGTTGTTTGGCCCAATCGCCTTCTCAATACGGCCCGCGGATGATCTGGGAATCAGCGTGTTTTTGCATGAGTAGAATGAGTCCTTTGATTTAAAATGCATCTCTGGGTTATTTGTGGGGCAGAGGAATTTGTTCTCCCCCCCCCAATATAGTCCGGCCCCCCACATGCACTGAGGGACGGTGTACCGGCCCATGGCTGAAAAAGCTTGCTGACCCCTGATATAAGCAGAGACAGCTGAATCAGGTCAAAGGTCCGCCAACATCCTCTTCTTGCAATAGCCAACCAGATGGCCTCTTGTAGCTGTGGGGATGCTGAGGATATTAGGAGAGGATAGTGAGATTGTAGCAGAGCACATTCCCTTGCACATTGCTGGAAGCTAGTTGATGGATTCGTTAGAACCATGCAAGTTGAGTGATCCAGTCTGGCTTGTGCAGATTGGATTGTTCCTGGCAAATCCCCTTTAAAGGTAAAAGTAAAGGGACCCCCGACCGTTAGGTCCAGTCATGGCCGACTCTGGGGTTGCGGCGCTCATCTCGCTTTACTGGCCGAGGGAACCGGTGTACAGCTTCTGGGTCATGTGGCCAGCAGGACTATGCCGCTTCTGGCGAACCAGAGCAGCGCACGGAAATGCCGTTTACCTTCCCGCCGGAGCGGTACCTATTTATCTACTTGCACTTTGACGTGCTTTCGAACTGCTAGGTTGGCAGGAGCAGGGACCGAGCAATGGGAGCACAGCCCGTCGCAGGGATTCGAACCACCGGCCTTCTGTTCGGCAAGTCCTAGGCTCTGTGGTTTAACCCACAGCGCCACCCGCGTCCCAAAATCCCCTTTAGTTCTCTCTTAAAAACAATAATGACACAACAGCCTTCTTTTAAAAGTTCACAGTATGATCCTGAAGGCAGGCTTTAGCCTGTTGTTAACAGTTGCAGAGAAAAGTGTGGCTTCATCCTCTGTGAGGGATGAGCCCATGTGCTGCTGGCTGAGAGCCAGCAGACAGCAAAAGGCATCAAGAGAGTCAAGAAGAGTGAGAGGAAGATGGCTGCGTGACTAGGGTCTGCCAGGGTCACGCCCATCTACCTGGTCACACACAGAGGGAGGATGCTCCAGACCAGGTGTGACAGGAAGTCCTCCTGGCTGGAGCAACATTCCCCTGCGTGTCCACTCTGGGCAAACAGGAAATGTTGTATTTGACTGCTTCATTGATGTTACATCCCACAGTCGCAAACCCAGAAGCAGGATCCGGGCACAAGAGTACTCTCCCCACCTGTGTTTTCCAGCAACTGGTTTTTCAGAAACACTGCTGCCTCTGACCAAGGAAGACAAAGCACATCCATTTGGGCTAGTAGCCATTGATAGTCCTTTTCTCCATGAGTTTGTCTAATTCTATTTTAAAGCCGTTGAGGTTGGTGGTCGTCACAGCCTCCTGTATTAAGCTTCTGTCAAGGGTGTAGGTGTACAGTAACCAGCCTCATATCACCAACGTGCACAAGTCTAATTAATGCATGAAGGGGTTAAGACCATAGAGTACGCTGTCCTGCCAGGTTTAGTTCACCTTGAGAGGGACTAGGCAATGAAGGCCTTTCTTCCCCTCAAGCTACTTGAGAAGCTCAGCATGCAAAGAGTTCTGAGCTGGTTGCTCCAGGCTCAGACCACATGACTCTTACAAGCCATTATTGTGTTCCTGTAACAATAATTTAGGAACTTTCACCGCTGTAACTAAGTCAGGTTTTACTGCCTGTGCAACACTTTCTGAATGCTGTATGGAAAAGCACATGAATCTGACCTTTGGAGACTATGTAAGTAAACCATTTTAAACTTACCAAATGTGTGGTCTTTTTCTATGCTAGAGGAAGAGGGAAACTTTGGGAGGAAGTCACAAGGACATATTTTAAAGGTCAAACAGCCTCTCCTTCCATGCTTAACTTCACTGCATGTAGGAACAGGGGCTCCTAAAATTGACAAATTTGGTGATGGGAGATGGGACCTTGCCCACTGATTTTCACTACCTATCCAATCTGCTCCACAAATGACACTGGGGCAGAAAGGCTCAGGAATCAAAAGACAAACTCGCAAAACCATGTTTTCTTCCTATAGCCACAAACAGCATTTCCCTGAAGGAGATATGTGCATTTGTTTGAAGTGAACCAAAGAGTCTTCATGAGGTATGGTGGCATGCCTCGCCAGAGACTTGAAAAACAAAACAAAACAAAATCCCACCGCTCATTGAGATGGCTGCTCTTTTTGCTGCAAGCATTTTCCGGTCCATTTCTAATGTTTGAGAAAATGAAAGAAGGAGGAAAGAATAGAGATAAGGCCATGCTAGAAAACAGTCCAACTTGCTTCATATCTCGCGTTCTTCAAGGCCCATAGGCAAAAACCTCTCACTGAACTTCTAGTGCGGAATAAGCCTCCCTCTGCCCCTCAACATCACTTTCTTAGCTAACCCCTGGAGAAAAATGCAATTACTGGCCAGAAAATTGTGTGAGCTTATCAGAGTTAGTTAAAGCTCTCAGTAAATCAATCATTTAATTAACATTTGCAAGAAAAGATTACAACTATACCCAAAATGAGTCAGAGGCATTTCCCACTGGGGACCCATTTTTCAGAAAGAGATGCTGAGAGTTCACCCTTGTTTTCCCCCTAGAACTGGAGTGTTAATCAACACACACACACACACTCCAATATTTCAAAAGGGAGAATGCAGATAGCGGAGGTATATAGAAACCTTTGTCAACCAGGTACCCTCCAAATGTTTTCGACTACATGATGGGACTGATGGGACTTGTGGTCTGGAGAGCACTGGATTGGAGAAGATTGCTATAGAGAGGCACTAGAACAATTGAATCGTAGAACTGCAGGGTTAAAAGGGACCCTAAGGGTCATCTAGTCCAGCCTCCTACAATGCAAGAATCACAGTGAAAGAATCCAGCTTCTCGTGAATCAGAGTCCAGTTTCCAAGGGAGTCAGTTCCTCGATCAAGCAGCTCTTACTCTCAGAAAGTTCTTCCTGATGTTTAGTCAGAATCTCCTTCCTTGTCACTTGAACTCATTGGATTGGGTCCTACCCTCCAGAACAGCAGAAAAAAGCTTGCTCCCTCTTCCATGGGCCAACTCTTCAGGTATTTGAAGGTGACACTCATATCTCTTCTCAACCTCTTCTCCTCCAGACTAAACATCCCTAACTCCCTCAACCGTTCCTCATCAGGCTTGGCTTCCAGACCTTTGACCATCTTGGTTGCCCTCATCTGCACATGTTCCAGCTTGTCAACAACTTTCTTAAATTATGATGCCCAGAACTGGACACAGTATTCCAGGTGTGATTTGACCAAGGCAGAATAGAGTGGTCCGTATAGTTAAAGCTATGTTTTCCCCAGTAGTGATGTATGGAAGTGAGAGCATAAAGGACCATAAAGAAGGCTGATCGCCGAAGAATGGATGTTTTTGAATTCTGGTGCTGGAGAAGACTCTTGCGAGTCCCATGGACTGCAAGAAGACCAAACATATCCATTCTGGAGGAAATCAGCCCTGAGTGCTCACTGGAAGGACACATCCTGAAGCTGAGGCTCCAAGACTTTGGCCACCTCATGAGAAGAGAAGACTCCCTGGAAAAGACCCTGATGTTGGGAAAGATGGAGGGCACAAGGAGAAGGGGACGGCAGAGAACAAGATGGTTGGACAGTGTTCTCGAAGCTACCAGCATGAGTTTGACCAAACTGTGGGAGGCAGTGGAAGACAGGAGGGCCTGGCATGCTCTGGTCCATGGGGTCACGAAGAGTCGGACACGACTAAATGACGACAATTACTTCCTTGATCTGGACACTCAACTTCTGTTGATGCAGCCTAGAATAGCATTACGGTGTTGTTGTTTTTTGCTACTGCATCACACTGTTGACTCATGTTAAGCTTGTGGTCTGCTAAGACCCCTAAATCCTTTTCACGTGGACTGCTGTACTTTTCACATTGCTGGCTGCCTGCAGTGATGAAATACCTTCCATATGGGAAACATCTTGCAAAAGGGCTTGTTGCTTTGTTTTTCTGTAGGAGCAGCTGCGAGGCAAAGATACTTTGATATCGTTCTGCTTCCTGCTTCGATAAGCCACTTCTCTGCAGAGCGTCCAAAGTGGTGTCCAGTGCAGTAGAAGAAAACCCACCATCAAACATGAATGGGTAAAAACCAAAGAGCTTCACAGGACAAAGTTGTCATTCTAGTGCGGATTGCAAAGAAGCCTTTACTGCTCAATTTAGTTAAGCAGTAAGTTGTTTTTCCTGAACCACTCCCCCAACTGCTCAACTTCCTTCCTATAGGCCGCCTCCCCCTCTCCAGCCATGATTAAACCAACCACCGTTGTATCACCTGCAAACTTAATGATCTTATTACTGGGGGATTTGGGGGCACAATCAGGAGAAGACAATGAAATTATCAGTAAGAACAGTCAAAAAACATCCGTTTAAAACACTCAAAAGAAAATGTAAAGTCAGCGATAAACTGAAAACAGATTAAAAGGCACACATCAACATTCTGCATATCTGGGTATAAATCTCTGTATGACTTTCATATCCTGCCTTTCACTCAGATTTCTAAACTTGCTGGCAAGTTGCAACCACCAGCGGAGGCCAGACTTGCCCATCTGTCTTGGTTTTGCTCTCCAAAGAGCTGGAGGGTTGGCTTTTTGTTTGTTTGCTGCCTGCCGCTCTTGGCATCTCTCTGCCAGTGGAGCAGCTTTGGAGAGACAGGAGAACATGCATGGTCCATCAGCCAAGGCGGCCGTGGCCAGCTAGCCCCTGGTGGTGAAGACCGAAATCTGGTCTGCTGCAAAGGAAGGCGCTGAGATTGCAGAATGAGATGGAGTCAGCACCACCCAGGAGGGGTCAGGATGGAGGGCAGCAAGACAGCAACATCCATGCTGAGGCGACAGAGCCATGGCCTAAAATTTGTCTCCTTTTTAAAGATTTCCTCCCTTTCCCTTCAGTCGCAAGGCAGCTTGCACACCTCCAAGAGGAAGCAGCAATATAAGAAAAGAGTTTAAAAATGCCGCAGCAATATATAAAACTGCAAGTTAAGTGTACAGACTAAAGCAGCTGCGCTAGAAGTTAGAAATCAAGGGCCTGAGGAAATCGGAAAGGATTTGCCTAGCGCTGCGAAGGCAGCAGAGCTCACACCAGCTTTGAGTCCAGCACAGAGCAAGCAGGTCTCTGTGTCTCCAGCTTCCAGCCTGCTTCCACATTATTAGCTCTCACATTATTCTGGCTATTGTTCTCCTTTGTTTAGTTGTTTAGTCGTGTCTGACTCTTTGTGACCCCCTGGACCAGAGCACGCCAGGCACTCCTGTCTTCCACTGCCTCCCGCAGTTTGGTCAAACTCATGCTCGTAGCCTCAAGAACATCACCCCATCGTGGGGATTCGAACCGCCGACCTTCTGATCGGCAAGTCCTAGGTTCTGTGGTTTAACCCACAGTGCCACCTGCGTGATCTTACCTAGCAGCTAATGGAGTGGAAGGAAGCCACCGCCTTTGTTCTATTGCACTTTGCAGCTTTTTTAGTGCTTAACTAGTCAGCCAAAGCCATCTCCTAGAGACCATTGGCCATTGGCATTCCATACCATCTGCCCCCACAGACGCAGGATCCCAAGATTCGGAAGGCACTCAGGGCACCAGCCAAACTGAGCCTCCTAACTTGCAACAATAGACATTTTGTGTGTGCAATTTCCCCCTTAATATATGTACTGCATTCTTGCATGTTATTTTCACAGGCGAGTGTGCATTTTGATTCACGCTTTTGCCCCGACAGACACATTTGGGATCACATGTTTTGGTTGGAGAACCAGATATTGTCAAATCTTGAGAAGTGTGAATTTCGGAGGAGAACTGTGTTTCAGTTCATGGATTGTTTCAGGAAGTGCAAATGAGGGAGGTTGGCATTAAAATGCAAACTGAACGGAACATCTCCTCGTCGCAACATGCCCAACCCAGTTTTCGTCTTCTAAAAGCAAACACTCATCTCTCAAATGAAAGGAACGAGTTATCTAGTTTCCCAACCAAGAGCAGTATCTCCTTTTCAAACTGGTTTTTTTTTTAAGAGGTACAAAGTTCTTTGAAGCCAACAAGTTTGTTTTATTTATTCTATCGATCTGTGTCCCACTTTCTCTTCCTCTGGTATAAACCCCCTAAAGAGGCTTGCAGAGCAAACATCAAAACCACACAACAATGATTAATAAAGGTACAATTCAAAATGCCAGCAGGAATCCGAATGCTAACTCTCTTTCCCGTCAGGAAAAAGCATAATTTGCTGAAATGCATATGAGATAAATGAGGACTGATTTTTATTTTTATTGGCATCTGTCTCTCTCGGGAGACAATGGAGGAGTGCACCTTTGAGGGTGACATCAAACCGTTGTAGAGTTATATAATAATAATAATTTATTATAGCACTTATAGCACTTGCAGTGGCTGTAGAGACTGATAAGGGAGAGACATGTTTTGTTGCAGCTGGGCCAGAGGAAGGAGTCCGGTTTTGCTGTTTCAGATGCACCAGGGCATTTCTTCTCTCTGTGCTCCTTCCAGTCGTCATTCCTCCTCTGGTCACTGCTGTGGATACATGACTCAGAAACAAACCCCTTTGTTGCAACAAGAACCAGTCACAACAATACAAACTCAACACGTGGGCTAAGGATCAGTGCTCACTAGACAGCATGAATCTTATTTACACATTCTGTTGAAAAATATTGGCTGATGAAGACTATTACGAAACAGTAGTATCATTCTGGATACACTGTCCTTTTGAGGCTTTTGAGACTGTCACGAATTCTCTGCAGTGCTTTAGCAGAAATGCTCAGAGTTCCAGGTTCTTCAGTGCAGTGCAGCATATTTATTGTGATACACACACACACACACACACACACATATATACACACACACAAATATATACAATAATCTGGATGCTATAATACATGAGCAGCTCATACAGTCAAACAGAGTACCTGGGTGCACCTTAAGGCAAATAGGAACACCTTTCTATCTCTCTCTCTCTCTCTCTCTGACCACACTCTTCTACACCACCCAATTACTGCTGGACAGGTTTTCCCTTTTAAACCCATGACAGCCAATCAACTGACAGCACATCACTGCTGAGTCTTTCTGACCCAGCACTTCCATAGAAAGCATTGCAGGCTGATTGCATCAGCCAGTTGCATCAGCTAGCAAACTCAAGCCTGCAGACTTACGATCTCACACAGCATTCTGTGAATCCCAACAGAGACGTCATCCGTTGAAACCTTTGAAGGACTATTGCGAGGCTGTTCTTAGACATCTGTTTTGAACACACGGCTTGACGGTCCTCACTACCACTCTGTTATATATATATATGAACTTTGATTAGCTTACTCCTATAATTTGAATGATAAAGGTAAAGGGACCCCTGACCATTAGGTCCAGTCGTGACTGACTCTGGGGTTGTGGCACTCATCTCGCTTTATTGGCCGAGGGAGCCGGCGTACAGCTTCCGGGTTATGTGGCCAGCAGGACTAAGCCGCTTCTGGCAAACCAGAGCAGCGCACGGAAATGCCGTTGCTCCGTCCCTGCTCCTGCCAACCTAGTAGTTCGAAAGCACGTCAAAGTGCAAGTAGATAAATAGGTACCGCTCTGGCGGGAAGGTAAATGGCGTTTCCATGCGCTGCTCTGGTTCGGCAGAAGTGGCTTAGTCATGCTGGCCACATGACTTGGAAGCTGTACGCCGGCTCCCTCGGCCAGTAAAGCGAGATGAACGCCGCAACCCCTGAGTTGGCCACGACTGGACCTAATGGTCAGGGGTCCCTTTACCTTTTTACCTTGGTACAGAGCTGCTTCCTGTTGCTCAGCGATACTGGACTAAGTGGTCTGCTAATGATCCCGCAAGACATTTCTTGATCTTAAGATCACAGTGTCTTTTCTCCCAGGTGGAAGCCTGACTGGGAGCTGCTATTCATGGGGATTCATGGAAGCTTTAAAGAAAGTGCCAGGAGCCTGCGGACGCGAGAGATTTGGGAGATAACGTTGGCTCTCTCGCCTGTGATGCAAATGGCATTGAAATTCATAGGCACTGTCAGTGGCAGGCCTCCATAAAACCTCCATAACCTTTTAATATTGCAGCAGGTACAGCTCAGCGCAATTGGGAAAGCAATTTCGAGTAAGTGCTGAATAGGCACCCCACCAGATGGAAGGGCTGGGGCTCTGGCAGGAGGGGAGGAGAGGAAGAGCCCAAATTGTGACCCAGAGCCTTGCAAGGACACGGCTCTCTTCTCAGATAGACTTGCCCAGTGGGGTGTGTGTGTGTGTGTGTTTGTTTGAGATCTACAGGAGCGGGATCCCCCTGCTGACAGTTCTGTGACCAGACCTACCCTTGAAGTACAGAGTGGGTCCACAGGGCTGCAGGAACACCATAAATGCAGGACATCTTGTTCCAGTATAGCAGATGTAATTAGCAGACTTGGAAATGGGGGGAAACCAAGAGCTAAATTATAAGGAAAGGAGTAAATCAGAAAGTTAACATCTCCTCCTCTGTTTTCATCACCATCTTCATTGTCACTACAGCATCATTCTTCCTCTTCCTCCTTCTCCTCTTGTTCTTCTTTGTCATTCTTATCATCTTCTTCTTCATCATCTCCTCTCCCTCTTCTGTCCATTTCAGAATTTGTGGACAGGGAGGACAATTCTTCCATTCTTACCTGTGAATGTTTACATTATAAAAACGTATGCTTTTTTTCTTATTCTATTTACTTGCTTTAATTTAAACATTACCACACATGTTTCTGAAATACAGTCTTAATAAGATTTGGGCTACAGATCTATATACACCTACTGGGAAGTAAGGCCAATTGAGCTTCATTGGGCTTCACTTCTGAGTTAACATTAATTGGACTGGAATCTTAAACTATTTACTAACAGATGCAAAGGAAAGAGGTGGATTTGCCCTGCCAGACCTTAAACTTTATTATGAATCAGCAGCTTTTTGCTGGTTGAAAGAATGGCTGCTTCTTGAAAACACAGACATTTTGGATTTAGAGGGTTTTAATGTATTTGGATGGCATGCATACTTGTGGTATGATAAGGTCAAAGCACATAAAGCATTTAAAAACCATATTGTCAGGAAAGCATTGTTTAATATTTGGATAAGATATAAGGACCTACTGGAAAACAAAACCCCAAGGTGGCTGTCACCGATGGAAGCGAAAGCTCAGAAAAAGCTCAATATGGAGGTCAAATGGCCGAAATATTGGGAAATTTTGGAACAAGAGGGAGATAGACTGAAATTGCAGAGTTTTGAGAAATTAAAAAACAAAGTGCGAGACTGGCTTCATTATTATCAGATAATGGAGGCATACAATTTGGACAAGAAAATTGACTTCCAGGTGGAAAAATCAAAATTAGAATCAGAACTGCTAGAACCCAAAACTAAGATTTTGTCAAAGATGTATAACTTGCTGTTGAAATGGAATACACAGGATGAAACGGTGAAATCTGCTATGATTAAATGGGCACAAGATGTTGGACATAACATAATGATGGCTGACTGGGAACAGTTATGGACCACAGGTATGAAATTCACGGCATGTAATGCCTTAAGAGAGAATATTATGAAAATGATATACAGGTGGTACATGACACCAGTCAAGCTAGCAGAAATCTACCATTTGCCCGATAATAAATGTTGGAAATGTAAAGAAACTGAAGGTACATTCTTTCACCTTTGGTGGACGTGCCCAAGGATTAAGGCTTTCTGGGAGATGATTTATAATGAAATGAAAAGGGTATTTAAATATACCTTTCTGAAGAAACCAGAGGCCTTTCTCCTGGGCATGGTCAGCCAAATGGTGCCAAAGAAGGACAGAACTTTTTTTATGTATGCCACAACAGCAGCAAGAATACTTATTGCAAAGTATTGGAAGACACAAGATCTACCCAGTCTGGAAGAATGGCAGATGAAGGTGATGGACTACATGGAATTGGCGGAAATGACTGGCAGAATCTGAGACCAGGGAGAAGAGTCGGTGGAAGAAGATTGGAAGAAATTTAAAGACTATTTACAGAAATATTGCAAAATTAATGAATGTTAGAATGATGTCATAATGAAGTTAAGTGGTTTAAGCAGCAATGTTATAAAGGTGTATGTAAAAATGGATTGTTAACAGATGAGAATCCAAAGTTATAATATATTATGTTAAAGGACTAAGATAAAAACAAAGAGGGAAAGAAATTGCTGAATTAACTAACTGAATTGGAATACAAAAAAGGGAGGCGTGAGGAGGTCAGGGAAACAAGGAAATAAATGTAAGGTATGGAAAGACTGATGTATTTTTTTAAAGTGTTTTTTATCTTTTTTGTATTTTGTATTTTTTTTACTTTTATTTTTGTCTTTCTTTTTCTTCTTTTTTTTAATTCATGTAATTCTTTTCTTTGAAACCTTAATAAATATCATTTAAAAAAAAACTATTTAGCAAATTCATTAAAAACAAATTTGCCTTGTGAGTGGCATAGGAGGGATACCACACTGGTATAATAGTAATAATAATAATAATAATTTAAGAACTTGGATTGCTTTATGTAAGAAAACAACATGAAATTTGTTTATATACTTCCCATAAAATTACTCATGGTAAAAAACAACAACCCAAATCCATTCAGGATGCTTTTCTGGGGGTTGCATTGTCCACTAGAAGCAGGATCTTTCCATTAAACATCCCATAAGCCAGGTGTGGGGAACCTCTGGGCCTCCAGACATTTCCTGAACTACGACTCCCATCATCCCTTGCCACTGGCCATCCTTGCGGTTGGGAGTTGTGGTTCATCAACCTGGTTCCCCACCCCATACCTGCCGCAAACTGTCCATTTCAGAATAAGAGAAGGTTGCAAAGTGGTTGAGATTTTCTCCTCGAAAGCAACCCAACCTTTCGCACGCTGCTCCAAAGAAAACTCCTCGGAGTTCAAAGCTATTTGCTCCTAAACAGGGCCAGATGGGATTGTAGCTTTAGGCGGCAATCCAGTGACGCTTGCCCAGCAGTCAGCCCCCGGGGAATCATTAATTAGGATATCAGAACCTCCAGGCATTTCATTCAAACATGGAAAAAAATGGGGCTGCTTCTAAATCAGGCTCAGGAACTCATTGCTTTCACAGGGGATGGCAGAAACAGAACATACAAGGCCTGTTTCCAGCTGGTCAGCCTTCCATATAAATGAGACTTGTAGATGCAATGATAGGATTGCATTTATCGCAGGCTCTTCAATCCTACTCTGCCAACCGTTTGTAACAGAAGTTGAATTCCCTCCCTGCCAAGCGAGCAAGAGCAGCTTTGAGGTTGCCCTTTTCCTAACTGCTCTTGCTCCTGAGAAGTCCCCTCAACCCTTCTTGGTGGGCACTGTTTGCTGGTCACCTTTCCACCCACCCTCCACGATCCGATGGATGAGGCCCCTTGGGCTGCTATCCAGGCAGCAAAGAAGGTCCCTAGACTGAGCTTGCTGCCCGGGAAGTGGATCCTGCCCGATCGCTCAGTTGGCCAATTGCGAGCGGGATGAGAGGACAGGTCACTCCCAGGGGATGGGCTCAAAAGTGGGAGAGGCTTTGGTCTCGACAGGGCTAGGGCCACAGCACTCCCTGTGGGAATGTTCAGGGAGGCAGGAGAGGATATATTGTTTATTCATATCCGTCTTAACTTGCTCTAGCAAGTTCTATAACTTAGCAGAGTTTTACTTCTTTAAAAACATCCCCCTTTTAAATGCACAGCAGATAGCTGGTTGCAGGCTTGTTTAAGCCTCTCAATATTAGGTTCCTGGTAAGTTCCCTTTTGGGACGGGGGTGGCGCTGTGGGTTAAACCACAGATCCTAGAGCATGCTGATCAGAAGGTCGGCGGTTCGAATCCCCGCAATGGGGTGAGCTCCCGTTGCTCGGTCCCTGCTCCTGCCAACCTAGCAGTTCGAAAGCACGTCAAAGTGCAAGTAGATAAATAGGTACTGCTCCAGCGGGAAGGTAAATGGCATTTCTGTGGCTCCCAGTACGTTTCCGAGCACAATTCAAAGTGTTGGTGCTGACCTTTAAAGCCCTAAACGGCCTCGGTCCAGTATACCTGAAGGAGCGTCTCCACCCCCATCAGTCTGCCCGGACGCTGAGGTCCAGCGCCGAGGGCCTTCTGGCGGTTCCCTCACTGCGAGAAGCAAAGCTACAGGGAACTAGGCAGAGGGCCTTCTCGGTAGTGGCGCCCGCCCTGTGGAACACCCTTCCAGCAGATGTCAAGGCGATAAACAACTACCTGACATTCAGGAGACATCTTAAGGCAGCCCTGTTCAGGGAAGTTTTTAACGTGTGATATTTTATTGTATTTTTGGTTTTTATGGAAGCCGCCCAGAGTGGCTGGGGAGGCCCAGCCAGATGGGCGGGGTATAAATAATAAATTATTATTATTATTATTATTATTATTATTATTATTATTCTGTGTGCTGCTCTGGTTCGCCAGAAGCAGCTTAGTCATGCTGGCCACATGACCCAGAAGCTGTACGCCGGCTCCCTCGGCCCGTAAGGCGAGATGAGCGCTGCAATCCCAGAGTCGGCCACGACTGCACCTAACGGTCCGGGGTCCCTTTTCCTTTACCTAAGTTCCCTTTTTTTGTTGTTTAGTCATTTAGTCATGTCCGACTCTTTGTGACCCCATGGACCAGAGCACGCCAGGCATTCCTGTCTTTCACTGCCTCCCGCAGTTTGGATCACTGCCTTGCCATGGCGAAGGGGCTTGAATAACTCAGAGAAGCTATGAGCTATGCCGTGCAGGGCCACCCAAGATGGACAGGTCATAGTGGAGAGTTTTGACCAAACGTGATCCACCTGGAGCAGGAACCGGCAAGCCACTCCAGTATCCCTGCCAAGAAAACTCCAAGTTCCCTTTTTATTTCTCTTAAACGACTAAACACACCACAATCTTGTGTAAAGTATATATCAGGGTTCAGCAAACCTTTTCAGCCATGGGCCAGTCCACCGTCCCTCAGAACATGTGGTGGGCTGGATTATATATATTTTTTTGGGGGGGGGGAATGAATGAATTCCTATGCCCTACAAATAACCCAGAGATGCATTTTAAATAAAAGGACACATTCTAATCATGTGAAAACACACTGATTCCTGGACCATCCATGGGCCGGATTGAGAAGGCGATTGGGCCACATCTGGCCCCCAGGTCTTAGTTTACCTACCCCTGGTATATATAAAAGAAGTTTACTCACATCATCAGTTCACAGTTGGATCCCTGAAGGCAGACTTAGTTACAAAGTATATACATGTGGATTTACCCCATTTGGGGGGTTAATCCCAGTGACTGCAGACTGGCAGTCACTGCAGTTCACACGATGAAAGGAAGATGGAAAAGAGGAAGTCAAAGAGGGAGGGTGTGCTGTGTGCCTTGCCCTTTTGTTACCTGGGCAGGTAAGGTCACGCCCACCTCTAGTCACATGCAAAGGAAGTATGTCCCAGCCAGGAGGAAACAACAAGTTTTTGACTGGCTGGACCAAACATTCCCCTGCATGTCCACTCTAGGAAAACAAGGAATGTTGTACTTGACTGCTCCTTATGTATCACATCCCACACTCCCCAGGTGCAAACCAGCAACTTTTTGTTGTGGATCAAGGACTATTTTCACTTTCGGTTGACCCCAAAGCTAAGACCTTCCTTCAGGCAGGCCAGAAGTGGTTGGTTCTACCCAGTGCCTATGCCAAACCTCTTACATCTGCACTCAAAATAGTTGTGGCTTGATTTTGACCTAAACATTAGTTGTCGTGTCTCATTATTTATGGAATTTGGGTGGTCCAGAGGGCCGGCGGTGTGGAGGGTGGGGATGTCTGGGCATGCAAATGTGGAGTGACACCCCCCATGTGGAAAAGTTGCAGCATTCAGAAACTTTTAGTTTAGGGAAAGGCGAGCAAGATTGAAGTGTATAAAATTATGCACAGTGGGAATCGTACAAAATTATGCACAGTGGGAAGAAGGGATAGATTTCAGTCCCCTCCAACATTTCTCTGACGAAAATAGGGACATCCTAAGGAAAAGCGGGACATTCCAGGATCAAGTCAGAAATGGGATGGCTTCTGTAAATCCAGGTCTATCCCTGGGAAATAGGGACACCCGGAGGGTCTGAATTTCTCCCTCTCTCATAATACTAGCGCTTGTGAACACCCATCGATGCTGAAAGTTGGAAGATTCGGGTCAGATAAAAGAAAGTCCTTCTTCATGCAGTGTATGGTTAAACTGTGGAACTCACTGCCTCAGGAAGCAATAATAGCCACCAACCTAGATGGATTTAATGGACCAATTCATGGAGAAGAGGGCTAGCCAAGGCTGCTAGCCCTGATGGCTGTGGTCTGCCTCTGTCACGGTAGGCTCACAGGCGATCGAAGTCCCGGCTGGGGACATTGGGAGCAGGGGCAACATGGCGGGATAGGAGCCGGAATGGGAGTCCAGAAGCCAGGAGTCAGGAAGCCAAGAGTCCGAGGGTCAGAGAGCTGGGAGTCAAGAAGCGAAGGGTCTGAGGGTCAGGAAACAAGGAAGTCACAAAGTCAGGGGTCCGAGGATCAAGAAGCAAGGAGTCAAGGAGTCAAACGCAGCAGGGCAGGGAACGTGTTGTTGTGGCAAAGAGCCGAAGGGAAATGCTGACCTTATATCCCTTCCCAGCTCTTGTCACCAGGTGCAGTGAGTTACCAATCCGCCTCACCTGTGCGGCCACGCCTTGCCTCTTCAGAACAAACTTAGGAAGGCCCCAGTCCTGCGAAGCCCTACTGGTCACAGGGCCTGGCTCCTGCACGCACACCTGACAGCCTCCGCAGCTGGAGAAAGCAATGCTTTTGAATACCAGTTGCTGTCAACCGCCGTAGCTGAGCGAGCTCTTGGGCTTGAGTCCTGCTTGTGGGTTTCCTAGAGACATCTGGTTGGCCGTTGTGAAAAAAGGAAGAAGAGTTTGGATTTGATATCCCACTTTATCACTACCCGAAGGAGTCTCAAAGCGGCTAACAATCTCCTTTCCTTTCCTCCCCCACAACGAAAACTCTGTGAGGTGAGTGGGGCTGAGAGACTTCAGAGAAGTGTGACTGGCCCAAGGTCAGCCAGCAGCTGCAGGTGGAGGAGCGGAGATGCGAACCTGGTTCACCAGATTACGAGACTACCGCTCTTAACCACTACACCACACTGGCTCCAAGGATGCTGGAGTAGATGGACCACTGGCCTGATCCTGTGGGGCCCTGCTGATGCTCTCACGCAGTAGAGGAACATTTCCCTGGTGTTTCAGGTCAAGGAAAGGGGCCCATGAAAACAAGGGCCACTGTGTAGCAGCGATCCTTCCTTCCACCACAGCATCAAACATTTCTTTGTAAATAATGACACCCTCCCAGGAGTGACGTCCTCTGCGGCTTATGGAGGCTGGTTGGGCTCCCTCTTTGTGCAACAGGGATGTGATGAGCTCTCAGGTTGCAGACGAGGAACGGAAGGAGGTGGAGAGGCAGACTTGGGTCTGGGTGCAGCTATTCCTCATGGCGGCTGCCAGTCGTGGTGCTGACCCATTAGGAGCCCATTAAAATCCCATCAGCCTGTTTGCTTTTGCCACGGCGTGCTAATAACCCTCCTCAGCGAGGGCTGTGGTGTTTCAGCAGGAGATTGGGTTGCTGGGTCAGCAAACGCAGCTCTCTGCACCATGAAAGCAGAAAGCTATTAACACACCGGGAGGCGAAGGAGATGAAAAGACATTTAGGGAGAAGAGGGGGCAGGCCCCACCATTCGCTCTCATTTTCATCTCTTTTCTCTGCGCCGCTAAGTAAATGGAAGAGTTTAAAACCACTGTTAGAGCAAAATTATCTCTTTCGCTGGTAAAAAACAACTAAGCAGTTCTAATTTGTCGGGAAGGCGGCCATCTTGTTCCGGAGCTTTCGGGACTTGTGTGTGAGGCTGTCGGCTTTCTTGCCCACTAGCAAAGGACGAGTGGTCTTTACGACCATAGCTGTCAAATTTCAGATTTGAAAATAAGGGATCAGCAGCCTCGAAAATAAGGGATCAGCAGCCTCACCTGTCCCGGGGACAGTTTACGGGATATCTAACAATCCGGGATAGCAGCAGGAAGCAGCGAGAAACGGCGCTGGAATAAGGGAATTTCCCACAAAAAAGGGAAGGTTGACAGCTATCTTTACGACGGATGGGTGGAGTGGGGTGGAAAAGCTTGTACAGTGGTACCTCGGGATGTGAACGGGATCCGTTCCGGAGCCCCATTCGCACCTCGAACCCAACGCAAGACACGACAGCGCGTCTGTGTGCGCGCAGGTCGTGTTTTGTCGCTTCCGCGCATGCGCGTGACATCATTTTGAGCGTCTGTGCATGCGCGAGAAGCGAAACCCAGAAGTAACGCGCTCCGTTTCTTCTGGGGTGCTGTGGAGTGCAACTCGAACATGCTCAACCTGAAGCATATTCAACTCGAGGTATGACTGTATCTTGCAAGGGCTCCTGGGGTTTGCGACTGCTGACCTTCAGGCAATTTTCAGAGAAGAGTTTTGGAGAAAATCCTATAATGTGCCCTTGTTTTTCTGTGGTATGTGTGTATGGGCCAAAGTGGGGCTGGGAGGGTTGCTCTGCAAGCAATGCCAACCAGTTGACTGACAGCACCTGCCAAGCCCTGTGAAAAGCCCTGGGTTGCCGAAGCTTTGAAAGCCCGGTGAGCAGCTGCTTCCCGGGGCTTGCAAAGCTCTGGAAAAACAGGTCAGCTGATGTCATTGTGATGTCAGTTGACTGACAGGTACACAGCTCTAATCACCTGCCAGACTTGCCCCGTGTGAGGTGAAGGAAGACAGGATCCAGCCCACCTGTCGGATCCAGGTCTGCACCCCCACAGCAGAGGACGCCGGGGTGTGTGTGTGTTACCTTCCCTCGGCCTGACCTTGGTGCTTGTCTCCTGTCGCCTCCCTTCCGACGCCTGCCGATTATGCGATCCAAATATGAAATTCACATCTGGAAAGCAGTGATGTCATTCTCCGCGCTCTACTAATAATTTTTCCTGGGGGGATGAAAGCCGAAGCGCTCCTGTCAGAATCCGCCTTTGTTCTCTGCCCGTCGCCTTGCCGATCTGAACGTCGCTTTGTTCCCCTGGATTTATAGAACAGACATTGTCAGGCGGGGGGTAGCCGTCCCTTTTTAAAGGAAAGGAGGGGGGATGAAGAGCAATAACTTTTTAAAGAGAGATAGAGAGTGCAGAGGAGGGAGGGGGAAATAAAAAAGCGAGAGGCTTTAAAGTTTATGCCGGTTCTGTTTAAATGTCTCCTAGCCGAGATTCATTGCTGTATCTTATATCCATTTCATTGTAGATTTCGGAATCAAAGAGCAGTTGTAAAAAGCCCAGCCTCCTTCTTAATGTAGGGTTAGTTATAACAAGGAAGTTTGGAGATAGTTTATGGGCAGGTTTTAGTGGCTTGCTGCAGATTGCAGTAGCCTGGAATCCATGCTGTGCGGCTTATTAAAATGTAGATTGCAGTGGGCAGGAGGAGGAAGGCAGTGCGATGCAGTGGTTACAGCGAGGGGCTCCAGTGCTGGAAGAGAAGAGAGGAACCATGCATATCCTCTCTGTGCCAGGAGAGGGCAAAGGGGGCAGTGCCGGCGTCCACACCACAAAGAGTTGGAAAATGTTCAGGATACGACCCCCAGAATGATCAAGGAGAAGCAACTCCCTGATGAGGAAAAGTTGCCGCATTTGGGACGTCTCAGTTTAGAAACGTGGTTCCCACAGGGGGGCAATTTGATTTTTAAGGGGGGGGCAATTCGGGAATGAGTTATTAACAGTGATTTTTTTTTTTTGCATTTCTTATTGTTCTAGGGGCCTCACATACAGTATATAAGTATATATTGTGACACACACGTTTTTAAAATTAAAATCAGAATGTACACACGGTCAGTTGGTGACAACAGACTTCAACTGTCCTTTCACTGTTTTCTTTTTCTTTTTGGTGGATGCCATGTTGTTTGGAAGCTTGTTTAGACCAAGTTAATGGCCTTTTAGGCTTCCACCACGTGAAAAGGAGTTCACTTTTTGAATAATAAGAATTATATGTCGGTCGGGGGGGGGGGTCCAGGATTTTAGAGATGTTTAGGTAAGGTAAAGGACCCCTGGACGGTTAAGTCCAGTCAAAGGCGACTATAGGGTTGTGGCGCTCATCTCGCTTCAGGCTGAGGGAGCCGGTGTTTGTCCACAGACAGCTTTCCGGGTCATGTGGCCAGCAGGACTAAACCGCTTCTCGTGCAACGGGACACTGTGACGGAAACCAGAGCGCACGGAAATGCCGTTTACCTTCCTGCCACAGTGGTACCTATTTATCTACTTGCGCTGGCGTGCTTTCGAACTGCTAGGTTGGCAGGAGCTGGGACCGAGCAATGGGAGCTCACCCTGTTGCGGGGATTCGAACCACTGACCTTCTGATCGGCAAGTCCAAGAGGCTCATTGGTTTAGACCACAGCACCATCCACTGTGTTTAGGTGGGGCATGGCCAAAAAAAGGTTGGGAGCCACTGGTTTAGAGAAAAGGTGAGTCAGAGTCAATGTGATAGAAGATTATAAAAGTATGTGTGGCATGAATCCCTGCTCTGAGATCATCAGCTGAGGGGAGGAATATACAGTGCTACCTTGGGTTACATACGCTTCAGGTTACATACGCTTCAGGTTACAGACTCTGCTAACCCAGAAATAGTGCTTCAGGTTAAGAACTTTGCTTCAGGATGAGGACAGAAATCATGCTCCGGCAGTGCGGCGGCAGCAGGAGGTCCCATTAGCTAAAGTGGTGCTTCAGGTTAAGAACAGTTTCAGGTTAAGAACGGACCTCTGGAACGAATTAAGTACGTAACCAGAGGTACCACTGTAAATTAAATTTAACAACAACAGCAAAAATAATCATAGAGAAATTGAAGTTGAGTGCTGGAAGATTCAGGACAGATAACTCCTCTTACTTTTGACGTCCACGTCGCAATCCAATGTCACATGGTGGTAGGAAATCTCTGGCCAGCGAAGACAACCTTTTGGCTCTGCTCTGCTCTGGGCTAGGGATCGTAGTTGAAGTGAAGGACATGAGGCAGGAGTTATAATGCCGGTGAGCTGTGCACAGGCAAGCTGCCGGCTAGCTCTGCAGAGGCTCCTTTTATTGGCACAATATGCAAAACCAGTCAGATCCATTTTGGGCTGTGACCTTTACACATCTTCCAATCCTGAGATCGTGGGGTGGTACAAAGTTATTTGGGTACCTGTTTCCACCGCGTCATTTTCCCCTTGCACAATGTGTGATGAAGGAGACTAAGGTCGCAGACAGGGCACGGCAGACCGCTAAGAGAGCAAAGATTAGATAGAAGGCATGATGTTCAGACAGCTATGGCTTTATCTCTGGGGGGAGTGTACTACGCACCCCAAGGTCACGCACACAGACAGCTGAGGCTGCCCGCGGGTGGAAGTGTGCTCCACAACCCAGCGATCATTCCCACAGGAGGCGGATGGGAACAACTGAGCCAGGAGGCGTCGCTTGGGTCCGCTCCCGCAGAGTAAATTGAGGCCGGCACAGGTGTCTTCACTGGTTTGTCACGGGATCTTCACACAGCACATGGTGAGACTGTGGAACTCCCTGCCGCAGGAAGCAGTGATGGCCACCAACCCGGATGGTTTTAAAAGAGGATTGGGTATTTCATGGAGGAGGAGAGCGCTGCTAGTCAGACTGGCAATGCTCTTCACAACTGGAGCCAGCAATCCTTCTGAACAGCCAAATGCTTTTTTAATAGCTAAAAATCGAAAGAAAGAAACAGTGCTTTTTTCTAAAAAAAATGTTGAAGGGTACTCTCACCATTCTATAATTTGAATGGGGGAAAATAAATACAGAAATGGACAAAAGTACAAAGATTCACAAAATGTTTAGGGGTATGCCTCCCCCCCCAAAAAAAAAAACTGGAAAAAACTGTATCTCCTACTATATCTAAATGGGTTGAGAAAATTTGGTCCACAGCGACTGTGATAAAGCTACGGAGAAAATTGGTGGGGTTTTTTTGTAATGTTTTGGAACAACAAATTCAGTGACAAGGTCCAACCTTACCCTGCTTGCAAACCTGCTGTAACAGTATTTCTTTATGCCCTTTGTTTTGGTTTATTTTGTTTATTAAAGAAATAAAACCTTATTCATAGCAACCCCCCAAAAAAGAACCCCTATGGAACTCATTGCCACAAGAGCCAGGCATCTGGCTGGGGAAATTATCTGGTCTGCCTTGGCTGTCGGTGGGCTTTCTGGGCTTTCAGAGAGGTGCGATTTCCTACCTGGAGACTCTTCAAGAGATTGAAACTGGTTACTGAAACTGGTTACAAGAGATTGAAACTGAGCTACCACGTTCTCCATAGTTTGCAGATTCAGCTGCTGGCAACAAACGCCACTTAAAGGATCCCACCTCTCAGGGGCGCAGGAGATGTCTGGCACAGATTTTGGAATTCCACTTTCAGATATTATTGGACTCGATGGGCCCGTGGTGTGACTCCGTGTCTGCGTCTCCTTGCATCCAGAACTGAATTATACCACAGCCACAGAGAAGGTGGGCGAGACTGGAAACTTTGACTCCTTAATGGAGCTGCCTGCCAAACCCCATTACTGCCATCTTTCGGGGTTCGGAACCTTTATAGCTCGCACATGTTAGGCATTTGGGGGTTTCCTCTCATCTCGCTGATTTCGGCAGCTTTTAAGACAAAACCGGAGCCCACATTTGGTGGTGATCAGCTGCCCCGGCGTTCTTTATTGTGTTAGCCTGCTATCACGTTAAAACAAAATACTCTTTGAGCACAGGCCAAATTTTGTCTCATTATAGGTTTGTTAGCGATTGGTTGTGAAGGAGGGAAATCTGAATGGCAAGTGAGGCACCAGTGGGGTAGGTGGGTGTGTTGGCACAATGGGGACTGCGAGCTCTGGAATGTGCCACCTCCCCTCTTGCCAGAACATTTGGCAGGATTTTGGCCCAGACTGGGGTTTAACTTGGTGGTAAGCTGTGCATGGAGGAGAGCGCAAAATAGAGGAGAGGAGAGCGCGAAATATGGTCTGAAGCTCAACATCAAAAAAACGAAGATCATGGCCACTGGGCCCATCACCTCCTGGCAAATAGAAGGGGAAGAAAAGGAGGCAGTGAGAGATTTTACTTTCTTGGGCTGCATGATCACTGCAGATGGTGACAGCGGCCACGAAGTTCAAAGACGCCTGCTTCTTGGGAGAAAAGCAATGACAAACGTAGACAGCATCCTGAAAAGCAGAGACATCACCTTGCCAACAAAGGTCCGTATACTTAAAGCTATGGTTTAAGAGCTTTTTTTGGGGAGCCTTCACCAAATTTGTTGAGCTTCTTTTTTGGGGGGGACCCAAAGTTCTCTTTTCTTGGGTGATCGCTGACCATGGACGGCCACGGATGACCCATGATTGACGGGTAGATCGCGATCGACCAGTTGGACATGTCGGATCTAGGTGAAATGGTCCAAGATTACCGTAGTGCATTCTTTGAAATGGAGATGCAGTTTACATGCAGGGACAGCTGTTTGCATTTCTTGCTCTAATTTTAATTCTTTGTCAGCCACTCTGGCAGCCAGTTAAAGGCAGAGTACAAATCCCATAAACAAACAAACGTGCTTTATGTACATAATGCTTGTGTATGCAAGGACACATGTATACCGACGTTTCAAACCGAGAGAGGCTTTTTGGTGCAGAAAATTGGAATTTTAAGGACATAAGAGGAGCCGTTCTGGATCAGGCCCAAGGCCGATCTAGTCCAGCATCCAATTCTCACTGTGGCCAACCCGATGGTTGCAAAAGCTTTTTCCATTCAGCGGAAGTTGCATCGGACGCCCAGCTTCCAAAAAACGTTCGAAAACCAGAGCATTTACTTCCGGGTTTTTGGCGTTCGGGAGCCAAATTGTCCAAAAACGGAGCCGTTTGGGAGCTGAGGTTTGACTGTACTAGCAAATGGTATTCAGAGAAAACCAGCCCCCCAATAGTAAATGTGGAATGTGGCAATTGTGGCTAACAGCTGTCCACTCTATCTGAGAGTACCCCACAAAGAAATCACAACAAGGCCCTGCCATAACAAACTGTTTGCTCGCCATCCACTTTGTCTGGTTGGGAGACCACCTGGGCAGTGGCGTAGCGTGGGTTCTCAGCACCCGGGGCAAGGCAAGTAATTTGCGCCCCCTAACCCGTGGATTTTAGCACTCGAGTCTCTTCCGCGCCCCCCCCAGATGTTGCGCCAGGTGCGGCAGGCCCCCCCTGCACCCCCACGCTACGCCACTGCTCCCACCACAAGTCTTCAGGACAGCCATCTGAAGGCTGGCGCGGGGAGAAGGTCTCTCTGCCCCACCGCCAGGCTTCGGAGGAGGTCCGAGGACAGTGGGGAAGACGCGCTGCGCTTCCCTGCTGTCCCGGAGATTTCCCTACGGACTTTTGTCTTGCGAAGGGCCGGCCAAACGTGCCCCCCCAATGTTGCGCCCGGTGCGGCCGGCACCCCTGGCACCCCCCACGCTACGCCACTGCACCTGGGGAAAGGCTACAGCTCTGCTTTGCATGCAGAAGTTTCCATGATCAACCCCCTTGCATTCTCATGTGGGCTTCTCAGCCTGAAACCCTGGAGAGCCCAACGTTATAAGAACCAAAGGCAAGGCTACTGGATCAGGCCAATGGCCTAACTGCTCCAACATCCTGTCTTCACAGTGGCCAACCAGATGCCCAAATACTGTAGTAGTAGTAAAAGGTAAAGGTAAAGAGACCCCCAACCATTAGGTCCAGTCATGGACGACTCTGGGGTTGCGGCGCTCATCTCGCTTTATTGGCCAAGGGAGCCGGTGTACAGCTTCCGGGACATGTGGCCAGCATGACTAAGCCGCTTCTGGCGAACCAGAGCAGCGCACGGAAACGTCGTTTACCTTCCTGCCGGAGCGGTACCTATTTATCTACTTGCACTTTGACGTGCTTTCAAACTGCTAGGTTGGCAGGAGCAGGGACTGAGCAACGGGAGCTCACCCCACCGCTATGTTTAGTGCACATGAAATGATGTGCTTTTTGAATTTTCAATGAAGATGCTTTTAAAAAAAGGAAAAAAGATGTCTGCAAACGTGACATGAATGCTGACAACATCAACCCTGCTGTGGGGTAATCGCTGTCAGGAGTTCAGCCTACTCTCAAGTAGGACCCTGGCAGAGACACATGCCCGACTGGCGTGTTCTCTCCCTCCTGGCCGATCGTTCAGGAGCTACATAAGCTTTCTTCAGCCCGAACTTCACAGCGACCGATGCCAACCGACACAGGCACACTTAGAGATCTGAAGAGTTTGCGCAGTTGCATAACAAACCTCAGCAACTCAGCATTTTGGCTAATCTACTTTATTTACATATAAACACACACGAAGCACTGCAACATGGTTCCCTCTCTCTCTAGCATCAGACAGCAAAGAGAAAAAGAAGAAAGGACAATAGTCCCACTTCACGGAACACAGTAACACAAACATCCTGTCTCCGTCTCCCACTCTGTGGAGTCAAAACATAGACAACAATCCCATGACTGTACTCATGAACAGGAATTCTAACAATTGCTTGCAGAGGACCGCACTGCCTGGAGACAGGTCATGCGTCTATAGCAGTGACAGAGGAGAAATGGCCAGTGGGAGCAGTGCATAGAGAAGAAACGCCATGTGCATCTGCAGCAGCACAACTGGGTGCCTTCATCTGCCCCAGCTGCAACAAAACATGTCTCTCCCACATTGATATCTACAGCCACGGCAGGAGCTGCAACCTTCCAACAATTTGGCTTAACCCCTGAAAGCACACTCCTCCATTGTCCTCCGAGACAGACGGGTGCCAACAACAGAAACCTACGTTCTTACGTTCTGTTGCTGTACGACGATTCCACTCTGAGCTGCTTCCAGGGAAAGTGAGCTGTACATAGATATTTCGGGAAGCCAAAATAGCTACAGGGATCGAAACAATGCCTGTCAATAAAGCACCACATTGCGCCCTGAAAGGGAGGGAGTTGCCGGTTAGAGCACAGATAAAAAGAATCGCCGCAATGACAATAACATCCGTTATTGCTACGAGTTTTTCAAAGAAAGGATTCGAGAGCAGAGGATGCCAGTAACCTGTTCGGCACGTCTCAGAACTCGCGGGGCCAAAAGAGAACAATAAATCCAGAACAAGGATGGTTAACCTGTATCCGGAGTGCTTTAATAAAGGAGAAAGGAATCAGCCTGGCCTCCGCCAGTCCCTGCCAAGCTGTGGTTTTAGTATTGCTCACAGCGAGAAGTATATTGTGCCATTTCCCTGCTTGGCTCTCTCCCTCTCTCTCCTTGCCTTGCCTTTGATTTAGCAGGACTTTCAGGGCCCAAAAGTGCTGACTTATCCAGATCAAAGTTGGTCCTTTGCGGAGCAGCAGCTGCCGCGGACAGGAAGTTATTTCTCTCGAGGCCTCTTCCTGAGTTACGATGGTTGTGCGGGAGAAGCCCATTGCCATGTGAACCGAGATGGTCACCAGTGGACATGCAGACTGGTGCGTTCTGACAGATCCTGACATTTCTCAGCATCTTAATGACTCTCTTTATATTACATGTCTTTGCTTGTCCCGAGGCTTGGGACAGGTGGGACGATGTCAAAGGATAACACTGGCATGCATGGTTGTGCTTAAAGACTCTTTGCAAGAGGATAAGAAAAGTCAACATTTCCTTTACCTACCTGCCCGCATACTGTCTTGCCAGAGTGGTGCATGCTCTAGTTATCTCCCGCTTGGACTACTGCAATGCGCTCTATGTGGGGCTACCTTTGAAGATGACCTGGAAACTGCAATTAATCCAGAATGCGGCAGCTAGACTGGTGACTGGGAGCAGCCGCTGGGACCACATAACACCTGTCCTGAGAGATCTGCATTGGCTCCCAGTACGTTTCCGAGCACAATTCAAAGTGTTGGTGCTGACCTTGAAAGCCCTAAATGGCCTCGGTCCAGTATATCTGAAGGAGCTTCTCCAACCCCATCGTTCTACCCGGACACTGAGGTCCAGCTCCGAGCGCCTTCTGGCGGTTCCCTCATTGCGAGAAGCCAAGTTACAGGGAACCAGGCAGAGGGCCTTCTCGGTAGTGGCCCCTGCCCTGTGGAACGCCCTCCCAACAGATGTCAAAGAAATAAACAACTACCAGACTTTTAGTAGACATCTGAAATGTGCAGAAGATTGGACAGGAATGGGGTAAAATTTAGATCTGGTCACCTGGAATTTTAGGATCCTGGCTTTTTCCAGAACGCTGATCTCACTTCTATTTCTGCAAATTTCTTTAGCTGATGTACCTATGATTGTGTGTTTCCTCCCCACAAAAGGTCATGTGCATGATGCTCTGAGCCCTGCCTGCCTCTCTTGCGCTGGCTTTTGCAACACCTGGCAGAAGCAGGTTTTGATTTTAACCTTGCATCAATATTCACCCTGCTATTCTGATCATCTGATTTTCACCTGGGAGACTCGTAGCGGCGCAGAGGAGATAAATAATTCGTGCCTAGCAGCTGTCGAAGCGATTGGCGAGGGTTTGCGCCGCTTCAGCGTGGCATTGCTGCTGTGGTCTATTGCAAACAGCCGGTCACCTGCAGTGTGTCTTTTGGTCTTTCCTGGAGACCTGGAGCAACCAGAAGCCAGACTTTCTCTCTTGCCCTTCCAACAAACACGATGGGGTTCCATGAAAAGGCATTGATCTGCTGGGCAGTTGAGCTGTGCTCAAAGAAAGGAAGGGGGAGAGATGGCGGAAGAATGGAGAGTCAAAGTTGTTTGCTTGGAATTATAGAATCTTAGAGTTGGAAGGGACACCGTGGGTCATCCAGTCCAACCCCCTACAATGCACGAATCTCAGCTCAAGCATCCATGACAGATGGCCATCTGTCAGGGAACTTACATCAGAGCGAGAGGCGAAGGGGAGGCTCCCAGATTCTGCGGGCGAAGGACCCAGCACCAGGGGGAGAAGCAGCTCGGTAGAGGAGGAAGGAAATCAGCGCAACACCAGGGATAAAGGGGGGCAAATGGGGGGAGCGGAGGGAGAGCTCCGGGATTCTTCTCTGGGCATCAGTGAGGAGAGCCCAGGTCCTCCACTACCCACGCCCTCCCTGCGCAGAAGACTCCCGCGCAGTGAGAGGCGGAGACGACTGGGAGTCAGACAGCTTTTATGCTGGCAAAGGTTTAAGAAACGCCCACAGACAGATTCTGCCAGCGACTGAGGCAACCACGCTGAGATGGGCTGTGCAGTCAGAACGGTTTAACCAAGGCAATTAAGCCTGGAAAGGCGGCAGTTTACGCACGAGTAACTCAAACCCATTACACCATCCAACCTCTGTTTTAAAATCACAGAGATTATGTGTGTGAAGGGAATCTGAATGCACAGAATAAGCAACACAGATGTGCTGGGGGAAAGGCCATAGCTCAGTGAGGAGAACATCTTCTTTGCAACCAGAGGGTCTCATGTTCATCTGCAGGTGGGGCTGGGGACCCTGAAAAGCTGACTCAGTGTGCGGCTGTTGTAAACAAAATCAATCTGCCCTATGGGGTATGCAAAAGCCCATATAGAGTCCTTACATGGGTTCCCTATTGGTAGGAGAAAATAACAGAGGCCAAGCAGAGAATATTGAGAAGCAAAGCAGCTAGTAAGCCTGGTCTTTATTGATCTGTTGCAACAGGGTGCTCCCCTCACACGCAGGAAAGGAGGAGGAACCCAGAACAATGATGCGCAAGGCCTTATATAGACATTTTAAATTCCCTGCCCTGGAGCTCCAGACCAACCCTCCATACATCATACATACATCACAGAAGGAGTATAACCCAAGACCACCACCCCAGATACATCATACCTACATAACAGAAAAGGCGGTCTACAGCAAAAATCTGAGTGCGTTGTTTATCTCGTCTGCCAGGTTACCTGTTAATGGTCACTTGATTGAATTACCTGGGGAGCCTGGCCAGTCTTTTGTAATGACAAATACTTAGTTCCTGAGCCAGGTCACAGGCTCACCCTATTCATACACAGACATACCCTTAAGACAGGATTTGTGAAGTAAAAGACAATGGGGAGGCGTTTCCATTTTCCTTTGACCTTGCAGAGAAATATTTGGTCAGTTTGGGAATCAAAAATGGTTTCAGGTTGGTCTTCCTGTGCTGATCTATGTACATGCTTGGTTGGTACATTTAGGAACATTTATTATATAACTAAGACTTTAAAATTCTTATCACACGGCGGCTGTGAAAAAGCCAAATTCCATGCAGGGGAGCATTAGGAAAGGAATTGGAAATAAAACTGCCAATATTCTTTCTTCTCCTGAAGAGTCTTTGCAGAACCCCCTTCTGACTGGCCTACTTACAGAAATGCCATCTTACCAATCTGCGGCATGACTCTGTGTCGAGTGAAAGGGACTCTGACTTTCTCTGAGGTAAGGCAGGCAGATAACTGGGCACCGAGGCAGAATCATCTCTGCATCCTTGGAAACCTCATGCAAGACCATGAAACAATGTCATTTGCTTTCTTCTCCTGAAAAGTCTTTGCAGAACCCCCTCCTGACTGGCCTACTTACAGAAATGCCATCTTACCAATCTGTGGTGTGACTACATTTAGAGTCCTGGTTTAGGGTTCTGGACGCCACACTTCAAAAAGGATATCGTAGATGTTATGTACTGAGTTGAATAGGATCCAGAATGCAGCAGTCTGATTGGCCTTAGAACAATAGGATTCCGAATGCAGCAGTCTGACTGGTCCTAGAACAATAGGATCCAGAATGCAGCAGTTTGATTGGTCCTAGAACAATAGGATCCAGAATGCAGCAGTCTGATTGGTCCTAGAACAATAGGATCCAGAATGCAGCAGTCTGATTGGTCCACAGCAGCCACCCAATCCAGCTCCAGGTTGAAGGGAATCCGCAACCTGATTGGCTTACAGGAGAATCCTGGAATTAGCCAATCATGTGGGGCCCATTGTGTAAATAATGTATATAAAGCCGACGTTGTGGGGGAACTTCCATTCCTCCTCACCACTATGAGCATGAAATCCACTCTTGACTCCGAGTATATTTCAGTAGAGTGGGAAGAGGTTCAGGAAAGGACCACCAGGGGGTTGAAGTGATTCCCCAGTGAGGAAAGGTTGCAGCCTTTTTTGCTTAGAGAGAAGGCGAGGAAGAGGCGACATAATGCAAGTTCATACAGTTATGCATGGTACGAAGAAAATGGATAGAGAAAGGATTCCTTCCTCTCTCTTAACTGTAGAACTTGTGGACATCCAGTGATGCAGAAGACTGGAAGATTCAGGATTCCACATTCCAGCCGTGCTCTGAGAGTGGCTGACTCCACAGAGCCTGCACGTTCAAAAACACTATGCTGCTGAATACCAGATGCTGGGCAGCCAAGGTTTGATCTGTCGCAATGCTCCCTGTGAGATTTTGATTGCCAAGCTTCTTTGCTGTGATTGTGGAAGGCGAAGGACTTAACTTCCCTTGGTGAGAGAGGGGAAGCGGGTGCCTGTATCGCCCCAGGTGAGAGACAGAGAAGAAATGATTGACTTTTTGGGTTCTCACCTGTTGGGATTCTCCATGATTATTGGCTGCTGAATGTTTGAGTGTTTTGCCGAAGTGAGAATTGAGTGAATGGAGCCATGCGACAGGAGCAAGGAGATTTTGATTGTTGAGTGAGTGGCAATGACAGCACGGTGATTGAATTCCTGAGCTGTGTCATTACTCGTGAAGATGCTTTTTTGTAACGTGCATGTGATTTTTAAAGATATGTACATATATTGTAATTATGCTGTGTTCTGTTGCTGTTTTCTGATGAATTTTGTATTTCATACACGGCATTTAAAATGTACAATTATTGTACATCATTAGCAGTTGGAGTGAAATTTGTATTTTCCATAGAATAATGTTTTTTCGCTGTGAACTGTTTTGAGATTTATTGATGTTTAAAGTGGCATACCAGTTAAACAAAGAAACAAATAATAAAAGTGTGTTATTGGTTCATAGAGTTGGAAGGGACCCCAAGGGTCATCTAGCCCAACCCCCATGAAATGCAGGAATCTCAACTAAAGCATCCATCATTGAAGGTTACTGCCTTCATGCTCTGCTTGTGAGCTTCTTAGAAGCCACACGGGTTTCCCAATTGTTGCATTAAACCAGGCTTCCCCAATCTGATGCCCTCTAGATTTTTGGCACTGCGACTCCCAACAGCCCCAACCATGGACTACAACTCCTAAACCAGGAGTCGGCAAACTTACCGCACCTCGGGCCGGTGTCTCCAGCGCCGATCACGCGGCGGGCTGGAGGGCGGGGGAGCGCATGGCCATACGCGTGTGCACACGCTATTTCTGGTGCACTTCCAGGTCGGAGGAGCATTGGAAATAGCTTATGCGCATGTGCACGGGCCTCCTCCAACCCAGATGTCACCGGAAATAATGCCTGTGCATGCGCACAAGCTATTTCCAGTGCTCCTCCGACCTGGAAGTGGACAGCCGTGCAGCGCCGGTAAGAGCGGGTGGCAGCAGCGGGGGGTGGGGGTCGCCACGGGCCAGATAAACGAGTCCCTTTGGCCTTATCCGGCCTGTGGGCCTTAGTTTGGGGACCCCAGGAAAAAATAATAATTATTAATAATAATAATAATAATAATAATAATTTATTACTTATACCCTGGCCATCTGGGCAGCTTCCAACAAGAGATTAAAAATACATTAAAACATCAGTCATTAAAAACTTCCCTAAACAGGGCTGCCTTCAGATGTCTTCTAAAAGTCAGATAGTTGTTTATTTCCTTGACATCTGGTGGGAGGGCATTCCACAGGGCGGGTGCCACCACCGAGAAGGCCCTCTGCCTGGTTCCCTGTAACAGAGTTCCCTGTAAGAGAGCAGTTGCTGGACAGCTTGGTAGGTTTCTGGATGAAACATCGGGTCTGGATCCATTCCAGTCTGGCTTCCGTGCTGGTCATGGGACTGAGACGGCTCTGGTCGCCCTAACAGATGATCTCCGCAGGCAGCTGGATCGAGGCGGGTCAGGGCTGCTGATTCTTCTAGACCTGTCAGCAGCCTTCGACATGGTCGATCAAGAACTCCTGGACCACCGCCTTGCCGATGTGGGGATCCAGGGCACAGTCCTTCAATGGCTGCGCTCGTTTCTCTCTGGTCGGGGACAGAGCGTGGCGCTTGGGGGGGAATTGTCATCGCGCCACTCCTTGGTGTGTGGAGTGCCTCAGGGTGCGATTCTCTCCCCGATGCTTTTTAACATCTTTATGCGCCCCCTTGCCCAGCTTGTCCGGAGTTTTGGGCTGGGTTGCCATCAATATGCCGATGACACCCAACTCTATCTGTTGATGGATGGCCATCCTGACTCGGCCCCAGATACACTGACCAGATGTTTGGAAGCTGTGGCTGGATGGTTACGTGGGAGCCTGTTGAAGTTAAATCCTTCGAAGACAGAGGTCCTTTGGCTGGGTCGGATCAATATGGGATTGGGGGGCAACTCCCATCTCTTGCGGGGGCGCAATTAGTGCCAGCACCGTCCGTTAAGAGTTTGGGTGTAATCTTCGATACCTCCCTCTCTATGGAGGCGCAGATTACAGCTATAACAAAGGCGGCATTTTTTCATCTCCACCAAGCTAAGCAGTTAGCCCCTTATCTCTCTCGCCCTGACCTAGCCACTGTGATCCATGCGACGGTCACCTCCAGACTGGATTATTGTAACTCGCTGTGGAGCATCTCTCTACCCTCAACTCAATCCGCCTGGAGGCAGTTGGAGGATGGATGGCGGCTAACAGATTAAGGTTGAATCCTGACAAGAGAGAAGTACTGTTTTTGGGGGACAGGAGGCGGTTGGGTGGGGAGGACTCCCTGGTCCTGAATGGGGTAACTGTGCCCCTGAAGGACCAGGTGCGCAGCCTGGGAGTCATTTTGGACTCACAGCTGTCCATGGAGGCACAGGTTAACTCTGTGTCCAGGGCAGCTGTTTACCAGCTCCATCTGGTACGCAGGCTGAGACCCTATCTGCCTGCGGACTGCCTCGCCAGAGTGGTGGATGCTCTGGTTATCTCCCGCTTGGACTACTGCCATGCGCTCTACGTGGGGCTCCCTTTGAAGGTGACCCGGAAACTACAACTAATCCAGAATGCGGCAGCTAGACTGGGGACTGGGAGCAGCCTACAAGACCACATAACACCGGTCTTGAAAGACCTACATTGGCTCCCAGTACATTTCCGAGCACAATTCAAAGTGTTGGTGCTGACCTTTAAAGCCCTAAACAGCCTCGGTCCAGTATACCTGAAGGAGCGTCTCCACCCCCATCGTTCTACCCGGACACTGAGGTCCAGCGCCGAGGGCCTTCTGGTGTTTCCCTCATTGCGAGAAGTGAGGTTACAGGGAACCAGGCAGAGGGCCTTCTCGGTAGTGGCGCCCACGCTGTGGAACGGCCTCCCATCAGATGTCAGGAAATAAGCAACTATCTGACTTTTAGAAGACATCTGAAGGCAGCCCTGTTCAGGGAAGTTTTTAATATGTGATATTTTAATGTATTTTTAATCTTTGTTGGAAGCTGCCCAGAGTGGCTGGGGAGACCCAGCCAGATGGATGGGGTACAAATAATAAATCATTATATTATTATAATTCTGTTTAGATCCTGCTTGCAGACTTTCTACAGGCATCTGGCTAGCCACTGTGAGAACAGGACGCTGGGCTATCCAGATTGGTGGCCATCACTGCCTGTCACTCTCCTGCACCACCTTAGCCTCCATGTTGCCATTGCTGAACTCAGAGAGGAGACAGAGAGCGAAACTGGAAGGTACTGGATGCACCTGTCGTTGGCTCTCTAGCCCCCCCCTACTGTCAGGCTCCCTGCTTCCTGCCCTACCAGTCTTAGTGGGCGCCAGCTGCCACCGCCACGTAAATAGCCCCCTTCCTTTGGGGCAGAGGTGCTGCTGCAGAAATATTTGGGAAGTTGGTGTCCGCAGCTGCCTCTCCGAGGATTCTCACGGCGCCCGATGGGTTGGCAAGCTTTCCTGGTTGCCATGGTGAGCGTGGCTGTCAGGCGCCTCTCCTTTGTGCGAGCTGTCAGGGTGCTCGTCACGAGAGCTGGCCTAGATAAATGCTACCTGTCTCGCTGAGGCCCAAATTGCAAGGCAGGAACGGCAACAAGCCTTCTCCAACAAAGGCAGTGTGTGGATGTGGTGTAATTGGTACAATTAGTTCCCTCGCTGGGCAGAAACACAGGCGAGGGAAACGTCTGGAGGAAAGAGTTAAGGTGGGCAGGAAAGGCACCTATCCGACTGACCCCGGGGGTTGCCCAGCGCTTGGCGCGGTAAACCGAGGGGAGAAGGACCAGCGTAGCATGTAACGGCCTCCCTCTTCCAAAAGCAAGGCCTCCCCTGTTTGCTTCCGAGAGCAATTTGGCAGTCGCTAATTACCCAGCGCTTGAATATCAGACAGCTGCTAACCCGTGGGGGAGACACTTAGCCGAGGTTGCTCGGAAGTGTTTGGTTTTGCTTCGCCGTCCGTATAAATATCATTAGCTCTGAATTACAAATCAGTAAACGTAGGCGTGGGGCGCGAGGCTGGGTTACTTGAGCAGGGGGAACAAACACAAAGAACGGGGAGAGTCAGAATAAAAGAATGGTAGAGTTCAAAGGGACCTCCAAAGCCCATCTAGTCCAACCCACAGCAATGCAGCTGAAGGATCCCTGACATGTGCCCATCCAACCTCTGTTTAAAAGCCCCCCAGTGAAGCAGAGCCCACCACCTTGCGAGGGAGCCCATTCCACTGTCGAACAGCTCTGACTGTAAAAAGTTCTTCCTGGTATTTACCATACTTTTTGCACCATAACACTCACTTTTTTCCTCCTAGAAAGTAAGGGGAAATGTCTGTGCGTGTTATGGAGCGAATGCCTGCGGGTGGCGAGGGGGGGGATCTGCTGCAGTCATGAGCAGAGGATTCATGGTTCCCCTTCCTTCCCTCCTTCGTGGTTACAAAGCATGGATCCACATGGATCCTCAGGATTTTTGCATTGGGCTACTCCAAACTCACTGTCAGATCACATGTCTGTGGCCACAGCATGAACCACAAAAATCATATATCCAGTATTTCATTTAGAATAATTTTTTTCTTGTTTTCCTCCTCTAAAAACTACGTGCGTGTTATGGTCTGGTGCGTGTTATAGAACTCTCAATTTTTTTGCTGGCCACACCCCATGTGGTTCCATCAACTCATCCCTGGTACAGTCCAACCTTGGCTCCTGAACCATAGCTGTCAACCGTCCCTTATTTGGCGGGAAAGTCCCTTATCCCAGCGCTGTGTCCCGCTGCTGTCCCTTATTGATGATGTCCCTTAAATTTCCTGGGTTTCAAAGGCAGCAGCTCCTCTCCCTCCATCCCTCCCTGCCGGCCAGGGAGAAGGGAGGCTCCAACTGTGTTGCTTGGCTGCGTTGCTCACCCAATAAGGAGTCTAAGAATGACTGGGGGGGGGGTGCTTGCATGCCTTGTGCCGATCAAATTGGCCGCATTGCCTGGGGACTTGCCTTTGCTCAGCGCTTACCAGCGGAGAGGGGACGGTGGTTTTCCTTGCTGCATCCCCTTTGCCGGGTTGCTGCGCTGTGGGAACCACCACTTGAGGCTTCGTTTGGCTGCTGGCTGGGTTTTCTGCCTTTGGCCTGGAGGGGCTCAGAAGTTGAACATACCTGTGCTTGGAAAATACCTTATTTTGGCTGCTGATCCCTTATTTTCAAGGCTGCTGGTCCCTTATTTTCAAATCTGTAAGTTGACAGCTATGTCCTGAACGCCTCCGTTTCGGCTCCCGAATGCCGAAAACCCGGAAGTAACTGCTACGGTTTTCGAATGATTTTCGGAAGCCGAATGGCTTCTGGGAAATTTATTTCTTTTTTCTCCATTGACTCTGCCGACCACCCTTTGATCCTTGGAAGCTGAATGGTCCTCCAGAATGGATTACGTTCGACAGCCAAGGTTTGACTGTACCACCTTCCCTACCCAATAGAAAGCACAATTAAAGAAGACTGGAAACGTTTAATGAACCTATGGGAAATAATTGTGTACAGCTGAAAACACTGGTGGCATTAAGACCAATTCAACAGTGTAAACAAGTTTTGGATGGATGCAACAATGGAATACTGAATGGTACAGTTTTTGTAAAATATGCAGGGATTTATGCTATGTAGAATGAACCATGGAAAAAGAAGAAGGGAAGTCATTGATATCTTAAGTATGTAAAATGAGTATTTTAAATTGTAAAACAGAAAATTATATAAAAATTATATGTATATAAAAGAAAGCATAATTCAGAATAGCAGTTTGCACAAGGAAGATAATATCGCAGTATAATTCAAAACAGTAACAATTAATGATGCATTTTTTCACAATCCAATCAAAACAAGTTAGCTTTATTAATTCAACAAAATGGATGAACTTGATCTAGTGATAACAGCTTTCCAGAGCCCAATAGTCTTTATTTGTTTTATTTCATAAAATTTGTATACCACTTGATTGTAACAAAGCCTCAAAGCTTTTTTACAAAAAGCCACTGACAGCTCCCGCGCCCCCTGCTGCCCCTTGGCTCTTAGTGCTCCCCAAGGAAATCCCAACCCCCCCCCCCCCCAGGATGCTACCACAGACTAGTGTAGAGTCAACAACTGCATCTCAAAATTGGTGCATATGTCTGTGTCTCCTTGCTGCCTATCAAGGCAGCATGGATGGAGGGTTATTGAATCCTCAAACTGTAGACCTGGAAGGTACCATCCAACTCCCAAGAGACAGAGGCCGTGATATACCTATTGTCATTGGAAGGTGGATTGCCCAGAGTTGTTGAGCCCAGAGCTGTTGAGCTTTTTTTGGGTAGGATTGCCCAGAGTTCCTCAGCTTTTATTTGTTAACTTTTGGTAAACTTTATTTAATCCCACGATTGATAAGAGTCCCACGATCTACCAGGATTAGCTGGGGATCTACCGGTAGATCGTGATCTACTGGTTGGACATGCCTGATTTCTAGTCCAATGCCCTGTGACACAGGATTTGCAACTAAATAATCTTTGGCAACGCCTGCCAACCTAGCAGTTCGAAAGCACCCCCGGGTGCAAGTAGATAAATAGGTACCGCTTACCAGCGGGGAGGTAAACGGCGTTCCGTGTGCTGCGCTGGCTCGCCAGATGCAGCTTTGTCACGCTGGCCACGTGACCCGGAAGTGTCTCCGGACAGCGCTGGCCCCCGGCCAATAGATGTGAGATGGGCGCACAAACCCCAGAGTCTGTTAAGACTGGCCCGTTCGGGCAGGGGTACCTTTACCTTTACCTTTAATCTTTGGCAAACGGATATCCAATCCCTGCTTAAAAACCACCCGTGAAGGAGAGTCCACCACCAAGCGAGTCTGTTCCAGTCTTAAATAGTTCTTGCCATCAGAAAGGTCTTCCTAATGTTTAATCAGAATCTCCTTTCTTTTTACTTGAATCCACTGGTTCGAGTTCTGCCCTCCAGAGCAGGAGAAAACAAGCTTGTTCCCTCTTTCGTGGGAAAGCCCTTGAGATATTTGAAGATGACTATTATATTGAAGCTGAGGCTCCAAGACTTTGGCCACCTCATGAGAAGAGAAGACTCCCTGGAAAAGACCCTGATGTTGGGAAAGATGGAGGGCACAAGGAGAAGGGGACGACAGAGGACCAGATGGTGGGACAGTGTTCTCGAAGCGACCAACATGAGTTTGACCAAACTGCGGGAGGCAGTGGAAGACAGGAGTGACTGGCGTGCTCTGGTCCATGGGGACACGAAGAGGCGGACACGACTAAAGGACTAAACAACAGCATCATATCTCCTCTCAGTCTCCTCTTTTCCAGGCTAAACAGACCCAGCTTCTTCCACCATTCATCTACAGGCCCTTGATCATCTTGGTCGCCCTCCTCGGCACACCTTCCAGCTTGTCAACTTCCTCCTTAAATTGCAGTGCCCAGAATTGGACACGTTATTCCAGGTGTGGCCTGACCAAGGCAGAAGAGAGTGGGATTATGACTTCCTTTGATCTGGACACTAGACTTCTGTTGATGCATCCTAGAATTGCATTAACTCTCTTTTTGTTGTTGTTTGAAGAGAGAGAGAAGTGCCTGCCTGTGGCTACCTGAACTCTGAGGGCTGCCCATTGTCGATGCAGGGCATGTCAAGGCAGACTCCTGCTCTGAGCCACCATGAAATATACATGGGATGCAAAAAAGGGCTGTGTTCTGAGGCTCCACGCAGCATAACCTTTCCCAGACTCTGTGCTTCGTGACTTGTAGAGCAGGAAGCAGCGAGGGCAGCAGCTGCCTGCCTGCCGGTTGCAGGGGGTTAACCTTTCCACGCTTGGTCACGATCCATCAAATGGCAAGAAGCCTGCTGAGCGCATCGGATTGGGATCAAAGGCAGACGGGGCCCACTGTGACTGATAGATCAGTGGACCTTTGGCTTGGATGAGAAGCCCCCTTCCTCGCAGCGGCTGCTATCAAGGGCCCTGAAGAGATGAGGTTGTGGATTTGATGGACGTATCAGGTTTACCACTCAGGTGCTCCAAAGGTGGTGAGGTTGAAACGGCCTTTGCTCATGCATCATTCATGTAGCCCTGGGTGCAGGCGCTGACCATAGCTGTCAACTTTCCTCCCCTTTTTAAGGGAAATTCCTTTATTCCGATTGGATTCCTCACAAGAAAAGGGAAAAGTTGACAGCTATGGCGCTGTCAACTGGGGTGCAGCCTTCATCTGTGAGCACCAGGAAGCCATTGCTTCCCTGCCTCTCTCCAGAACACTCTCTGCTTCTGGGTTGCCCAGTGATCACACAGAAGTGGCTCAGTCTATTTATTTTTTAGGGGCGGTAATCAATTAAATCGTCTTACCCCATACATGCCCACTCAACTTCTTCATCCTGTGGAACTGTCCCCATTGCAGATGCCATGTAATACTCATTCCAAGAAGCCTTATCTTTTAATGCAGCAGCACCTACACTTTGGAACTCCCTGGCAATTGATACCACTGCACTCTTTTCGGCAGCTGCTAAAAAACCATTTTGCTTAGACGAGCCTGCCCAGACAGTTCAGAAGTTGATGCTAGCTTTAATCTGTTTTTTAAAATCTATTGCCGTTTAATTTTTTCCCAAAACTCTTAAATCATGCTTAGTAATTTTTCTTATTGATATTTTTACTGTTTTACCATTTTTGGAAACTGCTTTTTTAAATAACAACAACAACAACAACCAAGAGGAATGTAAATTTTATGAAATGAAATGAATAAATGAATAATTGTGCTGGAGCAAGGCTTATCACTACAGAGGGGCAGGGCAGGAACCAGAATACGTATTCCAGCTGAGCTCTGCCTCTTTGCAGGTAGATAATGCAGTAATAGAATTGCAGAGGTGGAAGGGCCCTGAGGATCATCCAATCCATGTCAGGAGTTCAGCTTACACTCGAGAAGGACCCTGGCAGAGACACATGCCCAACAGGCATGTTCTCTCCCTCCTGGACAATCGTTCAGGAACTTCATAAGCTTTCTTCTGCCCGAACATCACAGTGACCGATGCCAACAGACACCGGCACACTTAGGAATCCACAGAGTGTTCACAGTTTGCATAACAGACCTCAGCAACTCAGCATTTTGGCTGTTCTACTTTATTTACATATAAACACACACGGAGCACTGCAACACGGCTCCCTCTCTCTCTAGCAGCAAAGAGAAAAAGAACAAAGGACAATAGTCCCACTTCATGGAACACAGCAACACAAACATTCTGTTTCTGTCACTTCCTACTCTGTGGAGTCAAAACAAACACCGTCATGTCATAGACAACAATCCCATGACTGCAATCATGGAGCAGGAATTCTAACAGTCCAACCCCCTGCAATGCAGGGATCTCGACTGCAGCATCCATGACAGATGGCCATCCATCTTCTGCTGAAAAACCTCCAAGGGCGGACAGCCCACCACCTCTTGTGGGAGTCCACTGTTGAACGGCACATTCCATCAGAAAGTTCTCCCTGATGTTTAGTCAGAAACTCCTTCCTTGTCATTGGAATACATCGGTTTGGGTCCTACCTTCCGGAGCTGCAGAAATCCAGCTTGCTCCATCTTCCATGTGCATCTGGCTATCTTCCTGCTGGGCCTCACCCACAAAAATGTTCCTCGCTGGGACCTCTCCATGGCTGGGTAGAGGAAAAAGATGAAATCCAGAGGAAGCTGGACTAGTTGACCCTTGGAAACCCTTCCCACCTCTACAATCCTATGATTTTATGACCCCATGAGGTCATTCCAAGACACATTGGGGGCCTGTGGCCAGTTGAAATCCATTGTGGTCAGCATCCCAACTAAAACAGACTGGTTGCGTGGCTAGTTCCCGCCTCCCCCCAGTGGAAATAATGACACATGACACAGATATTTAAGGTTAATGGGCTAAATATGGCCACAACTTTATTGGTTACAGTTGATGAGCGGTATTGGCTTAGGCATTGGTCCTAACCGACTATATACAGCTTCAGCCCATCCGCTTGAAGTCCGGGAAGGGTTAACCACCAGTAGGGGGAGTCCTGCTGATGCACATCAACTAGGAACCCACCCAGGGTCACCGCTAGGGGCGTGCCTTAGGCCCTCACCTCCCCAGGCTTCAGACAGGGCCACACCGCCTGGAATCCTTTATTGGACTACCCTTCAATATGTGGGGCAGGTGATGGCACTTCCTCCCCTCTTCCATCTACAGAGCAATACCAATGTCTAACCGCCAATACCAAGGAAGTTGTGACGATTTGCTACGAGGTAGGCGAAAAACCAAGTGGCTGGTGCCAAGTTGCCAAGTGGAAAAATTCCTACCAGGCCCCTTAACGGCGACCAACCAAGGTCCATAGCTGGCCAGGGGATGATGCGATTGGGATTCCCTCAATCGCGAGGAGGCTGAGAACCAGCCCCTGCGCGCATGGTGGGAGGGTGAAGTCTGCAACCCCACTTCCTTCTACGTTGGAAGTGGCTTTATCTAAAATGATGGAATACTTCCATATTGCTGAACTAACAGGGAGGATAAGAGGAGATATGGTACAAAAAGTGAATAAGGAGTGGGCTATCTTTAAGGATTACCATCAAAATTTATGTGGGAAAAGTAGAATTTTTGACAGATACTGAGTGAATCCAGAAAATGTTTAGAGCGAAAGGAGAGTAAAGTCAAGATCGAAGAAGAGATTAAAGAAATAATGAAATGCGTTTAAGCTAGCTGGAAAAATAAAGTAGTGTAACAAGAACGGCTGGAAGTCAAGTCACTTGGTGTCTGTGTGGGTGTGTAGGTATGTTGATATGTACAGCGTAGGTAGGTATTATATAGAGTAATGTAGGTATGTTTTATGTTATGAAAACTAGGTAGTGTGTTGTGTATGTGTAATGTGTAAATGTATATGTGTTTTATATGTTTATAAAATTAAAATAAAAAAAAATTGAAAAGGGAAAAAAAGAAATCCATTGTGGTCACAGGCAGCAATGTGGAAAAGAGCCGTTTCTAAATCACCGTGAACAAAACAGACCTCTGCTCAATTTCGCTTGCTAAATAAATGCTTGCTGAGATAAAAGGGTTTTTCTTTCTTTTGCAGCAGTTCCAAAATGTATTCAGGCTTGGCGTTTGACCTCTAAAAGAAAGGGAGCGCTGGAGCTCCAGAACAGAGAATGAATGGATTAATTAAATTTAAAAGGATACAGTTTAATCAGTCGAGTCCTCCGAGCCGCTTACTGCTGCCACTTCAGCCTTTGCCAGTTTGGAGTCTTCCAGATGTTTGCGACAATGGCTGCTGTCAGCGATGCTGACTGAGGCTGATGGGATCTGTAGTCCAGAACAGCAGCAGCAAAACAAGAAGTGATTTAGGGCTGGCCTTTCGGAACCCTTTTATCTCCTCTGGGCCATTACAGCCTGCCTCTTCAGTCATATATACCAAAGGCAGGTGCTTAGAGTGACCCATAAAGGCTTTTACGAGTAAGAGTGCCGCTGACAACAGCCCACATCAATCCAGCGTTTTATCCATCCCCGAACAACCGCTCTCTTGCGACACAAACAATGTAGCAATTTCGGTTGGGAAACAGCCTTTTCGTCCGCCTTTTATTTATATGAACTACCCTAGAGTTTCATCAGCCCCACCAGCTGCATCCTTTGATCCTGCAGAGCGTACAACTGCGGGCGGCGTCTCCTTCCTTATGTTCCACTGCAATCAAAAGAGCATTGTGCTACAAATGCCCGACATCCTTTCTCTCCCCCAAATCTCCATTTCCCCTGTTTTACTTCTGGTGAACTCAAAAGCTTCACCGCTGCTTCGTGGCTCCTCTGTCAGCCCTAATAAAATCAAGATATAATGATACTGTTGCTTTTGGCTTTTCTGTGCCCACGGAAACCGGCTTGGAATGCCTCTGTATCTCGGTTCCTGAGATGGAAAGCTCTGTTCCAGTGGCGTAGCGTGGGTTGTCAGCACCCGGGGCAAGGCAAGTAATTTGCGCCCCCTAACCCATGGATTTGCACCCCCTGACCTGTGGATTTGCGCCCCCTAACCCTAACCCCCAGATGTTGCGCCCGGTGCGGCCGACCCCCCTGCACCCCCCACGCTATGCCACTGCTCTGTTCCAAAGGTGTGCTGTGATGTTGGGCTCATGTCCTGCATCCTGGTTTCCCATTGGGGCACCTGGGAGGCCAGTGTGAGAACAGGATGCTAGACGGGCCCTCGGGTTGCGCTTTGGTCTGGGAAGTGCAGATTGGGTGGGCTTAATTTATTTTATTTCATAAAACATATACTGGCATGCACCTGAAAAAATTGTTGTTGTTGCTGTTGTTGCTGCTGCTGCTGTTGTAGTAGTAGTAGTAGTAGTAGTAATAATAATAATAATAATAATAATAATAATAATAATAATATATTTATTGTCATTGCCCCCTTCGGGGACAACGAAATTACTTGACTGCTCCATAAAAACACTAATTAAACAATACAATATAACACAGCAAGGGAGATTAGATAACTTTCAAAGTCCGGGCTTCTCATTCAGGGCCGAGATCACTCTGGAGAAGAAGCTGTTCTTAAGATGACTCGTTCTTGTCTTCATCGTCCTGTATCTCCGTCCTGACGGCAAGAGCTCGAAGAGTCAGTGACCAGGATGCAATGGATCTTTTACTATGTCCAGTGCCTTCCTATGGCACCTTATCAGTGGCTACTAGCCGCAAAGCCTGACCACACTGCGGGAGGCGGTGGAAGACAGGAGTGCCTGGCATGCTCTGGTCCAGGGGGTCACAAAGAGCCAGACATGACTAAACGACTAAACAACAGCAATGCTTCTGAATACCTGTTCCTGGAAGCCACAGGTGGCGAGAGATGAGATTTCTGCTTGCCAGTTTCTGATGGGCATCTGGTTGGTCACTGTGAGAACAGGATACCGGGCCATTGGCCTGATCCAGCAAGCTCCTCTTATGTTCTTATGCCCAGATGGTTTGGACTAAACTCCCATAAGCCTCAGCCAGCACAGCCATGCTAGCTGGGGTTGATGGGAGCTGTAGTCCCAAACCTCTGAAGGCCACCAGATGTGAGATCTCTGGTCCAGCAGAACCAAGTAGCTTATATTATGCTGTGATGAGTTAACATCATGCATTTCTCTGACTCTTCCTTAAATCGGTGCCCTCCATGATGTCACAACACAAGGCAAGTACTGCTTGGCATTTTGAAAGCAGCGTACTTACACCTAGTCTGTCCCTAAAGTACACCAGCAGGTGTTTTCCTGGTCTTAGAATAATCTGTCTGAGCCTTTGTGTAAAGTTTGCAGTGACACATCCCCACCCAGCTGTTCTGCCCAGGACTTGTAGGCATTAGACGTGGTTGCTTTCCATGGTGCTGAAATCTATCTATGTCCTTCCTAGTCCCAGGAGAGGCCGGCTGCATCTCAGCCAGAAGGTGATATTCCCAAGATGATATACAGTGGTACCTCGGGTTAAGAACTTAATTCGTTCCGGAGGTCCGTTCTTAACCTGAAATTGTTCTTAACCTGAGGTACCACTTTAGCTAATGGGGCCTCCCGCTGCCGCCATGCGATTTCTGTTCTCATCTTGAAGCAAAGTTCTTAACCCGAGGTACTATTTCTGGGTTAGCGGAGTCTGTAACCTGAAGCGTCTATAACCTGAAGCGTCTGTAACCCAAGGTACCACTGTACAGATAAGCAGGAGTGCTTGTAGGCACTGGGCTTCTTGGTTAAATCCCACATTTGCTTCTGTGCTGAGGCACAGAATGCTCTCCGTCGTGAATGCTCTGAAAACACAACTGAAAAGCTCAAGAACACCAGCTCTGCGATCAAGGGCTTGTCACATGCATGGTCTCCAATGCAATATAGATGTTGTACCCCACTTCCATCAACCTGCGTCAAGTAAGTAGGAGAGCCGCCATGCAAGAGAGTGATTTTTGTGTGTGGAGGGTAGCATGGAACGCCCAGGAAGATCAGCACCTGGAGGGTTAGCCAACCTCTCTCCTCCTTCAACAGGTGGCGCTGTGGTCTAAACCACTGAACCTCTTGGGCTTGCCAATCAGAGGGTTGATCCCTGTGACGGGATGAGCTCCCATTGCTCTGTCCCAGCTCCTGCCAACCTAGCAGTTCGAAAGCATGCCAGTGCAAATAGATAAATAGGTACCGCTGTGGTGGGAAGGAAACAGTGTTTCTGTGCACTCTGGTTTACATCACAGTGTTCTGTTGTGCCAGAAGCAGTTTAGTCCTGCTGGCCACATGACCCGGAAAGCTGTCTGTGGACAAATGCCGGCTCCCTCGGCCTGAAAGCGAGATGAGTGCCACAACCCCATAGTCACCTTTGACTGGACTTAACCGTTCAGGGGTCTTTTACCTTTTACCTTACCTGCTTCTATCTTACCTATTTCTAATAACTCCTGCCCAAAAACCAATGTCTCCATTGTGGAAGGACATGTGGATCCAGAATTGGCCTCCACAGTCACTTACGGACTCATTGTAAAAACCGTGTTTATGGAAGACAATCTTACTTGGTTACGACTGATCAGCAAAGAAGAAGAAGGACCATATTTAGTATCTCAGCTATCAGGATACAGTTTTTTTACTGTTCCAAATTCATTTTACATTCATTCTTGCCTCTTTAGCATGGGCTTGTCATCCAGTGGACTTCAACAGGTACAGGTGTCCTTAGAGTTTTGCCGATCACCTTTATGCTCCTGGAAAAAAACATGCCTCTCTCAACTCTATGGATCCACTAGATTCACCCTGAATCTGCTGAAGGGGTACAGACAGCATAGATGGCCCAATTGTGGCTTGTACGCTTGAATTGCTCTGGGTAATCCAAGAAGCAAGACAATACACCAGTGTGTGTTTGCAGGTTAAAGGCAGAGGTCACTTTGCACATTCCCCAGCTGGTGCCCATTGGGACTGACACTGACCCACTGCACCCCACAACAACCTCTGCGCTGGGGCCAAAAATATCATGGAGAAGGAAGAAATGGCAGAGTTTGATTATAACACCGGAAGCTGAGAGTTTGAAAGAAAAATGCATGTGGCCTTTTTATAGCAGGGATGTCAAAGGCAAGGAGTGCAAGGACACGAATGGGCGCTGCGGAGCTTTGATTCAGGACCATCAATCGGCGTTCTGGGAGCACATTTGGAAACAAAACCCAGCTGCTCATTTTCCAGAGTTCTCTTTTAAGCAAGCAGGAAGTTACGATGCCCCGAGGTAATTTTTTGGGTGAGGAATGAATAATAAAATTATCACAGCCTCCCTCCTAACAGGGTCAGGTTTTTTAAGAGTTCCCAATAAAATTACTGTGCAGCTCAGGGGCGGTTTAAAGAGAACCGGAATGCATTTCCTTGGACTAAACAGTCTGGAGAAGCAATCATTTTGTTCTTCTTTCTACCATCTAGGGTGACAAGGCTTTTAAATGCAACTTTAGTGCTCTGAAGACGGCTCTTTTAATGCAAGGGGTGGGCAGACGTCATGCTTGTCAGATCAAGGGAAGTAATAGTGCCACTGTATTCTGCTCTGGTCAGACCTCACCTGGAGTACTGTGTCCAGTTCTGGGCACCACAATTCAAGAAGGACACTGACAAACTGGAACGTGTCCAGAGGAGGGCAACCAAAATGGTCAAAGGCCTGGAAACGATGCCTTATGAGGAACGGCTAAGGGAGCTGGGCATGTTTAGCCTGGAGAAGAGGAGGTTAAGGGGTGATATGATAGCCATGTTCAAATATATAAAAGGATGTCACATAGAGGAGGGAGCAAGGTTGTTTTCTGCTGCTCCAGAGAAGCGGACACGGAGCAATGGATCCAAACTACAAGAAAGAAGATTCCACCTAAACATTAGGAAGAACTTCCTGACAGTAAGAGCTGTTTGACAGTGGAATTTGCTGCCAAGGAGTGTGGTGGAGTCTCCTTTTTTGGAGGTCTTTAAGCAGAGGCTTGACAACCATATGTCAGGAGTGCTCTGATGGTGTTTCCTGCTTGGCAGGGGGTTGGACTCGATGGCCCTTGTGGTCTCTTCCAACTCTATGATTCTATGATTCTGTCTACTTTGCGCTTTTGCTAGAACCTCAAGATCTACCAACCAGGACCAGGTGCAAAGAGCATGCTGTTAGAACCAGAGACCAGGGTGTCTCTGAGCATGTGCTGAGCCTTGGGATTTCCTTTCAGCACCGAAACCCAATGGAGTGCACAGTCCTTGCACACCAAAGTCCACTCCTGATGCAGCTTTCTTTTCCGTGGCTTAAGGGTGCATTCACACGACCACCTCGCAGTGCAGTGAACTTGCCCCATGCACTTCCCACCTCTTTCCCACCAGCCGTTCACATCAGCATGGCTTCATGAGTGTCAGATTCATTTCTGTTTGTACACAGACCAGACAGGGTGTCTTTACCCTATGCAAACATGTTGCACCTTGGCTAGAGAGGAATTAGGAATGGCTTAAGGACTCCAAATTCAGGTAGGTAGCTGTGTTGGTCTGACGCAGTCGAAATATATAAAAAAATAAAAAAAAATGTCCAGTACAGTGGTACCTCAGGTTAAGTACTTAATTCGTTCTGGAGGTCTGTACTTAACCTGAAACTGTTCTTAACCTGAAGCACCACTTTAGCTAATGGGGCCTCCTGCTGCTGCTGTGCCGCCAGAGCACGATTTCTGTTCTCATCCTGAAGCAAAGTTCTTAACCTGAAGCACTACTTCTGGGTTAGCAGAGTCTGTAACCTGAAGCGTATGTAACCTGAGGTACCACTGTAGCACCTTAAAGGTAAAGGGACCCCTGACCATTAGGTCCAGCCGTGGCTGACTCTGGGGTTGCAGCGCTCATTTCGCTTTATTGGCCAAGGGAGCCGGCGTACAGCTTCCGGGACTTAGCCGCTTCTGGCGAACCAGAGCAGCGCACGGAAACAGCGTTTACCTTCCCACCGGAGCGGTACCTATTTATCTACTTGCACTTTGACGTGCTTTCGAACTGCTAGGTGGGCAGGAGCTGGGACCGAGCAACGGGAGCTCACCCCATCACAGGGATTTGAACCGCCAGCCTTCTGATCGTCAAGTCCTAGGCTCTTAGTTTGTTCTTGGTATTAGGTTTCATGTGCATGCGCACATCTTCAGAACTTCAGGACTCCAATCAGTGTGAAGCTGCAAACAATGTATCGTGCAGTAGTATTTTATGACAAGGCGCATGATGTACGTGCAAACTGGATTACATTATGTGGATGTTTCTCCATGCCATGTATAATTTTATAAACTTCTGTCATGCTGCCTCTTGCTTGCCTTTTCTCTAAACTAAAACATTCCAAATGCTGCAAGCTTTCTTCCTGGAGGAGTCGCTCCATCCCTTTTGATCAGTCTGGTGGCTCTTTTCAGAACTTTCTCCATTGCTATGATATCCTTTTTCAGGCGAGGCAACCGGAACCGTACACAGCCCTCCAAAGGCAGTCGCACTGTAGATTTGTATAACGGCATCATGACATCGGCAGTTTTATTTTCATTTCCTTCCCTAATGCTTGCTTGCATGGAATTTGTCTGCATAACCACCTCGCAAACAAATGCTCAAGAAGGACTAGGAAAAGTCTGACAACTGCATAAGCTTTTTGCAAGCCAATCAGGGCAAATGCTAAATAAACGTTTCATCTGGAGCGGCAGTGAAACTAACTGGAGTCAGAAACTCTTTGCAAATCTTCTGCAGAATCGCTTGGGAATCTACCCAGTGGATCCCAGCCTACTTTCTTCCCACTCCTGGTTTAGCATGTGACATGGGAGTTTAATATGTAGGATTGTGAGAACATGTGTATACAATATGTCCTCCCCCAACACACACTTTAAGTGTGTTTCCTTGTTCTCAGAAGTCTGCACTTTCCTCCCGCCTGTCTCTGAAGGCTATCACAACATCGCTTCCCCCACTTTAACCACAAAAGCCTCTTGCAATTAGAAGCAGATCCTGACCCGTTCTTTCCTCTTCATCCAACCGCAGCAACATTGAAATTGCCAGAGATTTGTTATTACAAGAGGGAGCTGGAAACAAAAAAGAGGGAGAAACCAACAGGAAAGCAGTCGATGGCGAGAGGCTTCGGTGCAACACGGCGGAGAGTGAGTTTGGTCCCCAGGGATGGCAGATGACCCTGAGGGTCGCTGCCTCACCTCCTTGTGGGCTCCAAGTAATAATAATAATAATAATAATAATAATAATAATAATAATTTATTTATACCCCGCACATCTGGCTGGGTTTCCCCAGCCACTCTGGGCGGCTTCCAAAAGAATATTAAAATACTATGATACATCAAACATTAAAAGCTTCCCTAAAGTGACTTCAGAACTCCAGCAGGCCTCTTATGGTCAGGGCTACACTGGCTGGGGCTGATGGGAGTTGTAGTTCCACTCCTCTCCCCTCAGCTGTCACCAGAGGCAGCCATTGCGTCCGACTGCCTCAGCCGAAGAGACAGGAAGCAGCACTCGTTTCTCTTTTTTATTTTATTTTTTAAAATTCATTTTTCATTTTCATTCATTATATACATCTCAAATTCTTAGCATTTACTATATATTCCTTCCTTCCTCCCTCTCCTCCAAGACTTCCCCCAACTTGCGTTTCTGGTTTTTTTCTATTTTCATCCACCTTGCTATCTCTCAACGGAAAAGGTTATTGATAACATAACATCAAACCTATAAACATAAAAATAAAATTAACTACATCATCTTATTTCACTATCTTCTAAACGTTTTAGAAAACTTCAGGGAAGTTTTTAATGTGTGATATTTTAGTGTTTTTTGGTTTCTATGGAAGCCGCCCAGAGTGGCTGGGGAAACCCAGCCAGATGGGCGGGGTACAAATAATAAATTATTATTATTATTATTATTATTATTATTATTATTATTATTATTTTCTGATACTAATGATGTGAATGCTCATTTAAATCCTGCCATCAAGTCTATTGCCTTTCTTTGTTTCTGCAAATCTAATATGAATGGATCCCAATCCTTTTCAAAGTCTCTATTGTCTTTTTCTCTTAGTCTTTCTGTCATTTCTGCCAGTTCTGCATAGTTCATCAACTTCTCTTGCCATTGTTCTTTAGTTGGTGGAAGCAACACTCACTGCATCAGCTTTATGAAATCCCAGATCCATCAAGCACCTCCTTGCCTCTGAACTGGACCAGCTGGTCATTACAGGAACAAAAGTTTAGAAACGAGTATCTGAGCTTTGATTTTTCCTCTTTCCTTCCTGCTCCTCTTTCCTTGTGTGCCATGCTTTAAATGATTGCAAGCCTGTGGATGGAGACTGTCTTATTTTGATAGTACATAAGCTGCTCTGGGAGCCTTTTTTGGCTGAAGAGAAGGCTCCAAATAAATAACTTCTAGAGGGTAACAGGTTGGAAGAGGCTGTTCTAGTGAGACTCGATCTTCCTAGGCTCCTCTGGTCTATCCTTCCCTCCATTCTCCCTCATTCATTCTGCTCTTTCTGCATTGCTTGAGATAAAAACAGAGGTGTTTCCCATTTTCATACAGTCAGAGTTGGAAGGGACCCGAGGGTCATCTATGGAACTGCCTCCCACTGGAGTCAGCAGTGGTCACTAATGCAGATGTCTTTAAAAGAGGATCAGACAAATTCATGGAGGAGGAGACAGCTATCAGTGGCTACTAACCAGGATTACCATGCTCTGGTTCCATCGTCAGAGGCAAAGATGCTTCTGAGTATCAGTTTGCATGGCGAGTCCCCCCCCCCATGGAAATAATGACACATGACACAATTATTAAGTTTAATGGGCTAAAAAAGGCCACCACTTTCTTGGTTACAGGTGATGAGCGGTATTGGCTTAGGCATTGGTCCTAACCAACTATATCTGACTTCATCCTGCCCGCTTGAAGTCTGGGAAGGGTTAACCACCAGTGGGGGGAGTCCTGCTGATGCACATCAAATAGGAACCCCCCCCAGGGTCACCGCTAGGGGGTGTGCCTTAGGACCTCGCCCCCTAGGCTTCGGACAGGGCTACAACCCCCCAGAATCTTTTAACGGACTACCCTTCAATATGTGGGGCAGGGGATGGCGCTACCTCCCCTCTTCCATCTACAGAGCAATACCAATGCCTAACCGCCAATAGCCAGAAAGTTTTGATGATTTGCTAAGAGGTGGGCAAAAACCAAGTGGCTGGTGCCAATTTGCCAAGTGGAAAAATTCCTACCAGGCCCCTCAATGGCGACAAAGCAAGGTCCACAGCAAGGTCAAGGAACGGAAACCTTATAGGGTGGGGGGATGGGAAAAGCAGGGACAGCTGGCAGGTGGCAAAAGAGGGAGATCCCCGGCTGTGTCCTGCCTTAAATAGGGCAGGCCATGCCCCTGAAGCAGCCGATTGGCTGACCAGGGGGTGATGCAGCCGGAAATCCCCCCAATTGCGCAGAGGGGCTGTGAAGTCCACAACCCCACCTCCTCCGTAGGGCAGAAGTGGCTTAGTTGAAAGCGCTGGAGGGGAGAGTCGCTCTTGTGTTTAGATCCTGTTTGCGGGTTCCCAAAATGGGCATCTGGACTAGATGAGCTCCCTTTGGCCTGACTTAGCAGGCTACTCTTATGTCCTTATCCATATAGGCTTAATTTTACTGGATCTGAATTTTACCCACATCTCTCAGAGAAGCCAAGCTTCTCTTTCCGTCTTTCAGGGGTAGGGGAGAGTGGTGAGAGGTGATTGTGCCAACAAGTGTCTCTCAGAAACATGCCATGCACCCACAAGCCCAAATTGGCTGGCACCCCCCGATGTCCACTGTGTGCGTTATGTTCAAAGACCACACAGATGTGCAGCTTCAATAACGAAAGGAAACTTCTCCCCCTGCGACTCTCCTCTAGAACTCCTTTCTCAGGCTAGCCTGCCTGGCATCCTCTCTCTCAAATGTTCCCCAGCAGGGAAAAGCATTTCTGCAGTGAAAAACTTCCCCTCGCTATTGACTGATTTATTATTATGACTGCTGAGGTTTCGATTATGCCGCGGCTTTCTGCAGCCCAATTGAAGCCTCCCTGGCAGGGTTATTTTAAACTATTTCAAGTGTATTATTTTTGATTGATTTTATTTGACACTGTTTTTATTTTTGCCTCGGCAAAGTGTAACCTTCGGGTCAGCACTCAGGGCCAGGCTCAGCAATCTATGGATTATTTTCCTTTTGTATTCGGCTCTAACTTCCCGCAACTGAAAGGAAATAAACCCTTTAGGACCCCAATTTGGAGTTCGAGGTAGCACTCTTCCCATCCCTCACGGCACACCTGAGATCTGGCTGAACAGCTGCATTTATCCATGTTAACAAACAAGAGTAGCATTAACAGGGCAGTCGTAGCAGACAAAATCACAAAGTTGTCTCTAATTTCAACCAAGTGCCATAGAAGGCTGAAATGTGCTAGTGGAAGTCTGCCTTTCCACTGGAAAAGGGCAACCAAACTGGGGCTGGAGCAGTTCCCCAAAGAGGAAAGTTTACAGTAATAATAATAATCTCAGAGTTTGAAGGTACCCTAAGGAACATCTAGTCCAACACCTTGCAATCAGTGGCGTAGCGTGGGGGGTGCGGGGGGCCCGGCCGCACCGGGCGCAACATCTGGGGGGGTCGCGCTCGCACTCGCAGCTCTCTGCCCCTACCTGGCTCACTCACTCTCTCTCACTGCAGTGCTGGCTGTGCGAATCCGATCCGAGCCGCTGGGTCGCCGCCCACTGTGGAGGGGGTGGGTGCCAGGCGTGCGGTGCGGAGAGCGAGGGACTACCTGGGGGAGGGACAGTGCAGCGGCCGCCCAGCGCAGCGCTGAGCACGGGAGAGAACCACACCAGACCAGACCAGGCAGCAGCAAGAAGAAGCTGGCAGCGGCGGCAGGTTTGGGGTTAGGGGGCGCAAATTACTTGCCTTGCCCCGGGTACTGACAACCCACACTATGCCACTGCTTGCAATACAGGAATATGCAGCTGCTCAGGGCCGGATTGAGGTTTGATGAGGCCCTCAGCTCCTGAAGGTAATGGGGCCCTTTCTATGTCCAGCTGTCCTTTGTCAACAACAAATGGTCGCTGGTTTTGTGTGTGTTGAATATATGCTCTATGGTAATTTATGGACCTAATAGGTATCTCAAGCCATTTGCACATAACACAATATGTATTTTATCAAAGTAATTGATATAGAAATGAGCAAACCAGTGGTATTTTAGGGAGTAGGCTAGCAGGCAGGGCCCGTTGCTTACATCATAGGAGCCTACACAACACAAAACACTGTTGCTGTATGTAGGTTTTATTTTATTTTATTTTGGAAATGTACATCCAGTTTTTCCCCCTTTAAATTTTTTTTGGGCCCCCAAGAGAGTGGGACCCTAAGCTAGAGCTTGTTTAGCTGATATACATTAATCCGGCACTGCAGCTCTTCCATACAGGGATCAAATTTGCAACCTTGGTGCTATCAGCACCAGGCTTTAACCAGCTGAGGTATAATTCGTTTAGAGAAAAGACAAGTAAGAGGAGAAATGAAAGAGGTGTGTAAATTTATGCGTGGGGGTAGAGAAAGTGGATAGAGTATTTTCTCTCTCTCTCCACCTCTTGTAACACTATACAGTGGTGCCCCGCAAGACGAATGCCTCGCAAGACGGAAAACCCGCTAGACGAAAGGGTTTTCCGTTTTTGAGCTGCTTCGCAAGATGATTTTCCCTATGGGCTTGCTTTGCAAGACGAAAACGTCTTGCGAGTGTTCCGATTTTTCCCCGCTTTCCCCCCCTTTTTCTAAGCCGCTAAGCCGCTAATAGCCTTTTAGCCGCTAATCCGTTAAGCCTTTAATAGCCGCTAAGCCTTTAATAGCGCGAATCCGCTAAGCCGCTAATAGGGTTGCTTCGCAAGACGAAAAAACCGCTAGACGAAGAGACTCGCGGAACGGATTAATTTCGTCTTGCGAGGCACCACTGTAATTTCTGAACTTCCAAGAAGCATCTCACCATGGTGAGAACACGATGCTGTGCTAGATGGGACTTTGGCTTCTATTATGCTCTTCTTATGCTATTTGGGCTTTATTCACAAGTAATTCAAAGATGAGCCTGTGAGATAAGGTCCCTTGGGTGTTCCACATAAATGCAAACCCTTTGAGAGCATTGCAGCATAAACTCTCCACCAGGTGGCAGCAACAAATTTGGGTGCGGTGCTTCAGTCAACCATTTGACCTAGCAGATTTGTACTCCAACCAGCAACTGGCAGCAAAGAGTCTCCTATTATAGCTCACTTTGGTGCCTGCGACGCACGCCAATCAGAAGTCCAAACGAGATCCCAGCTTCTTAGGGTGGCACACAACCCCCTCCCCTCCTAGCAATGACTTCAGCCAATCACAGCCTGAGCTCTGGGACTGGCAAAAGTTGGCAAATGCCTTCTTCAAGTATGTAGGACAATTATTATACAATGGTACCTTGGTTCTCAAACTTAATCTGTTCTGGAAGTCTGTTCCAAAACCAAAGCGTTCCAAAACCTAAGGCGTGCTTTCCCATAGGAAGTAATGCAAAACGGGTTAATCCGTTCCAGACTTTTAAAAACAAACCCCTGTAACAGCAATTTAACATGAATTTTACTATCTAATGATACCATAGATCCATAAAATGAAAGCAATAAACAATGTACTGCAGTCACAGAATCAATCAATCAGTAGCTCAACTGGGTTCCACACAGTCACACACACACGCACACACACACACGAGCCACAAAAATGCAAAATAAATAGCAAAAACAGACCACAGTGTAACGCTCAAAATGGAAGTGTGGCACTCAAATCGGAAGCATAACACTCAAAACAGAGCATGTTCAACTTCCGGAAAAAGTTCGCAAACCGGAACACTTACTTCTGGGTTTGCGGTTTTTGGGTTCGAAGTTTTTTGAGTACCAAGGTGTTTGAGAACCAAGATGCAGATCTGAAGAAATCCATCTGCTCTTCCATCCATACCCTCCAACATTTCTCCATTGATCTCTTGCACACATAAGCGTCATATGCACATCTGCATCTGTCACCTTGAGCCAGTTATAGCCTCTCCACCGAACCACCTCGCAAGATTGTTGTAAAGAAAAAAATGTGCCAGGAATCATGTACAACACCTTCGGATGGAATGAAATAAAATTTTAGCCATAAAGTGCTTTGAGTCCCTGTCAGGGAAAGAAGGCAGGTAATAATAATAATAATAATAATAATAATAATAATAATAATAATAGGAACTGTGAGAATGATCAGGAAGATGCCAGAGAGGAAATCCTATTGAATTCAGTGGTACTTACATCTGAGTAAAATGTTTAGGATTGCAGTTAAGGCTACCCAGATAACTACCGTATTTTTCGCTCCATAGGACGCACCTGACCAAAAGACGCACCAAGTTTTTAGAGCAGGAAAATAAGAAGAAAAAATCCAACTCAAATGTTGTACTAAACTATTTAAAACAGCAAAGTGGGTGGCTCCTGTCCACTTTGCTGCTTTAAAGCGAGCCACAATATATAATGAAGAGAATGGAAAAAGGACAGACATTCCATTATAATGTAGCTGTTTTCATCATCACTGGGAAGTCAGTATTGGCAGCAGTCACAAAAATTAAAATTTGAGCATTTTACTGTTATTAATCAAGAATATTAATAGTCAGGGAGAGAAACCAGGGCTGTGCAAATGAGAAGTGCTTGGAGTATGGAGGAACAGCAAAGAGATCCAATGATTGCGCTCCAGATCCTAAATCTCTGAAGTTTTCTCAAAACAGGCCTGGTTGTTTTGAAAGGAAGATTCAAAGAGTGGGAAATGGAGTGATTGAGCAAAGAACAGAGGAGGAAAAGAGGGCAGATAAATAGCTCCCATTCAATAACAAGAGAACGCAATGTTTTTGGTTTGGTATAGGTGGACTGTACTTGTAAGAATTTGTATAATGAATTATAGATTTGGAGTGGAAAATCAGTGCCTCTTTTCAGCAATAAAGATTAGCTGCTAGGAACATGGTCCACACACAAACACACAGGATGTCTGGTTATAGTTGCAGTTACAGATAGGTAGCCGTGTTGGTCTGCCATAGTCAAAATAAAAAAATTCCTTCCAGTAGCACCTTAAAGACCAACTAAGTTAGTTCTTGGTATGAGCTTTCGTGTGCATGCACACTTCTTCAGATACAGAGCAGTGTATCTGAAGAAGTGTGCATGCACACAAAAGCTCATACCAAGAACTAACTTAGTTGGTCTTTAAGGTGCTACTGGAAGGAATTTTTTTATTTTGGTTATAGTTGTTTAGTTTAAACTGTTACTGAGCCAGATGCCTGCTCGGTTTTAGCTGAGCTCACTAATACTGAATTGTGGAAATGCTTTGCATGTATTTATGACTATTTCTGCAAAACTGCTACCTGAAGAAATCCCCAAACTTAGTATTTTTAAACTTCAAATGGAGCTCAGAATCCGGTTAGGCAATCCTTTGCAGTTGAATTAGGAGGCACTGAGAGAAAGCAATTTGCTGCTCCCCACCCCCCTCCACCCCAGGATCACACAGCCTTCCCTCTGCTTGCAAACCTTGTCGGAGCTTCACGGGGAATGCGAACGCTATAGGCAGAGCAGTGTGGCTCCCCCCCCCCAAAGCACCCCAGGAGCGCAGGGCAAAGACGCACAGCCTTCCCTCTGCTTGCAAACCTTGTCGGGGCTTCAGGGGGAATGCAAAAGCTATAGGCAGAGCAGTGTAGCTCCTCCCCCCCTCCACCCCAGGATCACACAGCCTTCCCTATGCTTGCAAACCTTGTCGGAGCTTCAGGGGGAATGCAAAAGCTATAGGCAGAGCAGTGTGGCTCCCCCCCCCCCAAAGCACCCCAGGAGCGCAGGGCAAAGACGCACAGCCTTCCCTCTGCTTGCAAACCTTGTCGGGGCTTCAGGGGGAATGCAAAAGCTATAGGCAGAGCAGTGTAGCTCCTCCCCCCCCCCTCCACCCCAGGATCACACAGCCTTCCCTCTGCTTGCAAACCTTGTCGGAGCTTCAGGGGGAATGCAAAAGCTATAGGCGGAGCAGCGTGGCTCCTCCCCCACCCCCAAAGAGCACCCCAGGAGCGCAGGGCAAAGACGCACAGCCTTCCCGCTGCTTGCAAACGTTGCCGGGGCTTCAGGGGAAAGCGGAGGCAGCCGGCAGAGCACTGTGGCTCCTCCCCCCATCCCCGAAGAGCACCCCAGCAGCGTAGGGCAACAGCGATTTGGCTCCAGGGACCACACATTCGCTCCATAAGACGCACAGACATTTTCCCTTCCTTTTTAGGAGGAAAAAAGTGCGTCCAATGGTGCGAAAAATACGGTACTCACTTACCAGGGAGCAAGCTGCATTAAATACAGTGGGACTTACTTCTGAGTAGACAGTGTAAGGCTCAATTTGACCCGGAAGTGTCTGCGGACAGCGCTGGCTCCTGGCCTATAGAGTGAGATGAGCGCACAACCCCAGAGTCGGACACAACTGGCCTGTACAGGCAGGGGTACCTTTACCTTTTAACACGGGGATTTTAACATGGGTCACGTGGCCAGCGTGACGAAGCTACTCTGGCAAGCCAGAGCCGCACACGGAAACGCCGTTTACCTTCCCGCTAGTAAGCGGTCCCTATTTATCTACTCGCACCCGGGGGTGCTTTCGAACTACTAGATTGGCAGGCGCTGGGACTGAGCAGCGGGAGCACACCGCACTGCGGGGATTCGAACCGCCGACCATGCAATCGGCAAGTCCTAGGCGTTGAGGTTTTACCCACAGCGCCACCCGTGTTACACCCCCCCAAACTACATCACTGATACATCACAGTTACATCATGAAAGGGGAGGTCTGGTGGCCGTAATCTGAGCATCCTGGACCCTGCCCCATGGTTCCCCTTGTTGTTTAGTCGTTTAGTCGTGTCCGACTCTTCGTGACCCCATGGACCAGAGCACGCCAGGCACTTCTGTCCTCCACTGCCTCCCGCAGTTTGATCAAACTCATGCTAGTAGCTTCAAGAACACCATCCAACCATCTCATTCTCTGTCGTCCCCTTCTCCTTGTGCCCTCCATCTTTCCCAACATCAGGGTCTTTTCCAGGGAGTCCTCTCTTCTCATGAGGTGGCCAAAGTATTGGAGCCTCAGCTTCACGATCTGTCCTTCCAGTGAGCACTCAGGGCTGATTTCCTTCAGAATGGAGAGGTTTGATCTTCTTGCAGTCCATGGGACTCTCAAGAGTCTCCTCCAGCACCATAATTCAAAAGCATCAATTCTTCGGCGATCAGCCTTCTTTATGGTCCAGCTCTCACTTCCATACATCACTACTGGGAAAACCATGGCTTTTACTATACGGACCTTTGTTGGCAAGGTGATGTCTCTGCTTTTTAAGCTGTTGTCTAGGTTTGCCATCGCCTTTCTCCCAAGGAGCAGGCGTCTTTTAATTTCGTGACTGCTGTCACCATCTGCACTGATCATGGAGCCCAAGAAAGTAAAATCTCTCACTGCCTCCATTTCTTCCCCATCTATTTGCCAGGAGGTGATGGGCCCAGTGGCCATGATCTTCGTTTTTTTGATGTTGAGCTTCAGACCATATTTTGCGCTCTCCTCTTTCACCCTCATTAAAAGGTTCTTTAATTCCTCTTCACTTTCTGCCATCAAGGTTGTGTCATCTGCATATCTGAGGTTGTTGATATTTCTTCCGGCAATCTTAATTCCGGCTTGGGATTCATCCAGCCTAGCCTTTCGCATGATGAATTCTGCATATAAGTTAAATAAGCAGGGAGACAATATACAGCCTTGCCGTACTCCTTTCCCAATTTGGAACCAATCAGTTGTTCCATATCCAGTTCTAACTGTAGCTTCTTGTCCCACATAGAGATTTCGCAGGAGACAGATGAGGTGATCAGGCACTCCCATTTCTTTAAGAACTTGCCATAGTTTGCTGTGGTCAACACAGTCAAAGGCTTTTGCATAGTCAATGAAGCAGAAGTAGATGTCTTTCTGGAACTCTCTAGCTTTCTCCGTAATCCAGCGCATGTTTGCAATTTGGTCTCTGGTTCCTCTGCCTCTTCTAAATCCAGCTTGCACTTCTGGGAGTTCTCGGTCCACATACTGCTTGAGCCTTCCTTGTAGAATTTTAAGCATAACCTTGCTAGCATGTGAAATGAGTGAAATTGTGCGGTAGTTGGAGCATTCTTTGGCACTGCCTTTCTTTGGGATTGGAATGTAGACTGATCTTCTCCAATCCTCTGGCCACTGCTGAGTTTTCCAAACTTGCTGGCATATTGAGTGTAGCACCTTAACAGCATCATCTTTTAAAATTTTAAACAGTTCAGCTGGAATACCATCACTTCCACTGGCCTTGTTATTTGCAGTGCTTTCTAAGGCCCATTTGACTTCACTCTCCAGGATGTCTGGCTCAAGGTCAGCAACCACACTACCTGGGGTGTACGAGACATCCATATCTTTCTGGTATAATTCCTCTGTGTATTCTTGCCACCTCTTCTTGATGTCTTCTGCTTCAGTTAGATCTTTACCACTTTTGTCCTTTATTATGGTAATCTTTGTACGAAATGTTCCTTTCATATTTCCGATTTTCTTGAACAGATCTCTGGTTCTTCCCGTTCTGTTGCTTTCCTCTATTTCTTTGCATTGCTCGTTTAAGAAGGCCTTCTTGTCTCTCCTTGCTGTTCTTTGGAAATCTGCATTCAATTTCCTGTATCTTTCACTATCTCCCTCGCATTTTGCTTGCCTTCTCTCCCCCGCTATTTGTAAGGCCTCGTTGGACAGCCACTTTGCTTTCTTGCATTTCTTTTTCATTGGGATGGTTTTAGTTGCTGCCTCCTGTATAATGTTGCGAGCCTCCATCCATAGTTCTTCAGGCACTCTGTCCAGCAAATCTAAATCCTTAAACCTGTTCCTCACTTCCACTGTGTATTCATAAGGGATTTGGTTTAGATTGTATCTTACCTGTCCAGTGGTTTTTCCTACTTTCTTCAGTTTAAGCTTGAATTTTGCTATAAGGAGCTGATGATCTGAGCCACAGTCAGCTCCAGGTCTTGTTTTTGCTGACTGTATAGAGCTTCTCCATCTTTGGCTGCAGAGAATATAATCAATCTGATTTCGATGTTGCCCATCTGGGGATGTCCATGTGTAGAGTCGTCTCTTGTGTTGTTGGAAAAGCGTGTTTGTGATGACCAGCTTGTTCTCTTGACAGAACTCTATTAGCCTTTGCCCTGCTTCGTTTTGATCTCCAAGGCCAAACTTGCCAGTTGTTCCTTTTATCTCTTGATTCCCTACTTTAGCATTCCAATCCCCTATAATGAGCAGAACATCCTTCTTTGGTGTCACTTCGATAAGGTTTTGTAAGTCTTCATAGAACTGGTCAATTTCAGTTTCTTCAGCACCAGTAGTTGGTGCATAAACTTGGATTATTGTGATGTTAAAAGGTCTGCCTTGGATTCGTATCGAGATCATTCTATCATTTTTGAGACTGCATCCCAGTACAGCTTTCGCCACTCTTTTGTTGACTATGAGGGCCACTCCATTTCTCTTACGGGTTTCTTGCCCACAGTAGTAGATATGGTAGTCATCCGAACTGAATTCGCCCATTCCCGTCCATTTTAGCTCACTGATGCCCAGGATGTCAATATTTATTCTTGCCATCTCATTTTTGACCACATCCAACTTACCCAGGTTCATGGTTCTTACATTCCAGGTTCCTATGCAATATTTTTCTTTACAGCATTGGACTTTCCTTTCGCTTCCATGCATATCCACAACTGAGCGTCCTTTCGGCTTTGGCCCAGCCGCTTCATCAGCTCTGGATCTACTTGTACTTGTCCTCCGCTCTTCCCCAGTAGCATGTTGGACACCTTCCGACCTGAGGGGCTCATCTTCCAGTGTCATAACTTTTATATGCCTGTTGTCTTTGTCCATGGAGTTTTCTTGGCAGGGATACTGGAGTGGCTTGCTGATTCCTACTCCAGGTGGATCACGTTTGGTCAAAACTCTCCACTATGACCTGTTCATCTTGGGTGCCCTGCTCGGCGTAGTTCATAGCTTCTCTGAGTTCTTCAAGCCCCTTCGCCACGGCAAGGCAGTGATCCATGAAGGGGATGGTTCCCCTTGCCCTCCACCAAACACCCATCAAGTGACACGAAAGAGATATTTACATTTCCCTCTTTCCCAGCCAAGTTAATCCCACCCTTTTGTCTTCATCTGGGTTTGTTATTTCTGGAATGGCTACCTGTCTGGCCCTCAGGTATCAGGATGCCAGGGATTATCACTCAGGCAGAGGGGCTGCTGAGTAGCTGAGCTCACATGTCTATATGAATTTCTGAAGTTTTCTCAGTGAGGCAGTACATAGATAACATTTATCAGTGAATTGTTACATTTGGTATCGTGCAGCAAAGGCCCTTTGAATAGATAGGAAGAAACTGTGATGAAGTGTTTTGTGGGGACAAATCACAAAAGTCACAAAAACGATTGTGCTGATTTTGGTAGTGGGCTGCATGTGCGTGATATCTGCTGGAGGGGCAACCCCCCCCCCTCCATACATAAATTCCTGCAACACTTTGAAGCTCCACCTGACATCCAAATCAGGCTCCTTTGTGGCAACGCACTGTGAGTTTCTTGCAACAATCCTGAATTTCCAACCTCCACCACTTGGCACATCTGGTTTTCTCTACAGCTTTACAAAAGTGACTGCAAATGATAATTAATAGCACTGAAAAATGCCAGTTCACATGGAGTTTTTGAACTTTTCACAGCAGAAGCAGTGAGTTTTCCGTGTAGAAATTCAACCTGCGCAGGAAGGAACTGACTAACAAGAGTTCGGGTCGACCCTGTATTTATTTCTGCAATGTGTGCTATGCAAAGTTGTCCTTTAAAAAAGCTTTGCTGGGAATTGGAAGAAGTGATCCTAGGTGTGTTGACTTTGACATCTCTTCCCCTGTGTGCCATTGGGCTTACTCGGAAGTAAGCGGGGAATAGGATAGCAGCTTTTCTGCTCTGTTTGGATGCTGCCTTCGCACACGATCTTTCCGAAGTCGCTTGAATTCCGGGTCCTACGCACCTTGCCTCCAAGCAAGACTCCCAGTCCTTTCATCCAGGGGGCCAAATGCAATTTCATGGGCTTGATCGAATAGTTCCTAGAGGAAATTAAATTGGCTGGAGTTAAATGGGTTGAAACCAGTGATCCTTTCCCTTCTTCAAAATCTATGAATCTTGGTTCCTGGAGCTCCTCCATTGTTTATACTACCATTGGCAGACTCCAAAGGCAGACAAAATGCATCTGCAAAAAGTAATTAATGTGCTTTCGATGGCTTATAATATTTGAACTTGGATAAAAATGAGGACAGTGTAAAAGGAGAGGTAGTCAAGTTCATATTGGGTGAGTTTAAAAATATATATATATAAAGTTTACTTTGGTTGGTGGCTGACACTTTGATAATTCCCCACTTCATCTTTCTTTGTTTCTTTCTTATTTCTCTTTCTTTCTTTCTTACTTACTTTATTTTGCAATATTACATTCAATTGGTACATTTTTAATCATTCTTTGCAATACATACTGTACATATCTATCTATATCTATCTATCATCTATCTATCATCTATCTATCTATCTATCTATCATCTATCTATCTATATCTATCTATCTATCTATCTATCTATCTATCTATCTATCTATCTATCTATCATCTATCTATCTATCATCTATCTATCTCTATCTATCTATCTATCTATCTATCTATCTATCTATCTATCTATCTATCATCTATCTATCATCTATCTATCTATCTATCTATCTATCTATCTATCTATCTATCATCTATCTATCTATCTATCTATCTATCTATCTATCTATCTATCATCTATCTATATCTATCTATCATCTATCTATCTATCTATCATCTATCATCTATCTATCTATCTATCTATCTATCTATCTATCTATCTATCATCTATCTATCTATCATCTATCTATCTACCTATCATCTATCTATCTAATCTATCATCTATATTTATCTAATCTATCTATCTATCTATCTATATCTATCTATCATCTATCTATCTATCTATCATCTATCTCTATTTTCCATATTTGTGCCATTGTGACTTCCCTCCACTCATGCTCAGCTTCCACTGTTTTTTATTCCTTTTATATTGTGTTAAAGAAAGGTATTTACATATGCCCCATTAATCCCTTCTCATCTTTTAACCTTAACTTTCCGAACTTCGGTCAATGCATATCAACAAGTTTGTTCTGGAACAATGTTTTGTCATGTCTTCTTCCACATATTCCAAGGGTAAAGGGACCCCTGACTATTAGGTCCAGTCGTGACCGACTCTGGGGTTGCGGCGCTCATCTTGCTTTACTGGCCGAGGGAGCCGGCGTACAGCTTCTGGGTCATGTGGCCAGCATAACTAAGCCGCTTCTGGAGAACCAGAGCAGCGCATGGAAACGCCGTTTACCTTCCCGCCAGAGCGGTACCTATTTATCTACTTGCACTTTGACGTGCTTTCGAACTGCTAGGTGGGCAGGAGCAGGGACCGAGCAACGGGCGCTCACCCCGTCATGGGGATTCGAACCGCCGACCTTCTGATTGGCAAGTCCTAGGCTCTGTGGTTTAACCCACAGCACCACCCGCATCCCACTTCATGCTTCTGACTTCCTCATAAAAGAGCTTTGCTGGACCAGGGCAAAGGCACATCAGCATCCTGTTCTCAGAATTGCCAGCAGATGTTTTCGGGAAGCCGGGAAGCAGGATCTGAATGCAAAGTTGCTTCCCCCCTCCACTTAGTGATTGCCCAACGTGCTAACTTGCACAACAAATGCCTTTCTCCCATTTCCTCTTGGCACCGACCATAAGCAGACACCCCACATAAATAAATAGCGCTGAGTGAGGCCCCAAAAGCGATGCATGAGAAAGTCTCTCACAGTCTTCAGAAGTGTGCAAAGTCATTTAAAGTTCTGCATCTGAAAGCATTAAGAATACCCAGGGTGATCAAAGCCTGGGAGGAAGGAGGAGGAAACAAATCCACACAATGCATTTCCTTGCACATCCCTTCCCAATTGCCATGTTAGCAAAGCATTCCAGGGCTAATTTGGAGATATTTATCCTACATATCGGCACCGAGCCCAGGAAAACTCCATATGTGCGCCGGTTCCCTTCTTTCCCTGCCCCCCAGCACCCGCCTTCCAAATCAGTAATTATCTGCGGAAGGGAAGATCGAAATCCTAATGCCATATGTTCATTACAGATTCCACTAATGAATATATATCTTCCTGTCAGGCCCGTGATGAATGGGGCTCGCTGCCTGACGAGCTTTTGAAACCCTCCAGATGAAACAAACAGACTTTGCAAATGTACCTTTTCCCGGTTCCCAACAATGCAGTCAGACAGACTCCCCACAGTCGGGAAAAGGCACAGAGAGAAAAGGTTTCTGCTTGGTCTCACAGGCAGAGAAGTCTGATTCCCTCCCTGTGTGTGACGGTCTAGGGGAGTGGGGTTTCTCTGCCCAATGGCACCCCAAGTAAAGCACAGATTAACTTGGGGGTATGGGGTGGGAGCCTGGGACACGGGTGGCGCTGTGGGTTAAACCACAGAGCCTAGGACTTGCTGATCAGAAGGTCGGCGGTTCGAATCCCCACGATGGGGTGAGCTCCCGCTGCTCGGTCCCTGCTCCTGCCAACCTAGCAGTTCAAAAGCACGTCAAAGTGCAAGTAGATAAATAGGTACCGCTCTGGCGGGAAGGTAAACGGCGTTTCCGTGCGCTGCTCTGGTTCGCCAGAAGCAGCTTAGTCCTGCTGGCCACATGAACCAGAAGCTATACGCCGGCTCCCTTGGCCAGTAAAGTGAGATGAGCACCGCAACCCCAGAGTCGTCCGCAACTGGACCTAATGGTCAGGGGTCCCTTTACCTTTACCTTTATGTGTTTTTTTTAAAAGATATTTATTAAAGTTTTACACATTATATCAAACAAAACAATACACACAAACACAAACAAAAAAAGAACAAGTATAATTTCATAACCTTATCTTCTTAAAACATATTTCACTGACCTCCTCATACCTCCCCTTTCTGCATTCCCATTTCAAAAATTTAGTTCAGCAAATCCTCTCCCTTAATTTTATCTAATTATCATCCTTACTTTCCTTTCACTTAATCTTTACAGCTGTACTCCATTTGATTTTAAAAGCCACATTATTCTAAAGTTTATAAATTTTACAATATTTCTTAAGGTAGTTCTTAAATTTCTTCCAATCTTCTTCCGCCGTCTCTTTTCCCTGGTCTCGGATTCTGCCAGTCATTTCTGCTTTTACCTTTACCTTTATGGGGTGGGAGATAAGTTTCACCGGATTGCCACACCCAAGAATCCACAAATGTGCTCACCAGCTCACCAGCGACAATAGCCTTTTATACATATGAGAGCCATATTCAAATATCTGCCCCATGGAAGAATGGAGCAAGCTTGTATTCTGCTGCTCCAGAAGGGATCACCGAAGCCAGTGGATTCAAAAGACAAGAAAGGAGATTCCGACTCAGCTTTAGGAAGAACTTTCTGGTGGCAAGAGCTGTTTGACATTGGAACGGTCTCCCTCTCCTTCCTTGGAGGTTTCTAAGCAGAGTTTGGATGGCCATCTGTCGGAGATTCTTCAGCTGTGATTCTTGATGACTTGGAGTGCCTTCCAACTCGACGAGTCTACCATTTCATTTCCTGGGCTCTGTGCATGGCATAATCAATCAATCAATCAATCATTTTATTTATACCCCGCCCTACCCAGCCAAGACTGGGCTCAGGGCGGTTAACACCAGATATAAAAACAATTGATTAAAATACAGCTTAAAAACAAGATTAAAATACAACATTAAAATGCAGCCTCATTCCAGCAGAACTCACATCAAAAACTTTTTTGGGGATGAAAACATCAAGTCTTCACCAAGGCCAACTATCCAGACTGGTCCTACGTGGACCAAGAAAAAGCCAGGGAAGTCCCCAAATAGGAGAAAGAAAAATGGAAAGAGGGGGAGGGGATCAAGTTGATTCCAAGCCAAAGGCCAGGCAGAACAACTCTGTCTTACAGGCCCTGCGGAAAGAAATCAGATCCCGCAAGGCCCTGGTCTCAAATCTTGCATTCTTGGGCAAGGTGATTGAGCAAGTGGTTGCTGAACAACTCCAGGCACGCCTGGAAGAAGCGGACCATTTGGATCCCTTCCAGTCGGGATTCAGGCCTCATCATGGGACTGAAACTGCCTTGGTCGCACTGGTTGATGATCTCCGGCGGGCTAGGGACAAAGGTGAGAGCTGTTTCCTAGTTCTGCTGGATCTCTCAGCGGCATTTGATACCATCGACCATAACATCCTTCTGGACCGTCTTGAGGGGCTGGGAGCTGGGGGCACTGTTATACAGTGGTTCCGCTCCTTCCTCCTGGGCCGTGTTCAGAAAGTGGTGGTGGGGGATGAGTGTTCAGACCCCTGGGCTCTCACTTGTGGGGTGCCTCAGGGTTCTGTCCTCTCCCCCATGCTTTTCAACATTTACATGAAGCTGCTGGGAGAGATCATCAGGGGATTTGGGCTGGGTGTTCATCAGTATGCGGATGATACCCAGCTCTACCTCTCTTTCAAATCAGAACCAGTGAAGGCAGTGTGTGAGTGCCTGGAGGCGGTTGGAGGCTGGATGGCGGCTAACAGATTCAGGTTGAATCCTGACAAGACAGAAGTACTGTTTTGGGGGGATAGGAGGTGGGCAGGTGTGGAAGATTCCCTGGTCCTGAATGGGGTAACTGTGCCCCTGAAGGACCAGGTGCGCAGCCTGGGAGTCATTTTGGACTCACAGCTGTCCATGGAGGCACAGGTCAAATCTGTGTCCAGGGCAGCTGTTTACCAGCTCCATCTGGTATGCAGGCTGAGACCCTATCTGCCTGCAGACTGCCTCGCCAGAGTGGTGCATGCTCTGGTTATCTCCCGCTTGGATTACTGCAATGCGCTCTACGTGGGGCTACCTTTGAAGGTGACCTGGAAACTACAACTAATCCAGAATGCGGCAGCTAGACTGGTGACTGGGAGCGGCCGCAGAGACCACATAACACCAGTCTTGAAAGACCTACATTGGCTCCCAGTACGTTTCCGAGCACAATTCAAAGTGTTGGTGCTGACCTTGAAAGCCCTAAACGGCCTTGGCCCAGTATATCTTAAGGAGCGTCTCCACCCCTATCGTTCTACCTGGACGCTGAGGTCCAGCGCCGAGGGCCTTCTGGCGGATCCCTCATTGCGAGAAGTAAGGTTACAGGGAACCAGGCAGAGGGCCTTCTCGGTAGTGGTGCCCGCCCTGTGGAACGCCCTCCCATCAGATGTCAAAGCGATAAACAACTACCTGACATTCAGAAGACATCTTAAGGTAGCCCTGTTCAGGGAAGTTTTTAATGTGTGATATTTTAGTGTATTTTTGGTTTCTATGGAAGCCGCCCAGAGTGGCTGGGGAAACGCAGCGGGGTACAAATAATAAATTATTATTATTATTATTATTATTATTATTATTACTCATGAGACAGAGCATTCCACCAGGCTGGAGCCATCACTGAGAAGGCCCTGGCTCTGGTTGAGGCTAATCTGACTTCCTTAGGGCCCGGGACCTCTAGGGTGTTGCTATTTATGGACCTTAAGGGGTGGGACATACTGGGAGAGGCGGTCCCGTAGGTACGAGGGTCCTAGGCCATGAAGGGCTTTAAAGGTCAAAACCAGCACCATAAATCTGACCCTGTACTCCACATGGACTGATGGACTCATCTGCCAGGCTCTGCTGGTTGGCTCCTCCTCTCTGGCCTTGTGCCATGTAGCCGGATGGCAATTTGCTGTACACTTTTATTGCTCTTTATCCTAAAGACCCAACTCGGGTCTGTGGCTTGAGGCCAGAGAGGCATCCGGCCAGCATTGTTTGCTAAATGCAGTCGCATCTCGTCGTGGGCGAACACAATCACCTTTGCAGAAAGCTAATCTATAGATGAACAGTCCTTTCAGTCCTTGAGAAGCTGGACTTGAGCCAGCCGTGGATTAAGTTGTTTTCTCACCTCCCGAAACTCTGCCGGAAAGAGCTGCCACTCAAGGGCTCGATGCTGCTATTTGCTCTAAAGCAGAAAGTGAACCACTGGGCTGGTTTGAAGAACTCGGCCGTAAACGGTAACGATGAAAGGTGAACCAAGGACACATCACACCCACAAAAAATCTCCTGCACCGCCTGGACATTGGGGGTTGTATCCAGCTAATCGTGCGTGTGGAATTTCTGTGAGCACAATGGAAACTTTCTTCCCTCCCTCCTCATGCATGCCCTCAAAATCCACTCTGGGGTTCCTCCCAAAGTAGTGTTACAAAAGTTGGGTGCCTCCCTCCCTCTGCTGAGTGGTGGCAAGAGCCCATGGGGTTCTGGGCACTCACCGTGGGTCTGTGTTCCTTTGTAGAATTGAGACATGGCAGAGATTGCCGCAGCTTTATGAAATATGGTTTATTCACCTATTTACACCTTCAATCTGCATGGAGGGAGTCCATTTCACGGTCATTTCAAGAGGGGTTTTGACCCCACAGTAGTGCAGCTGTGGAGTCTGGCATCTCTCCCAGCCAGCCTTCAGCCAGCCTGCCCAAGATGGACCCCACTTTCTTCCTTCTTCCTTCATCCAGCCAGATGGGTGGTGAAATATACTCGGAGTCGAGTGTGGATTTCATGCTCTTTATTCAGCTCATAGTAGTGAGGAATGGAAGTTCCCCTGAAATGTCTGCTTTATATACATTATTTACACAATGGGCCCCATGTGATTGGCTATTTCCGGGATTCTCCTGTAGGCCAATCAGGTTGCGGATTCACTTCCACCTGGAGTTGGATTGGGTGGCTCCTGCGGACCAATCAGACTGTTGCATTCTGGATCCTATTGTTCTAGCACCAATCAGACTGCTGCATTTGGATCCTATTCAATTCAGTACATAACAGGTGGGGTATAAATAAATTATTATTATTATTATTATTATTATTATTATTATTATTCCCAGAACAGTCTGCTAAAAACTTTCTTTTCCAGTCACCTCACACCCAGTTACCCTGGCAACCTTCCAAGCTCCCTGTCTCTGCTCACACCTCAGGGCAAGCAGGAAAGGACAGTTCTCTTGCATTTCCAATTGCCCGCAATGGCACTCTATTGTTTCTTAATGGCCCTAGCTTGGCCAGGTCATTTTTTTTGCATAGGCTAGCTCAGGAATTCCTCTGCAGCTTGCATTCCCCCCCCCCTTCACATCCCAAATAATTAAAAAATCCTACCATTTTTTAATTTATAGGGTTCAGGGGTCCCCCCAATCTATAACAGCAGGTTGGGGGTGGTGGAGGGAGGGAAATCTCCATTTTTCTGTCCAAAGTCATTCTGCACACACAATTCTTTAGCTGCATGCAACCCCTAGACTGCAATTTTGTGGCCACTAAACTTGGAGGGAGCCGCACTGAGCTTCATGGCATTTACTTCTGTGTCAACTGCACTGCAAGACAATATATCTCTTCTGCATGAACGGAGGATGACAGCAGCACTGGTCTAATCAGAGCTGCTAACAGATACTAGAATGTACAACAGGCATGTATTGAAAGTGTGCAGAAGGATAACGACTACAACACATTTTCCCCATCCTCCTGATAAATGCAACAAGATGGTTAATTCCTGCTGGATCGGGGCCAAGTGGTCCACGTAATCCAGCATCCTGCTTCCCACGATGGCCAGCCAAATTGCCCCAGGGATCTTTTCAGCAAGGCGCAAGGGCTCCAGTGTTCCCACCGGCTGTGGAGAAAACGTGGTGTCTTTGTTTGACCTCCAAGCTCCTCCTGCGACCTCCTGCATGCTGCAAAAATCTGCTCCAGTTTACCACCCCCCTGAAGCCAGCCAAGGCTGTACCTGAACATCTGGTTTGCAGGGAAGGCGGAATGGGAGCAAGGCCAGCCTGGCTATTCTCTGCCAGGGCCTTGTTTGATATAGGAACATAGGAAGTTGCTTTCATCTGAGTAAGACCCTTTCCCCATCTAAGGCAATATGGTCTAGACCAGGGGTCAGCAAACTTAACGCACCTCAGGCCGGTGTCTCTAGTGCCAACCATGCGGCGGGCGAGAGGGCGGAGGAGCGCGTGCCCATACGCGTGCGCACACGCTATTTCTGGCACACTTCCGGGTCGGAGGAGCACTGGAAAGAGCTTGTGTGCATGTGTACAGGCCTCCTCCGACCCGGATGTTAGGTTTCTGTTATGTGTTAGGTTTCTGTTATGCCACTGTGCAGTTCGTGGAGTCACAAGACTCTGTTGACATTCCAGACTGTTGGAAGTCTCATGGGGGACGGTACTGGTTTCCTGTTTCTGTGTCCTGTTGTTTTTTTCTGTCTCTCACAGAGAGCAGACACATATTCTTTCTGTCTTGCGTAGTTAGAAATAAAGTAGCAATGCAGCACATATTTCTGCCTCCTTCTGCTGCTGTCTGAGTATTCTGCGCAATGGCGAGCGTGCCTGAAGTCTCATTCAAAGGGTTAGATCGTTAATCACTGTCAGAGGAAAGCCTGGATGGGGTTCCGAAGATACGGCCGGTGGAGTAGCCATTACAGCTTGGTTGTATGCAGGCTCCGACAAACTTACTGCGCCTCGGGCCGGTGTCTCCAGCACTGATCGTGCGGCGGGCCAGAGGGCGGGGGAGCGCGTGCCCATACGTGTGCGCACACGCTATTTCTGGCGCACTTCCAGGTCAGAGGAGCACCAGAAAGAGCTTGTGTGCATGTGCATGGGCCTCCTCCGACCCAGATGTGCAAAGGAAATAACGCTTGCGCATGCGCACAAGCTATTTCCAGTGCTCCTCTGATCTGGAAGTGGGCAGCTGTGCAGCGCAGCTCCGGTAAGAGCGGGCGGCGGCAGCGGGCGGCAGGGGTTGCTGCGGGCCGGATAAACGAGTCCCTTGGGCCTTATCTGGCCCGCGGGCCTTAGTTTGGGGACCCTGGTCTAGACCAACCAGCAGAGGCTCCTCCAGGGTTTCAGGCAGTGGAGCCTGTGGGATAGCTTAGTGGGGAGAGCATATGACTCTGAAACTTAGAGTCGTGGGTTGGAGCCCCACGTTGGGCAAAAAGAGTCTCATGGTCCCTTCCGACCCTACAATTTTAAGATTTTTCTACTTGGAAATGGCATTGGGAAATGTTTGAGCCTGGGATCTTTGGGAGACATTTTGGAGATGTTGATTTTGGTGTTATTGGTATTATTTTTTTGTATATTATTTTTTAGATCTTATTATGACTTATGTGGGGATAGCTTAATTTTGCTGTGTATTATGTGCTCTACGTGGGGCTACCTTTGAAGCTGATCTGGAAACTACAATTAATTAAAAATGCGGCAGCTAGACTGGGGACTGGGAGCGGCCACCGAGACCATATAACACCGGTCCTGAAAAGTCCTACATTGACTCCCAGTACATTTCCGAGCACAATTCAAAGTGTTGGTGCTGACCTTTAAAGCCCCAAATGGCCTCGGTTCTGTATATCCGAAGGAGCGTCTCCACCCCCATCGTTCTGCCCGGACACTGAGGTCCAGCTCCAAGGGCCTTCTGGCGGTTCCCTCACTGCGAGAAGTGAAATTACAGGGAACCAGGCAGAGGGCCTTCTCGGTGGTGGCGCCCGCCCTGTGAAACATCCTCTCATCAGATGTCAAAGGAAATAAACAACTATCTGACTTTTAGAAGACATCTGAAGGCAGCCCTGTTCAGGGAAGCTTTTAATGTTTGATGTTTTATTGTGCTTTTAATTCTGTTGGGAGTTGCCCAGAGTGGCTAGAGAAACCCAGCCAGATGGCGGGGTATAAATATATTATTATTATTATTATTATTATTATTATTATTATTATTATTATTATTTATTATTAGTTTTTATTTGTTCCTTATCACTACTGCTTTGGTAATTGTGTGAATCTTTTCATGCTGTAAGCTACCTTGAGAATGGTTTCAACTGTGGAAAGGAGGCAAGCCAACCTAGTTGACTTTAAAAGAGGTTTGGGTACTTACTGATACAATAAGATCATATTGTACCAACCACACCATATTAGCAGAACTTGAGTGATACTTGTAAACACAACAAATACCGTTTGTGGAGTAGATGGGAACAATATTAAAGAATATAAAACTGCGAAAAAAACAATAACAGTATAAACAGTACAATGAGAATGACTGGAAGACTTGTTTTGTCAGAGGTCTTTTTTATTTAAGTGTTCCTTTAAGTATTAATTAGGAAGATTAAGGTTTTTTATGCACGTAAATCTGCTTTTTCTTCTTTCTTTCCCCCCTGTATTTTCTTTTTTTCTTTTTTCTTAATAGTTTTTTCTTTAATTTTCTTTTTGTAGTATGAGATTGTAAATTCTTTGTAACGTAAAGGGACCCCTGACCATTAGGTCCAGTCATGGACGACTCTGGGGTTGTTGCGCTCATCTCGCTTTACTGGCCAAGGGAGCCGGCGCACAGCTTCCGGGTCATGCGGCCAGCATGACTAAGCCGCTTCTGGCGAACCAGAGCAGTGCACGGAAACGCCGTCTTACTTTCCCGCCAGAGCGGTACCTATTTATCTACTTGCACTTTGATGTGCTTTCGAACTGCTAGGTTGGCAGGAACAGGGACTGGGCAATGGGAGCTCACCCCATCATGGGGATTCGAACCGCCAACCTTCTGATCGGCAAGTCCTAGTCTCTGTGGTTTAACCCCCAAGCGCCACCCGTGTCCCAGATTCTTTGCTATATGTGTGTAATTTAAATTAATAAAGATTATTTAAAAATAAAAATAAAAAAATAAAAATAGAAGAGGTTTGGGGAAATTCATGGAGGAGAAGAGGGCAATTGAAGTCTACTAGCCAAGATGGCTCTGCTCTGCTTTCGCAGATGGAGGCAGCAATGTTTGTGAATACCAGCTGCTGGAAACCATGGAAGGGAAATGTCAGGGAACTGACATTGGAGGGAGAGGCGAAGGGGAGGCTCCCAGATGATGCTGGCGAAGGACCTAGCAGCAGGGGGTGAAACAGCTCAGTAGAGGGGGAAGCCAATCAGCGCAACACCAGGGATAAATGGGGGCAGACGGGGGGATTGGAGAGAGGGCTCCAGGACTCTTCACTGGACATCAGTGAGGAGAGCCCAGGTCCTCAGCTACCCACGCCTTCCCTGCGCAGAAGACTCCCGCGCAGTGAGAGGAGGAGGAGACTGGGTGTCAAACAACTTTTATGTTGGAAGAGGTTCAAGAAACGCCCACTGAGGGATTCTGCCAGTGACTGAGGCAGCCACCATGAGAAGGGGCTGCGCAGTCAGAAAGGTTTAACAAGGCAAATTAACCGAGAAAGGCACCAGTTTACGCACGAGTAACTCATACCTATTACAGGAAAGAAGGCTCTTCTGCTCAGATCCTGTTTGTGTGTTTCCCATAATGAACATCAGGTTGGCCACTGTGAGAACAGGATGCTAGACTAAATGGGCCCCTGCCTCTCCTTACGTCCTGATGTTAGAAATGGCTCCTTGTCAAGTTTTCCTTCCCTTCTCTCAGAAACTTGGGCGAGAAGCTTGGCTCTGATTCATTTGCTTTGTTCACAATTTCATTAAAGCCAGACTTCACTGCCAATTAGTTCAACCAGTTCATTTTAGGCCGAACTAATGAAACGACAGTAATTGAAGCTGATGTTTGGGGCCCTGATTAAAATGTGAGCTTGGCGGATTAATTTGCACCAAATTCAAGCAAAAGTCGCACTGGTTTGAAGGGACTCTGGCTCTGTTCCCTTCTGACCACAGTGCCGCAGTAGCAGGGGTACCTTCTGGTTCTCAGGATTGTGGGTGCCCGCCATCGCAATAGGGATGTGTGATGTAAAACACACGTGTGCATGTGACATCGCATGTCTGCATTGTGGCGGCCGGCGGTGTCAAATTCTCTTTCTCCTATCTGCAGGCAGAGAGGCAACCTTTTCTGTGGGGAGGGTCTTGGAGGGTAGAGTCTCCCCAGAAAAGGAAAAGGGTGCCTTGCTTGCTGGCTGCAGAGGGCAGTGCTGAAATGTGGCCTAGGACCCACATACCTACGGGACCGCTTCTCCTGGTATGCACTGTGGAGGACCTTAAGGTCCACAAATGACAATATTTTGGATGTCCCAGGTCGCAAGGTGGTTAGATTGGTCTCAACTAGGGCCAGGGCCTTTTCAGTACTGGCCCCGATTGCTGGAATGCCCTGTCCCAAGAGACCAGGGCCCTGCGGGACTTGACATCTTTCCGCAGTGCCTGCAAGACAGAGCTGTTCCACCTGGCCTTTGGTTTGGACTCAGTCTGACCCTTATGTTCCGTTCTCCTTATGGTTTTGAACTATGGGCTACTATTAAAATGAGGTGGGGTATAAATAAAATTCTTCTTCTTCTTCTTCTTCTTCTTCTTCTTCTTCTCCTTCTCCTTCTCCTTCTCCTTCTCCTTCTCCTTCTCCTCCTCCTCCTCTCTCTCAGAGTAGTAAATTGCCTGGCACCTGCCAGCAATTTTCATTGACTTTGTGGGTTCCTGACCCCCACCATTATATTATTGCGGCTACCCAAGCACCCATGGCCCCCTGGAGTTGGCTCCTATGTCTAATAGAGAAAAAAATCTCTGGCTCTTGAAGTCACTCCTGTCGCTGAAGGAGAGAACTCTTTCACTGAACATTTCCTGAAATGTCGAAACAGCAACGAATTACTAGTGTTTGCATCCATGACTGAAAGGCACTGTGTGAGAAGCGATTAAGCAATTGCTTCCATGACCAGGTCATCCTGAATTTGCAAGGAGGCAGGGAACTGTCCATTGCTTGCTTGTCAGGATGCTTATCAAATCCAGAGGACTTAAAAAAAGGATGCTAGGGTCAAAAACTGTGTGTTCTGCTCTTGAGAGTGCAGGGCTCATCTTGACCACAGATGAGGAACCCAGTGGCCCAGTGACAGCTGAGGGTGAGGGGAACCGCAGCCCAAAATATCTGAAGTGTTAACAGGAGGCTGGCCTAGACTTTATGCGGGAGAAATTTGGAGAAGCACATCTTCTTATGGGATTAAGCAAGTTCACGAAGGGTAGAAATGACCTCAAATGGTTGAGGGAGTTGGGTACTTTTAGCCTGGATAAGAGGAGACTGAGAGGTGATAGGATACCTATCTTCAGAAATCTAAAGGGCTGCCATGTTGCCACATGGAAGATGGAGCAAAATTGTTTTCTCCTTGTGTGAATGTTCAGGGATGCAAGAGAGGATATATTGTTTGATTATAGCCTTTCCAACTTGTGTAAACAAGTTCACAATTTAGCAGAGTAACATCCCCCTTTTTAAACTCGCAGCGAATGCCTTTGCTCAGGCTCCCTAAAGCCTCTATAATAACTGTTCTGGTATTTCCCCCGTATTCCCTCATAAAAGATAAGACACGACACAGTCTTCCATAAAAGTATAAAAAGAGTTTACTCACATTCTGTTCACAATCGGATCCCTGAAGGCAGACTTAGCTTAGAAAAGTTACATACACTATCTCATAAGGAGACTGTCCCTTTGTCCTCTTTTGCCAAGAGAGCATCTTTGGCTAAGCAGATGTTGCTTCTTCGATGCATGTAGTCAAAGAGAGAGAGATGGCTGCCCTGCCCTGTGCTTTTGTCGTTACCTGCACAGGTGAGGTCACGCCCACCTCTACTCACATGCAGAGGAAATCTGTCCCAGCCCAGAAGGAAACAGGAAGTTTACCTGCTGGCTGGACAAACATTCCTCCCCAGGTGTAAACATGTTCACTCTAGGAATGTTGTACTTGGCTGCTCTTGTGTTTCACATTCCACAGGGTAGGACCTGAACCACTGGATTCAAGGAGATTTCAACTCAACATCAGGAAGAACTTTCTGGTGGTAAGAGCTGTTCAACAGTGGAACGGTCTCCCTCAGAAGGTTGTGGACCCTCCTTCCTTGCAGCTTTTAAAGCCAAGGTTGGACGGCCATTTGTCATGGATTCTTTATCTGAGATTCCTGCAACACAGAGGGTTGGACTAGATGACCCTCAGGGTCCCTTCCAACTCTACAATTCCACGATGACTAAATGCAGGCTGCCTGTAAAGAGGTAAGTGCTGGTTGCTGTAGAGATGCAATAATGGGCAACCCTCGTTTGGAGGCTCTCGGGGGCATCTGGTTCCCTTCTGTCGGGAGACAGATTGCTGCCCGCGATGGCTTTCTCTCTGCTCCAGGAAGCCCAGTCCAATTTGTTTACACACGGAGGGCTTAATCAGAGGCTAGAAAAATGAAAGGGAGAACAAAGCGCCTGTGGCAGATAATTAGGAGCTTTTGAAATCCTCTTTGGAAGACAAAGCCTGGCCGTTGTCTCAGGAGCCCCTTCAGACTGATGTGTTATTGTGGTTTTTTTTGCAGGTGTATTCTGTAGAGTTGCATGGATGCAATAGCAGTGGCTTAGCAGCGTGCTTTATATATATATATATATATATATATATATATATATAACAGTGCCACAATGAAGAGGAACATAAGGAGAGGCTGCTGGATCAGGCCAAGGGGGTCTCATCTAGTGCAGCCTCCTGTTCTCATACTGGCCAGGGAACACAGAAGCAGGATTTGAGCAGGAGAGCACCTCTCCTTTCTTGTGCATTGCAGCAACTGATAGCCATTGCTGTCTCTGACCGAGGAGGCCAAGAAAGCCATCAAGGAAGAAGAGGAAGAAGAGTTTGGATTTGATATCCCGCCTTTCACTCCCCTTCAGGAGTCTCAAAGCGGCTAACATTCTCCTTTCCCTTCCTCCCCCACAACAAACACTCTGTGAGGTGAGTGGGGCTGAGAGACTTCACAGAAGTGTGACTGGCCCAAGGTCACCCAGCAGCTGCATGTGGAGGAGCGGAGACACGAACCCGGTTTCCCAGATTACGTGACTACCGCTCTTAACCACTACACCACACTGGCTCTCTAGGAGATACTGCCCAACTGTCCTGTTTTGAGTGGCACATCCTGGATTGACAGAAGTCTCCCTGGCTTCTGATCCCTATCCCAGATTTCGCTGAGACCACATAACACCAGTCTTGAAAGATCTACACTAGCTCCCAGTATGTTTCCAAGCACAATTCAAAGTGTCGGTGCTGACCTTTAAAGCCCTAAATGGCCTTGGTCCAGTATATCTGAAGGAGCATCTCCACTCCCATCGTTCAGCCCGGAGACGGAGGTCCAGCGCCAAGGGCCTTCTGGCAGTTCCCTTCCTGCGAGAAGCCAAGTTACAGGGAACCAGGCAGAGGGCCTTCTTGGTGGTGGCACCTGCCCTATGGAACGCCCTCCCACCAGATGTCAAGGAGAACAACAACTACCAGACTTTTGGAAGACATCTGAAAGCAGCCCTGCTTAGGGAAGTTTTTAATGTCTGAGGCTGCCTCAGAGGGAAGGAAGGGGCAATGCCCAGAGGTTTTCACAGCTTCAGATTGGCTGCAGGAGCTGCACTGGTTTAGTGTGGGGCCTGACAGCAGGGTCCGCAGAATTCGTGGGCTGGATGCTGCCCCCTGGGCTCTTAAATCCGGCTGATTTACGAGCCTGGTGGGCTGCATCCAGCCCCCGGCCCGTAGTTTGCTGACCCCTGATCTAGCCTTAGCGACTTCCTGGGCCATCAAACACCTAGGTTTGGGCCTTGGCAACATAATCTCACCCCCTCCAGAAGCCCCAGCCCTGGGAGTTTACGTGATGGATATTGGTCACAGAGTTTGGTGCTCTCCCCTGAGAAACGGTGAGTAAGAGGTGCCATGACAGAGGTTTATGAAATGATGAAGGGCACGGACAGCTCCTGATGGTGAGAGGTGTTCAACTGTGGAACGGACTTACTTGGAAGGTGGTGGACTCTCCTTCTTCGGAGGTTTTTAAGCAGAGCTTGGATGGCCACCAATCAGGGTTTATTCAGCTGAGATTGCTGCAGTGTAGGGGGTTGGATGAGATGCGCCTCAGGATCCCTTCCAACTTTACCATTCTATGATTCTGAACATCCCTAGACTGGACCTGCACAACGTGTGATCTCCCAAGCCTCTTCTGCACAATCTTGATACAATCTGGACAAAGCAACACCCCTGCCCTTGCAGGAGAAGCCGCTGGGAGATGATGCCCCACAATCTGGTTTGAAGGAAGGGTTGTGCACACCACACCTGCCCCAAATCCACACCTTACTCCCTTGCTTATCCTGGGATCCTCAGGGGCCCAGAACCTCCCCTTTGTGCAAAGTGGAATGGAGCCAGTGCAGCCTCTCATCCCCCTATCGTCTCCTTGAGCAAATCTCATTACAGGCAGCCGCTAATTGAATCCAAGCTAATGGGGATGCAGCTGATTAGGAGCCTGGCGGTGTCCTCTGTTTTCCCTGGGATCTTGGGATGGCTGTTATCCCTTCACTCACTGACAATCGAAACCAGGGCCGGGGGCCAGGCAGCGCTTTCCATTTTCATTGTTGCATTAGTGCCCCCCCTCCAGCCCCCCTCCTGAGTTTGCAGAGAAAACCTCGCAAGTCCTGGTGCCAGGCGTCATTTCTCCCTGGCGCGCCGCCACCAGGGAAGCTTTTTGCACATAAACACACACACACACACACAGAGAGAGAGAGAGAGAGAGAGAGAGAGACCTAAGTGCAAAATTGCTTGCTTCCCAAATAGCCTTAGTCCAGCGGGCAGCTGGAACGTAGGAGAAAGAGAAGGTTTCACCAAAGGGGAACTTGTGGGTTTAAAGCAAATGCCCCCAAAGGACACAGGTCTCTTAGGAACATCTGTGGAAGCAGGGGCGTATGAAGGGGGGCAGGGGGACAGTCAGCCCCAGGTGCCACCCTGGGCAGGGGGGGTGTGACAAGATGGCCCGCTGCCTCCCTTGAGAGCCAGTGTGGTGTAGTGGTTAAGAGCGATAGATTCGTAATCTGGGGAACCGGGTTCGCGTCTCCGCTCCTCCACATGCAGCTGCTGGGTGACCTTGGGCCAGTCACACTTCTCTGAAGTCTCCCAGCCCCACTCACCTCACAGAGTGTTTGTTGTGGGGGAGGAAGGGAAAGGAGAATGTTAGCCACTTTGAGACTGCTTCGGGTGGTGATAAAGCGGGATATCAAATCCAAACTACTACTACTACTACTACTCCATTTCTTCTCCTCCTCCTCCTCCTCCTCCTCCTCCTCCTCCTCCTCCTCCAGCTGTAGATCGGCCAAGGGTACGGGCTGACGCTTGTGCGCAGTCTCTACGGACGCTGTGCATGTGCCTCTGGGTGGTTCGTCCTGCCCCGGGTGCCAGAGAGGCTTCCTCTGCCACTGTGTGGAAGATGTGCTGGGATGAGACGAAGGGAAGTTTTGGAAGGAGAGCAACCACTTTGCAAAGGACTTATGGGCCGGTGCACACCGCACCCCCCGCACCCACCTTCCTCTGCCAGTGCAGCTAGTCCAACCCTCTGCGATGTAGGAAACTCAGCTAAAGCTCCCATGGCAGAATGCTGTTCAACATCTTCTTGAGCCAGTGTGGTGCAGTGGTTAAGAGCGGTGGACTCATAATCTGGTGAACCGGGTTCGCTTCCCTGCTCCTCCACATGCAGCTGCTGGGTGACCTTGGGCTAGTCACACTTCTCTGAAGTCTCTCAGCCCCACTCACCTCGCAGAGTGTTTGTTGTGGAGGAGGAAGGGAAGGGAGAATGTTAGCTGCTTTGAGACTCCTTCGGGTAGTGATAAAGCGGGATATCAAATCCAAACTCTTCTTCTTCTTCTTAAAATACAAACAGTATAACAACTAAAATCAAATTCAAAGTGAGGGATAATAAGACACCATAGAGGAATTTCTGCATATGAATGAAACCCACTTTGCATTTGAACCCGCCCACTTTTGCCACTGGCCCCACCCACCAATGGCTGGTGGCCTGTGGAAGCTTGCCAGGAAAGGAATGCAGTCCCCTAGCCATGATCTGTGCAGAAAGCGTGGATCTGCTGGATCTGTTTCATCCTTGCCAGCTTCTTGAGGTTTTCTGGGCTTCTGGGAGGCAGAGAGAAAGGCAGAGGTGGATGTGGGCAAGTGTGACCGGTTCTCCTGCGCTGGGTGCCGATCTGAGAGGGCGTCACAATGATGACTCAGAACAGTAGATGAGAGGTGGGGACAGGCTGAATTTTGGCATTGCACCAGGTGCTGCTGAAATCTGAAAGCCCAAAGTCCTCCGCTGAGGAGGGCCAAAGTAAGAGAGACTGGAGGCTGCCCAACAGATCTGATTGCCTTGCTGGAAGGAATTATGAGCCAGAAGAGAATGCGAGTCCTGTCACATTGCGGGGCTTTTATTAAAATCTTGTCAAAATAGCAATCTCCAAATGAATTCAGATTGGCTCAGGCAGGAGCACTCGTTGGGTGGGGAAATAAATGGCTGAGGCGGCTCTTATTGCGAAGCTGCTTTTGGAGCGGAGAGCTATTCTTGTGCCTCGCCGTAGGATGAGTTCATGGGTGCACCAACATGTGAATCACCTACATGTAGATGGATTGGCCCGATGGGGACTTCTTCCAGGTGTCTGCACATTCTGGGAGGAAAGGGGATTAAGGCAGGTTTAGAACTGGATCAGGAAAACAGCCCTGACTACGAGAACAAATCAGCAGTAACTGCTCAGTTAATTGCTGGTGTGGGACTCCATCCTTTCAAAGAACATTGGGGCAGGTATTTTGGGGAATTGTCCAGGCCTTAAGAACATAGGAAGAGCCTAATGGATCAGGCCAGTGGCCAATCTAGTCCAGTATCCTGTTCTCATAGTGATTCTGCAGATGGCCCATTGAGAAACCAGCAAGCAGGATTCAAGCACAAAATCACTCTTTTTTCCTGTGGTTTCCAGCAACTGGGATTCAGAAGTATTTTTGCCGCCAACTGTGGTGGCAGAATTATTATTATTATTATTATTATTATTATTATTATTACTCACCCTCCCTGGCCAGAGCCAGGCTCAGGGCCACTAACACCAGTAAAATTACAGTAAAAACATAATAGGGGAAAAAACCACAATTTAAAATACAGGTTAAAATGCAATTTAAAATGCAGCCTCATTTTAAAAGTAGCCGATAAATCAAGACCATAAAGGGAGGGAAACATAAAGGGGCAGATTGAGTCCAAACCAAAGGCCAGGCGGAACAGCGCTGTCTTGCAGGCCCTGCGGAAAGATGTCAAGTCCCGCAAGGCCATAGTCTCTTGTGACAAAGCATTCCACCAAGTCGGGGCCAGTACTGAAAAGGCCCTGGCCCTAGTTGAGACCAATCTAACCACCTTAAGACTTGGGACCTCCAAAATGTTGTTATTCATGGACCTTAAGGTCCTGCGCGGGGCATACCAGGAGAGGCGGTCCCGTAGGTACGTGGGTCCTAGGCTGCAAAGACATCCTGGTTAGTAACCACCAATAGCCCTCTCCTCCATGAATTTCTCTAGTCATTTCTCTAGTCTAGGTTGGCAGCCACCCCTGCCTCCACACTTGTACTACGTGCTGTGAGAATAAGTCCTTTTATTTCATCTGCCCCGAATCTTCCAGCGTTCAGCCTCATTCAGATTTTTCTTTGGGCTTTCCAGCTGCCTCAGACTCTGTGGCTTGTGAAGAAACAAAATCACGGAAACATGAAACTGCCTTGTTCCATCGGTCTTTGTTGTGACAGCTTGGCTGTGTGCACCAAAGCCCTGACAATCAGCTGATCATCTGGGCTTGCAAGGCACTATTAAAAAAATGGGTGCCTGACACTGTGGTGATGTAATCTGATTGACAGGTAGGCAGCCCTGCTCACCTGTCCAGCTTAGTCCTAGGTGGTGGGGGAGATAAAAATCCAGTTCACCAACCCTGGCATCGTTCCGAACTGCTTTGAGGTTGTGTTGGGGTGTTGTTGCTTCTTTTCCGAATGAAACAGAACTTAACCTTTGAAGGTGAACTGGAAACTACAACTAATCCAGAATGTGGCAGCTTGACTGGTGATTGGGAGCGGCCGCCAAGACCACATAACACCAGTCTTGAAAGACCTAGTACATTGGCTCCCAGTACATTTGCGAGCACAATTCAAAGTGTTGGTGTTGACCTTTAAAGCCCTAAACGGCCTCGGTCCAGTATACCTGAAGGAGCGACTCCACCTCCATCGTTCTGCCTGGACGCTGAGGTCCAGCTCTGAGGGCCTTCTGGCGGTTCCCTTGCTGCGAGAAGCAAAGCTACAGGGAACCAGGCAGAGGGCCTTCTCGGTAGTGGCGTCCGCCCTGTGGAACGCCCTCCCACCAGATGTCAAAGAGAAAAACAACTACCAGACTTTTAGAAGACATCTGAAGGCAGCCCTGTTCAGGGAAGCTTTTAATGTTTAATAGACTATTGTATTTTACTATTCTGTTGGAAGCTGCCCAGAGTGGCTGGGGAAACCCAGCCAGATGGGCGGGGTATAAATAATAAATTTTATTATTTTTATTTTAATGAAATAAATAAATAAATGGATAAAGTAAGCATCCCCTATCTGCCCTGTTTAGGGAAGCTGTTGGTCACATATACCCACACACCTACTTGCCTCTCACACTCTCCGGGAGAAGACATGACAGCCCCCTTCAAAGATCTGAAGGGCTGTCACAGAGAGGATGGCGAAAGCTTATTTTCTCCTGTTCCCGAGTGGAGAACCCAAACCAACGGATTCAAATTGCAAGAAAGGAGATTCCAACTAAACATTAGGAAGAACTTTCTGATGGTAGGAGCTGTTCGAAAGCAGAATGGACCCATTCAGCAAGTGGTAGACTCTCCTTCCTTGGCTGTTTTCAAACAGCAGTTGACTGGGAATCTGTCTGGTATTCTTCAGCTGTGATTTCTGCATTGTCTAGATGACACCCTGTTCCCTTTTAAAATGTGGCTCTTTTAGCAGCAAGAATCCTCATTGCAAAGCATTGGAAGACACAAGATCTACCCACCTTGGAAGACTGGCAGATGCAACTAATAGATTACATGGAGATGGCGGAAATGACTGGCAGAATCCGAGACCAGGGAGAAGAGTCAGTGGAAGAAGATTGGAGGAAATTTAAAACTTATTTGCAGAAGTACTGTAAAATTTTTGAATGCTGATGACATCGAAATGAATTGCAGGGGCTCTAGCAACAAGGTAAAATGTAAGATTGGATTAATAATAGATAAACTAATAGGACACAAATTTGCTGAATTAATTATTAGAAGGGATACAAGAACGGGAGACGTGAGGAAGTCAGGAAAATAAGTTAACTAAAGATGAAATTAAGAAAGAGTCAGGAAAATAAGTTAACTAAAGATGAAATTACGAAAGAGGGAATTTTTGTTTTTTTTTCTAAATGTGGTTTTCTTTTTTTTCGTGTTTAAAGTGTGTATTTTTGTATTTTGTAACTTTGTATTTTCTCTGTCTTTGTATTTTTCTGAACTTTTTTATTGTTAAAACTTAATAAAATATTGATTAAAAAAATAAAATAAAATGTGGCTCTTTTTTGGTGTGTGTGTATCAGTGGGTTGTTTTTAATTCTGATTATATATGTTGTGATCTTTTCTGTGAACCGCCCTGAAACCTCTGGCTATAGGGCGGTATATAAACTCAATTAATAATAATAATAATAATAATAATGACCCTTGGGATCTTCTCTAACTCACCAATTCTAGGATTCTATCATTCCTGTTTCGCTCAGGATGCAAAGCAACCCTTTCCTTGGCTGCAGCAACACCTGTGAGTATCTGCTGGGATATGATGCAAGGAGGAGCAATCCGCCTCCTTTTCTTTGTGGCTGCCCACAGCTTCAAGAATTTAAAATTGGTTAATCACTTGCCTATTAACTAACAGATTAATTAAGCAATTAATGTTAACTTGTGTGCATGCCACAAAACCTAATTAAGCTTAATTACACTTGTACGTATTCATCCCTTGCTACCCTGTACCTCTCCATCCCCTTCCTGTCTCTCTCTGTCAAGGCTTAGATTGTAAACTCTTTGCAGGCAGAAACCGTGTATTTTGCTCATGTAACTGCACAAAGCACCATTTGCATGGATGTCCATTGTGATGATTAAGAAAAGTAACCCCAGAATGCAAATGAATGTGACTTAAAAGGTGACTTAGAAGCTACAACAAATCCAGAATGGGGCAGCTAGTGCTGGGATCATATAACACTGGTCCTGAAAGACCTATATTGGCTCCCAGTATGTTTCCCTCCCTGCCAGAAGTGAGGTTACAGGGAACCAGGCAGAGGGCCTTCTCGGTGGTGGCGCCCTCCCTGTGGAACACCCTCCCATCAGATATCAATGAGATAAATAACTACAGTCGTACATTGGCTCTTGAACAGAATGCATTCTGGGAGTTCGTTCGACTCCTGGAACCGTTCGCAAACCAAGCTGCGGAAACTGTGCCAGATGTTCGGCTTCTGAAAATCATTCAAAAACCGGAACCCTCACTTCCGGTTTTCAATTGTCTGGGAGCAGAAATGTAGAAGTTCCAAGGCGTTTGGGAACCAAGGTACGACTGTATACTACTTTTTAGAAGACATCTGTAATAGGGAGGTTTATAACGTTTGGTGTTTTATTATGTTTTTGTATGTTTTGGAAGCCACCCAGATGGGTGGGGAATAATAATGATAATAATAATAATAATAATAATAATAATAATAATAATAATAATAATAATACAATAGCACCCTGGATTATTCTGAGACTGGAACTGGAGGGGAGAAAGAGGGTGTCACACAAGCAGGTAAACAGAACAGGTAAAGGGGGGCAGGGGTGGCTCAGGAAACAAGGCTTATGGCATCACACACATAATAGACTTCCCAGAATCAATTTGATGATCTGTATGGACCTGGGAAGTAGAAGAAAGGAGCTGAATTTGCAGCCACAGGTCACAAACATATCTGACGTCACTTGGGAGATAATGATCCAGAGGACCCGGGACTAATGGGATGAGGGGATTTTGGTGAAAATGTAGACATTAGGGAGTAAAATAATCCATATTTATGAATAGCAGAGGGAAACAGGAGCCTGGTGGAGACCCCGCTGATAAGCGAGACGATGGAGAGAGCGAGGGAGAGAGCATCAATCAAGGCAGAATGAGGAGTCCTGGTGGAAAGAGACAATGAAGGCCACTCAGAGCTTTGTCAGGAGGATGTAAGGGAGGGCTGCAGCGGAGGCTGAGAGGAGCGATAAGGAAATCAGACACCAGACAAATGGATGTATCAAGGTGTCTGAGTGTTGTCATGTTATGACTGCTATTGTTATCCGCAGGAGATCAAATCCATCAAAAGCAGGAGCCCGTTTGGGATTAGGACGAGTCTGGGCAGAGCTGGCCCAAGACGTTTGCTGCCTGAGGCAGAGGGTGAGATGGGCTCCCCCATTACGTGTTAGAATAGGGTTACCAGATGTCCCCGCTTCCCAGGGTCAGTCCCCAGATTTGCAAATCTGTCCCCGGAAAAATTCCGTCCCTGGAATGTCCCCAGATTTGCAAATCTGTCCCTGGGAAACATTGCAGCGGCAGTCAGCAGCCCGGAGCCAGCCTGGTAGCACAGTTGGCTCTGGCTGGCTTCAGGAGCTGCCCGCTGCCGTGGCGCCTGCCATTTTTCCTCGCCAGAAGTCCCCATATGATGTGTCTTGTGCGCATAGGATGTGTCTTGTGCAATCTCCTGCGCGCTTCCCCCTTTGTTTTGACAGATCGGGGGAGGCTCGGGAGTTGCGGCTGGCCGGCTGTTGCCCAGTTTTTTAAAAACTCTGTGCATTTATGTTTCACAGGGTGCGAAAGAAGGGCTTTGCACCTTTATACAATATGCATGTGTGCTTGGGCCCAGGGTCTCTTGCCTCACCATCTCCACTACTGACTCCCTGTTGCTACTCAGCTTCAATATCCCCGGATTCATTGAAAAAAGGTAACCATATGTTAGAACGTAGAAGAGCCATCTGGATCAGGCCATTGGCCCATCCACTCCAGCCTCCTGTTCTCGCAGTGGCCAAACAGATGCCTTTTGTAATGGGAATTGGGGTGTTGCTTGTGCGTAAACTGCAAACTGCTCCAAGCTGGTTGTATAGCTAAACCTTTCCCTGGTTTGACAGCCCTTACAACGCAACTGTCTCAGTCACTGGCAGAATCCATCAATGGGCGTTTCCTAAATTTCTTCCAACATAAAAATTCCTTGACTCCAAGTCTCCTCCTAGATTCTCTGCGCGGAAGCTTTCTGCGCAGCGTAGGCGTGCCAAGCGGAGGTCCTGAGCTCTCTCTGCTGATCTCACTGGAAGAGTCTCGGAGCCTCCCCTCCGCAGTACTCTCAGCCTCCCCTTTCTCCCTGGTGTCCCCTGGATTTCCTTCCCCAGAGGAAGCTCTCTCTCTCTCCTTGCTTGTCCCCTCCCCTGCATCATTGGAGAGCCTTCCCTCTCCTCTTGCCTCTGATGGCAGTTCCCTGACACCTTTGGAAGACCCACAAGCAGGATTTGAGCAGAAGAGGTCTCTCTCCATCTGTGGTTTCCAGCAGCAACTGGTAGTCCGTGTTGCCTCCCAACTGTGGAGGGCAGCCAGAGCCATCCTGGCTCGTATCCATCCTCCATGAACGAGGCTGAGAACTTACCCAAATTCCAATTCTGGAATGGACTCCCACAGGAGGTTGTGGATTCTCCTTTCTTGGAGGTTTCTAAGCAGAGGTTAGGTGGACACACGTCATGGATTCTTTAGCTGAGGTTCCTTCATTGCAGGGGGTTGGACTAGATGCCTCTGGGGGTCCCTTCCAACTCTGTGATAGGTGAGCAGCATCCCCCAGCACACCTGAGGTTTGCAAGCTAGTTTAGGGAGTGAGTGACCCTGCCCACCTCTGCCCTCTGCTTCTCCCCTCCAGCGGAGTGAAATGGCCAATACAATAGTACCTGTTGGGAATTCCATTCCATCCTTGCTGCAGATATGTGGGATTGTTACATGTCACATGCCTGTTTACGTTCCAGCACAGATCGCTGGAGTCCCTTGAGCGGAACATCTGCACTGTATTGCTTTTGTTTTCTCCCTCTCCGAGAAGAACGACAAGGAGAGGAGCCATGTTTTCTTTCTCCTGATTTATCTTCAATAAATGTAGCCTGGTATCCATGCCTCGAGCCTGCTCTGTTGTGTGTTTACGCTGCTGAGTAATGTGTGCCCTGCATGCACAGCACATGAGTCGTGGACGCACGTTGGAGGAGGATGACTGATGGATCTCCGAAGTGGCAAGGCTGAGAAGGGAGGCACTCCGGCTGCGACCAAGCTAGCTGGCGTTCCATCCCACGGATCCGACAGTACCTCGTCGTGAGTCCGCCCCCTTTAGCGTCCATTTCGTGGAACGTCCGCGGCAAACCCAAAAGTACCAGAACAGGTTACTTCCGGGTTTGCTGCTTGCGCATGCGCAAAAGCACTAAATCACACTTCACGCATGCACAGAAGCGCAAAAAGCGCTCATGCGCGTGCGCAGAGCAGCGCTTTGTTGAGCATCCCTTTCATTGAGTGTCCAGGGCTCCGGAACGGATCCCAGACTCAAAACAAGGTACCTGTGATGGCCTGGGACTTGGGCTCGGACCCGGAACCAGAGGAGACTCAGTCTGCACCGGACCCTTTGCCTCAGGCATCACCTGAACCAAGTCTGGGGCCTGATCCTGAAGAGTCCCAGTCTGCACAGGTTCCCCTGCAGCAAACACCAGCTGGGCCGAGTCAGGGGCCTGAGCCTGCCCTGGCTCCAGATGCGGGGATGACCTCATTGCCTCCAGCTGGGCCATCACTTACAGCTGCTCCACTACCGGTTGGGTCAGGGGAGGCTGAGGCGGCCCCTGGGTCTAGTAACCCACCGACGTCTCCCGAGCTGCAGAGACTGATATCTGAGAGAGGGAGAGACCTGAGTACTCGCAGGAGGAGTGCTCGCCTTCGGGCGAGACAGGGAGGTGAGTCGCCGGGGGATCAGGACCGGCCGTTACCCCGACAAAAATAAAAGGCTGTCGGACCCCGCCCCAGGTCGCGGGAGCAACATTGCTGTATGCCAGATCCTGCCTGAGATCCTGTACCTATCCTTGCCTGGTTCCCTGCCTCGTGTCCTGCCTTGGCCCTGTCGGACTGACTCCTGGTGGAACCTTCGGATTCTGTACCGGACCTGGACCGCATTTCACGGGTTACCCCCGGGCCCAGCACAGAACCACTGCAAATGCCATCCGAGGCAGTTGCCTCCTTCTGCCCAATAGTCGTACCGGCCCCCTTCGCTTTGCATAAATGCTTACCCCTGCACCATTTTTAGGTTTCGCAAAGCATTTTGGAGGGGGAGATGATCAACCCTTTCGCCAACTCTCATTTCCCTGCCCCAAATTATTTCCCCCTGCCTCAAAAGCTGCTTTCACCCCAAACCTTCCTACTTTGGGGGGACTGTGGGGGCAGCTGTCACTGGCGCCTTCGCTTCCTTTCTCAAGCGAAGCCTGGAAGCAATGTCAGCCTTATGGAGCATTGGTTAATTCACTTACAGAAAAACCATTGCTGCAAGAGGTAATGTCATTCGCTGGTTTTCCTGAATTTAAATGGTCAGGGGGAATTTGATTGGTCAGAAGTCTCAATGGAACGTCCATATTCTGAGGCAGTGTATCTGTGATTTGCTGGGGGCAAACAACACCAATGGATGCTGCTTAGGAGCCTCACAGATGGATTTGGTTGACCCCTGTGGGACACAGAATACTGGATTAGATTAACCTTCAGCTTTATTCAGGAGGGGAATTATTGTTTTCTTGGCAGCCTATCTGACTTAGGTGAGTCATGCATTGTTAATCTCAAAACTTGATTACTGCAATATTCCTATATGTGGGCTACCCTTGTCCGGAAGCTCCAACTGGTGCAAATTGCGGAGACTAGATAATTGATGGGGACAGATCACAGCCGGCACATAACTCCAGTGCTCAAAAGTTTGCATTATCTGCTCATAAGTCACAGGAAGAGGTTCATGATCCTTGCATTAGTTCGCAAGTTCCTGAACAACATGGGTCGAAGACTTTATGGAGGGGGCAACTGTCCTGTTTTGGGAATTCCCATTGGCCTCTGGTGAGGACTGTGGGAGATATAAGATACTGGTTGAGAGACCTAGCAGGCCTCTTCTCTGGTTATTTTTTATTCTTAGGGTAACAAGAATTGAGTTTGACTAGATGCAGCTAAATGTCCTTGAGCTTTGTTTCAATTGGGGATGAAGACTGATGAGTCATGCCAAAAGTGTTCTGGGTTTAGAGGAAGGATTTGAAGAGGGAGGGAGCTCCCTGAAAGGGAATTGGTTGGGGGGGAAGAAGGGCCGACTCTTTCAAGAAGGCAGGAGACAGATCTTTGCTGAGCGGAGCTAGAAAAAACAAGGTCAAAGGACAGGGAGCTACTGAGCTAGGAGGATGGATCCTCATCTCGCTTTATTGGCCGAGGGAGCCAGCGTACAGCTTCCGGGTCATGTGGTCAGCATGACTTAAGCCGCTTCTGGCGAACCAGAGCAGCGCACGGAAATGCCGTTTACCTTCCCGCTGCAGCGGTACCTATTTATCTACTTGCACTGGTGTGCTTTTGAACTGCTAGGTTGGCACGAGCTGGGACTGAGCAACAGGAGCTCACCCTGTCATGGGGATTCAAACCACCAACCTTCTGATCTGTAAGTCCTAGGCTCAGTGGTTTAACCCACAGCACCACCTGCGTCCCTAACCTATACATAAATTCCTGCCACACCACCTTGCAATTATCTGGACAATGCATTGCCCTGCGTTGGAAAAGCCACCTGTCTGTTCACAGGCTCCTTCTGACGCAGAATGCCTTGGCCCCTAGTCCACACGATTATGATCGCCCTTCCAAAACCAGCTGCAACCTTTTCTTGGGAGAGATCCTCCCCGCCCTCCTCTCGTGGTGACCTATTGCCACCCAAAGAAAACCCCCCAGGGGAGCAGCTCAAGTATGGAAAGCAAATGATGAAGTTGAGGCTCACGAGACACCTGGGGCGTTGCTGTAATTTGGGCTGTCTAAATGTTAATCAGAATAATGACGCCTGTTGAGACAGCTGTTTTAAAGAAGGCTGTGATGTCGGAGTAAAAATTGCAATAAAAGTCTATTAGAGCTTCCCCATTAGGCTAATGGCATTCGCTGCTGAAAGCCCCCTCCTGCAGACATCCGTATTAATGGACTTATTACAGGAAATAAAATCCACGGATGAGCATTACAGCATGGGCTGATTAATTCGGCAAGGTAATTCACTTTTTCTTTTTCTTGTTTTTTTTTTTAAAATAAAAATTATTTAATGAGTGCACTTTTTTGAAGCGCCACCTCTTTTCCTTGTTCAGGTGGTGTCAGGGCACTCAAACGATGTGTGCGCCTGTGACAATTGCCAGGTTATTTAATTAACAAATGAAAATTTCTGCCTCGGATTTTATATTGAAATAAGAATGCAAATCTGCATGGAAGGAAAGAGAAGAAGGAGACACTCAAAACACACCCATCCCATCTGAAGAAGTGTGCATGCACACAAAAGCTTATACCCAGAATAAACTTAGTTGGTCTCTGAGGTGCTACTGGACAATTTTTTTATGTTTTTTATAGATTTTGATTGAGTGCTCACTGGAAGGACAGATCCTGAAGCTGAGTCTCCAATACTTTGGCCACCTCCTGAGAAGAGACGACTCCCTGGAAAAGACCCTGATGTTGGGAAAGATGGAGGGCACAAGGAGAAGGGGACGACAGAGGACGAGATGGTTGGACAGTGTTCTCGAAGCTACCAGCATGAGTTTGACCAAACTGCGGGAGGCAGTGGAAGACAGGAGGGTCTGGCGTGCTCTGGTCCAGGGGGTCATGAAGAGTCGGACACGACTAAACGACTCAACAACAACCACCACAGGATGGTCCTTCGACACGTTTTATCCAACAGCTGCAAATGGAACGAATTTAGCGATTGCACCGTTGATGCTCAAGGTAGTTCTAAAAGGCACATTGAAATGCAGTTTTTAAAAACCTTCCCTCGCCCTGATCTGCTGTCTGTGGAGAAGCAGGTGACTTTTCTTTTACAAGCCGCTGGATACCAGCTCTGTATGTTTCGGACCATTGTGGTTCCCCAGGTGTCCTCACCCCTTTTCTTCCTTAAATACTTCTTTGATTTACTTCTCTCTTGGCAGATTTTAATTACCACTCCGCTCCCGTTGTCTGAAAAGAAGAAGCAGCAGCCAAGAGATCCATCATCGTAAAAAAATCTGAGGCGCAGGAGGGAAGGGAGAATAAATATTAACTAGCTGCAGGGGCAGGAGGAGACGTCCACGCTTCCCGCGATGGTGGCTTCAAGCTGTGGCTTGATCTGTAGGATCTTGAACGGGAAGCTCCCAGGATGGGGCTGTGCTCTTGAGTAACCTCCTGCCAAGGTCAGAGGGCCAGGAGGCAGCTGCTGTGGGAGGCCTGGACCCACAAGCCAAATTCAGTCTCCAACTGAAGTTCTGCCATGGTGGAAAAATGCCAGGGGAGAGGAATTGCCACCTTCGCCGCCTCTTGACGTGGCGTCTTGGTCCTTCTCATGATGATCCATGATGCAAACATGACCTTTGGGACCTGCTTCCATTGGCACTGAAGTTTTTAACTGAAATATCCTCGGAGTCGAGAGCGGATTTCATGCTCTTTATTCAGCTCATAGTGGTGAGGAGGAATGGAAGTTCCCCCAGAATGTCTGTTTTATATGCATTATTTACACAATGGGCACCATATGATTGGCTAATTCTGGAATTCTCCTGTAGGCCAATCAGGTTGCGGATTCCCTCCCACCTGGAGCTGGATTGGGTGGCTCTTGTGGACTGCTGCATTTTGGATCCTATTCAACTCAGTACATAACATTAACCTTGCTAACTTTCTTTAGGATTGTGCAGCGATTGGGGTCTGTCTGAAGAGGGTTGTGGGGCTCAACAGGTGTGTAGGAACCAAAGAGCACCAGACGTTCTATCGAGGGTCCAGCTGACCAGCTGCTGTTTGGTGCTCTGCCATCTCCTGCCAACAATGCCCATCGTTCGCTGACATTGGCCAAACAGGGCAGCCAGTTTCTAGGAAGGCAGGGCCGCAATGCGGACTCGAATTGGCTCACGCGTCACTCCAGATCCCCAGGAGGCCTTGCAATCGGTGTGGCTGGTGGTGGGTCTGGGAGTGGATGAGAGAGACCAGGGAATGCTGAGCATCAAATTTGCATCAAAAAGAATATCGCTTTAACGGACCTTTGTTGGCAAGGTGATGTCTCTGCTTTTTAAGATGCTGTCTAGGTTTGTCATTGCTTTTCTCCCAAGAAAGAGCAACTCAATCCGATGCAGGAATCCTGCCCACAGCTGCCCAGGGTGAATTGAAACCACCCACCTTCTGGTTAACAGTCAGATGCACTGACCCATAAGCGCATAAGTAGAGCCTGTTGGATCGGACCCATGGCCCATTTTGTCCAGCGTCCCGTTCTCACAGCGACCAACCAGATGCTTGCGGAGCATGAAATCTCCGAGGAAAGAGGGGTGTTTGTACAGGTCAAGCTTACAAAAATCTACCATTTGCCCGATAACAAATGTTGGAAATGTAAAGAAACTGAAGGTACATTCTTTCACCTTTGGTGGACGTGCCCAAAGATTAAGGCTTTCTGGGAGATGATATATAATGAATTGAAACAGGTATTTAAATATACCTTCTTGAAGAAACCAGAGGCCTTTCTCCTGGGCATGGTCGGCCAATCGGTGTTAAAGAAGGACAGAACTTTCTTTATGTATGCTACAACAGCAGCAAGAATTCTTATTGCAAAGTATTGGAAGACACAAGACTTACCCACTCTGGAAGAATGGCAGATGAAGGTGATGGACTACATGGAATTGGCGGAAATGACTGGCAGAATCCGAGACCAGGGAGAAAAGTTGGTGGAGGAAGATTGGAAGAAATTTAAAGACTATTTACAGAAATATTGCAAAATTAATGAATGTTAGAATGATGTTTGATTGAAGTTAAGTGGTTTCTAGCTGTTATGGTATAAAAGAATATGGAAAAATTGGATTTTTAATAGGTAAAAATTTAATGCTACAATATATTAAGATTAAAGATCAGGATAATAAGGAGGGAAAGGAATTGCTGAACTAATAAATTGAACTGGAATACAAAAAAGGGAGGTATGAGGAGGTCCGGGAAACAAGTAAATGAAAGATAAGTGACGAAAAGATGGAATTATTTTTAACTGTTTTTTATTTTGTATTTTTTCTTTTTCCTTTTTCATTATGTAATACTGTGAAAACTTTAATAAATATTTATTTTAAAAAAAGGAAAGAGGGGTGTTTGGATGGTGTAGCTTGGTGACGCCACCCCAGGCGCCCAACCTTTTGCTGACCTGCGGATCTGAGCCTTTGCGCATGCCATTTCCCGCAACCTGCAGCTCGCGGGGGTCCCGAGCGACGGGGATCCTGACTCTCCACGAACGATCTTTTTCTTCTCTTTGCACTTTCGTTTGATCTGACAACGAGCTCAGCGGGGGAATCCCCCAGCCCCTGAACAAGGAGGGCGAGATAAAAGGGAATCCAGAGCCAGCCAGCACATTTTTTCCACTGCTCTCTCTCCCCCCCCCCCAGCCCCCAGAACCCCGCATCCCATTTTCTTGGCAAAGGAGAAGAAAAGAGCAGGAACACATTTCTCTTTTCAAAGCCTGATTCTTTAAATATTGAACTCAATTCCCTGATTGTTGGCATGCTCAGCCCATCTCTCCCTCCTTCCTTCCTGAAGCCTGCATAATGCCTAAACATTTACAGCTGAGGGCTTTTAGGATTTTTTTTGGGGGGGGATGGGAAACAATGGGGTGCTGTATGTGGCGAGGGCAGGGAAATCACCCTTATTCTTTGCAAAGTTAGCTCTCTTCGGAGCCCTGCAGGATCAGGCCAGTAGTCCATCTAGACCTGCGTCCTGGTCTCACTGCGGCCAAGTAGATGCCCCCAAGGAGAAACCCCCCAGGAGGATTTTAGCTGGGCCAGGGAGGTGATCAATGCCTCCTCGCGAGAGCACATGGCCCTGCCTACTTGAAAGAGGTAACCGTAAAACCGCTCCTCAAGAAACTCTACATGAACTGGGAAAGCTAAGCAGCTACCGGCCAGTTGCTAATCCCTCCTTCTTGGGCAAGGTTCATGAGTGAGTGGTCATGAAGCAGATTCATGTGCTCTTGGTGGAAACTGATTTTCTAGATCCATTTCAATTGGGGTTTACGCCTGGTTTTGGCACAGAAACTGCTTTGGTCGCCCTGTATTTGGTCACCTCTGCCAGGAGAAAGACAGGGGAAATGAGTCCCTATTAATTCTCCTCAACCTCTCAGTGGATTTTGATACCATCAACCATGGTATCCTTCTGGAGCTACTGTCTGAGTTGGAGGTAGCTTGGATGGTTGTTGTTTAGTCGTTTAGTCGTGTCCAACTCTTCGTGTCCCCCTGGACCAGAGCACGCCAAGCACTCCTGTCTTCCACTGCCTCCCCCAGCTTGGTCAAACTCATGCTGGTAGCTTTGAGAACACTGTCCCACCATCTCGTCCTCTATCGTCCCCTTCTCCTTGTGCCCTCCATCTTTCCCAACATCAGGGTCTTTTCCAGGGAGTCTTCTCTTCTCATGAGGTGGCCAAAGTATTGGAGCTTCAGCTTCAGGATCTGTCCTTCCAGTGAGCACTCAGGTTGTTACTGGAGGGTAATTCTTGGGGAGTGCTCTTCAGCCCTGTGGAGCCTTCAATTTGGGGTTTGCCAGGGTTCAGCTTTGACCCCCATGCTGTTTAACATCTACATGAAACGACTGAATGGGGTTATCCAGCGTTTTGGAGTACACTGTCAGGAATATGCTGATGACGCACAGCTCTACTTCTCCTTTGCATCTGCAGGTGAGGCAGTGAAGGGCTGGACCGTTGTCTTGCCTCAGTAATGGACTGGATGAGAGCCAATAAACTGAAGCTCAATCCAGATAAGGCTGAGACACTGTTAATGGGTGGTGAACTAGACCAGATGGGTGGGAGGTTGCCTGCTCGTGATGGAGATACACACTTACACACCTTCTGAAGGAGCAGGTACGCAGCTTGGGGGTACTTCTGAATCCAGTGCTGTTGCTTGAGGCTTGTGATGGCCTGGGACTCGGGCTCGGGCTTGGACTCGAAGCCAGAGGAGTCTCAGTGTGCACCGGATCCTTTGCCTCAGGCATCATCTGAACCAAGTCTGGGGCCTGATCCTGAAGAGTCCCAGTCTGCACAGGTTCCCCTGCAACAAGCACCAGCTGGGCCAAGTCAGGGGCCTGATCCTGCCCTGGCTCCAGATGTGGGGATGACCTCGTTGCCTCCAGCTGGGCCATCACTTACAGCTGCTCCACTACCGGTTGGGTCAGGGGAGGCTGAGGCGGCCCCTGGGTCTAGTAACCCACCGACGTCTCCCCAGCTGCAGAGACTTAGGTCTGAGAAAAGGAGAGACCTGAGTACTCACAGGAGGAGTGCTCGCCTTCGGGCGAGACAGGGAGGTGAGTCGGCAGGGGATCAGGACCGGCTGTTACCCTGACAAAGATAAAAGGCTGTCGGACCCCGCCCCAGGTTGTGGGAGCAACATTGCTGTTTGCCAGAACCCGCCTGTGATCCTGTGCCTGACCTTGCCTGGTTTCCTGCCTCATCCCTGTCGGACTGACTCCTCGCAGAACCCTTGGATTCATGACCGGACCTGGACCGCGTTACTCAGGTTACCCCCGGGCCCAGCACAAGGCTCAGGTGGCCTCGGTGCCATGAGGAGCCTTCCGTCACCTTCAGCTGGTGGCCCAGCTGTGCCACCCTATCTGGACAGGGATTCTGTTGTCTATGCTCTGGCAACTTCTAGGTTAGATCACCGCAACACCTTATACGTAGGGCTACCTCTGTAGATGGTTCAGAAACTTCTCTGGTTCAGCACCTTCTCTGTGTACCTTCCACACAAGCACTCCAGAGGGTGGTAGCACAAGAAAGGGCCTTCTCTGCAGTGGCTCCCTGTATGTGGAGGGGGGTTCATCTGTCATCTTCATTATACATCATTACTCACCAGCAAAAACATTTCCCTTCAACAAGGCCTTTGGCTGATTAATATTCTACAGCCCTTTATATATATTGGGAGGGTATTGGTTTGGTTTTGTATTTCTTCTTGCTTTTATTAAGTATTTCGTGTTCTCAGTTTGTATTTTTCTGTTGCAAACCACCCTGTGATCTTCAGGTGGCAGTGTACAAATTTAACAACAGAAGCAACACCACCACAAAAACTTTGCTTCCCCCTCTCCGAATCTATCCCAACGCTTGTCTCTCTTGTCTCCTTCGCTGGTTCTGCTTCGACCACCTGCGGCTGAATCAGTAGCTGAAGGTCCCACATTTCTTGTTCGTCACATGCCTAATGAAGGTTTTTCCTCCAGAATGCAACATTGTTCAGAAATCTGCAATATTACCCTCGCGTCAGGCACACTGCTAGGTTCTTGATGGGCAGGTTCACACCTGTCCGTTCTGATGTTCCCCACCTGCGGCGTCAGATAATGAGAAAATTTCTCGGGAGGAAACAAATAGAGAGGCGGCTGGGTCTTAACCTATGATACAGGATGACAGGCGCTTCATTCTTTGTGGTGTAGCAGATGGACATAAGAATATAAGAAGAGCCTGTGCTGGATCAGGGCAGTGGCCCATCTAGTCCACCATCCACAGTGGCCAAACATGTCTGTGGGAAACCAGGGAGCTGAACATGAGCAGTTCCGTAGTTTAACTACATTAAGAAGGACTTGGCTGCACTGGCTGCCCGTCTGCTTCAGAGCCAGGTTCACAGCCCTTGAATTAATTCACAAAGCCCTGAAATGTCAGTATCTCAGCTCACAGTCAGAGGTAAACTGGCCTCCCCCGGGCAAACTGAGTGAGATACTTGTTTACCTTCCGTCTGCTACTCCCGGCAGGCTAGGTCGTAAACCGGCGATTCTCCTCATTAGACGTGAGGAGAACACACCCTCTGCTTCTCTCTCCCTGCTTTCCCCCCCAGGGAGGGGAAATGAGACAGACAGGAGTCCTATTTACATGTTTTATTCCTGTCATTCAGCAGTACATAGAAACGTGACTGGCACCCTTCAGACTCCATCAGAAGAGTCACAACTCCACCCCTGTACTTCCAGCACAGGTCAGATGACACTCTGAGCTAACATCCGGTGCTCAGTATAGAGAATAGACTCCCCCCTTTCTCCAACAGTACAGTTTGAGACAACAACATCCTGTTTTGCATTCCAGCCACTTGCAGCTGGCTTTTGCATTGGTGCTTTTTCCCAACATGAACACCTTAGGTCGAGGACACCTCAGACATCGCCTGAACCCTGATATCCCAGCTCGATCTTCCACAGGAGCCTCATTGGTCATCCCCCAAGTTTTCGAGGCTTATTTGATAACAACAGGAAACCAAGTTTTTTGTGTCATCAGCCCAGTCCTGTAGAACTCTCTACCACTGGAGATTCAGCCACCACCTTCTGTGCCAACTCTGAAACGCCTGCTGAAAACTTTTCTATTCCCCTAGGTCAGGGGTCAGCAACCTTTTTCAGCCAGGGGCCGGTCCACCGTCCCTCAGACCATGTGGTGGGCTAGACTATATTTTGAAAAAAAGGAATGTATGAATTCCTATGCCCCACCAATAACCCAGAGATGCATTGGGACACATTCTACTCATGTAAAAACACGCTGATTCCTGGACTGTCCGTCGGCCGGATTTAGAAGGGGATTGGGCCGGATCCAGCCCCCGTGCCTTAGGTTCTCTACCCCTGCCCTAAGCATAAGCAAGCCCATGCAACTTCCTTTACAATGGTTAACTGCTGTTCTGCTTTTAACGTTTTGCATGGTTTTTATTACACGGTTCTGTGTTTTTACTTCTGTAAACGGCTTTGATGTATTTTCCGTGACACAGCAGTATACAAATATTCTTCTAAATAAACAGAGTCATCTTAATCCTCTTCGGAAGCTGCGCAAGTCCAAAGACTTTTGCCTGGGCAGCGGGACGTCTCTTCCCTCCCTTTACTTTACAGCTGTGCTCCTGCAAAAATCTGTCGGGAGGAGAAATTCTGCTGCACAAGAAGAAGTCCTTGTGTGAAGGGGGAGATTTGGTTGGAGGCAAACCCACCCTCCCCCCGGTTTTCTGTTGTTTCTGTTTTATATTGCCAAATGTCTTGACCTTTTCTTGGTAAAAGACAGGATATGCATCACCACAAGACAATGCAATGCATCTCTCAAGGTAAGGAGCCTGTAGTTCTAGTCTGTTGGCTGCTGTGTGCAGCCAGGATCACAGGTATTATTCCAGGGCATCCCACATCTTGGGATAATCCTGAAGACGAGAGGACTATTTGGGGCTGTCATGATATTGAAGTCGCCTCCGAGGTAATGCACATCTCAAAAGAGTCTTCCATGGCATATTGGATGCTTGATACATAGACGTGCCACTGCGAGGCCAAGCAGTGGATCTGATTTAAATCCTCTCCTTTCACAGAATCTGAATGAGGCTTTCCCTGCAATGCCTGCTTGCAAATTGGTAGTTTCTTCTGAGCTATGTAGCAGTTCAGGTGTAGCAAAAGCTATTTTCAAAGGTAGCCGGGATGCTTTGTAAAGGGTTTTGCTTTTTACCCATCACATCAGGTTCTGCAAGACGTCTCCAGCAGAGCTTGCAAGTTTTAAAAGCAAACGGTCTGCAAAATTCAGATTCAAAATGCGCACCCCCCCCCGCTATGGCCTTTATGCAACAAAACAGGCATGTCATTTGCATGCTAATTAGCAAAGCGGCTAATTCTGTTGGGGAAGGTCAACTCGTCCAGATTATTGTACTCTGGCTTGCAGGAGCATGGGAATAAAGAAAGGTCCATGCAGATTTGGCTATTCGAAAAGATCTTGCTGACATGTGAAGCTAAAGTGTAAGCAGTAGCCAGTCTCCCAAGGGGAGTCCATACCCTCCAACATTTCTCTGATGAAAATAGGGAAGTCTCATTCCACAACAACAACAACAACAACAACAACAACAACAACAACAACAATTTATTATTTATACCCCGCCCATCTGGCTGGGCCTCCCCAGCCACTCTGGGCGGCTTCCATAGAAACCAAAAATACAGTAAAATATCACACGTTAAAAACTTCCCTGAACAGGGCTGCCTTAAGATGTCCTCTGAATGTCAGGTAGTTGTTTATTGCTTTGACATCTGCTGGAAGGGCGTTCCACAGGGCGGGCGCCACTACCGAGAAGGCCCTCTGCCTGGTTCCTTGTAGCTTTGCTTCTCGCAATGAGGGAACCGCCAGAAGGCCCTCGGCGCTGGACCTCAGCGTCCGGGCAGAATGATGGGGGTGGAGACGCTCCGTCAGGTATACTGGACCGAGGCCGTTTAGGGCTTTAAAGGTCAGCACCAACACTTTGAATTGTGCTCGGAATAATTTTACTATTTATACCCCACACATCTTACTGGGTTGTCCCAGCCACTCTGTGCTGCTTTCAATATATATAAAACCGTAAGAAAACTTCCCTATACTGGATTGCCTTCAGATGGCACAGGGGTCGGATAACTCTATACCCTCCAACATTTCTCCAATTAAAACAGGAACAACATGAGGAAAAGTGGGAAACTTGGTTTGGGAGTTCAGTCAGATAAAGCTGGCGTGAAGTAGAAATGGGGAGATAAATTGAGTTCTGTCTGCATTTTGTTGCAAACCTGCCTCATTTGCACTTCCAGTGTGGTGTAGTGGTTATGAGTGGTAGTCACGTAATCTGGGGAACCGGGTTCGTGTCTCCGCTCCTCCACCTGCAGCTGCTGGGTGACCTTGGGCCAGTCACACTTCTCTGAAGTCTCTCAGCCCCACTCAACTCACAGAGTGTTTGTTGTGGGGGAGGAAGGGAAAGGAGAATGTTAGCCGCTTTGAGACTCCTTAAAGGGAGTGAAAGGCGGGATATCAAATCCAAACTCTTCTTCTTCTTCTTCTTTTTCCTGAAATAATATGTGAATCGAAACTCAGTTTTCCTTCAAAACCTGCATATCTCTGAACTTTGCAGTGCAGTTTGCCAAAGAAAAAATGTGTACAAAAATGAAAAATCAGGGGGAAGTGTGCAATAAAAGGAGCATATTAGTGAAAATAGCATTCAGAAACAAACCGTATTAGGGTAAATTGCTTGCACACATGCACACACACACACAAGCATATAACAAAAATGTTGAGAAATTTTTGTGGAGACTTTAAATATAAACATCACACAAATGTAGCAAACTCAGTGTAGGAGCTTCAGTTTCCAGAGTGGTTTAACCACCAATCTCTGTTCACGGCAATCTCTGGGAATTGTAGCTGCGAGAGAAGAAAACAGGGGTCTCCTAACAACTCTCGTAACTCTTAATGAACTACAGCTCCCAGAATTCTTTGGGGGAATGTGGCCTAAGTCACTCTGACCCATGTCCCTGGAACGCTTCGATTTTAGAAGGAAGAAACCGCCATGTCTTGTGATGTATGCTTCTAGGAGAATCTCCCTCCTCAGCCCACATTTCAGGAAGGATGTTGCAACGGTGACCTCTCACATCTGAGCAAGAGGGATTGCCAATGATCACAATCCACTTAGCCTTTCAGGGCAAAAGGTGGAAAGGTGACTTGGCCAGTGTCTCCATCCCTGGCCTGGTGTCCTCCATGGTCCTTGACATCTGACCCAGTCAGCTTGTTTGACTTGCAGATCTCGTTGGCATTCTCCATGGTGGAAGCGCTTGGCTGAGGAACAGATGGCAGATGGGGGCACAGGAGACAGAAATTCCCCACCATGCCGAGGGTTTTTGGCTAAGACAGATGACTTCCTGTAAGGCACAGAAAAGGTATACAGTAGCTGAGATGAAATTTCCCAAGCAAATCTGGCTGGATTTAAAGTGAAACTCGCTTCTGTTGTGATGAGCTTCCTGTGAATGGGTTTGTTTCTTTCTATAAAAGACTTAACCAGTTTGGAAGCCTCCAGATATTTTGGACTCCAACTCCTGTCAGCCTCAAACAGTGCAGCTCCTTACCTCTCTCTCCCTGACTTAGCCACTGTGATCCATGTGACAGTCCCCTCCAGACTTGATTATTGTAACTCTCTCTACGCGGGGCTGCCCTTGAAGCTGACCCAGAAACTCCAGTGGGTGCAGAATGTCGCAGCAAGACTCCTTACAGGATTTTTGCCGTGGGATCACATTCACCCAGGGCTTTACCAGCTGCACTGGCTCCCAGTGGAGTACAGGATCAGGTTCAAGGTGCTGGTTTTAACCTTTAAAGCCTTATACAGCCTAGGACCCTCGTACCTACAGGACCACCTCTCCTGGTATGTCCCACTGAGAAGAAGAAGAAGAAGAAGAGTTTGGATTTGATATCCCGCCTTTCACTCCCCTTCAGGAGTCTCAAAGCGGCTAACATTCTCCTTTCCCTTCCTCCCCCACAACAAACACTCTGTGAGGTGAGTGGGGCTGAGAGACTTCACAGAAGTGTGACTGGCCCAAGGTCACCCAGCAGCTGCATGTGGAGGAGTGGAGACACGAACCCGGTTTCCTAGATTACGTGACTACCGCTCTTAACCACTACACCACACTGGCTCAAAAACATCTTGGAGGTCCCGGACCACAGGGAGGTTAGGCTGGCCTCAGCCAGAGCCAGGGCTTTTCGGCTGTGGCCCCGATCTGGTGGAACGCTCTGTCACAAGAGACTAGGGCCCTGCGGGACTTGACATCTTTCCGCAGGGCCTGCAAGACAGAGCTGTTCCACCAGGCCTTTGGCTGAGGCACAGTCTGACCCCCTCCTTTGGGCATCCTCACAGAACTCTAGCCCAATGGTTGCCATTAATTTGATTTTGAATTGATTTTAAAATGAATTGATTTTAGAATGTTGTGTTACTTTTATTGTTGTTAGCCGCTCTGAGCCCAACTTTGGCTGGGGAGGGCGGGATATAAATATTATTATTATTATTATTATTATTATTATTATTATTATTATTGACCTGTAGAGTTGGAAGGTACCCTCAGGGTCATCTCTCCCAACCCCCTGAAATGTGGGAATCATAGATAAATTATTCCTCACAGATGGCCAATCAACCTGGGTTTAAAAACCTCCAGTGAAGGAGAGTCCATCACCTCCCAGGGGAGTCTGTTCCAGTGTTGAACACCTCTTAGCATCAGAAAGTTCTTCCAATGTTTAGTCAGAATCTCCTTCCTTGCCATTTGAGTTTGTGGGTTCAGATCCTACCATCTGGAGCAGTGGGAAACAAACTTCTTCCATGTGGCAGCCCTTCAGATATTTGATGTGGTTCAGGACTTGACGAAAGGGCAATGATGTTTCTTGATGAGATAAAGTTGATCATGGCCACTCAGAGTGAGACAAACATGGACACAGACCCCTACCCTCACCTCAGCAACCCTGGCGCCGGGTTTGGAGACAATATCTGAAGAGGTGGCCAAACCTATGCTGAAAGAAACAGGTGAAGGAGCACCAAAGTCCTGTTCCAGTCTGCCATTTTGATTTATAATGCTTGCCCTTCTGTCACTCTTGGTGACGATATAGTGAGAGCCATCCAAACACCTAGAGAACAAACGGACAGACAGACAGACAGACCACTTTCAAAAATATATAGTAGGTAGTATTGCATTTGATTTCTATTTTGTACACCACAGGAACAGGTCCTGTGTTTCCCTTCCTCCCTCCCTCTCCCAGGACAGATGAAGGCTAACTTGCCCATCCTTTGAAAAGTGCCAGCTAGCGAAGGCGACAAGAAGAGTAAGAGGCCAAACAAAACAAAAAGTCTATAAGGAGTGGATAATTTTTAAAGAATACTTAAAAAAACTATGGTATAAAAGGAAACATCTTGGCAGAACTAGACTTGTTTGCATAAATATAAGTTAGTAGGGAGATAAAAAGAGACTATATAAGAAATACGCAACTGTGCGGTATAAGGTAATTGATAGATAAAGTACAGTGAGATTAATTGGAAATCATTTTTAATTTCTTTCTTTATAAGTTTTATAATTGATTTCAGTATTGGGAGTATAAATGATGTTAGTTATACTAATTTTGTTGTTTCTTATATTGTGGTTGTTTGTTTGACTTCATTATTTATTTGTCTGATTGTATGTCTGATGGTATGTTTGTTTATTTGTTCGTTTGGCTGTTTCCCCATAAATGTATTTATTTTAAATCAATAAAGATATACTTTAAAAAAGAAAAGAAAAGTGCTAGGCTGAATACAAGCTATTCCTTTGAAGTTCATCCCTCCCAGAATTCTGTGCTCTGTAGTTCAGCCCTCCCAAAGTTACCATTCCCAGAACAAACTACGGTGCCCAGAATTCTTGGAGGTGCAGAAAATGTGCTTTAAAGGCATAGTGGGATTTGAGCCCCATGTTGGGCAGAAGATTCCTGCATTCCAGAGGGTTGGACTAGCTGATCCCCGTGGTCCCTTCAAACTCTACAACCCTATGATTTATATTACCATTGATTTCCTTACTTTGCCTTTACTGTACCATTACCAATAATTCACACATTCTGCACTCCATCGTTTCTAGCCTTCAGATCCCATCTTTTGGGTGCTGAGCAGCTGGTCTTTCTGAAGAAAGGCCAAGTAAGCAGAGTTGTTGACTTTCTCCTTCTGCCTTTCTCCATGACCTGCGAATGGGAAAAGCTGCTTCTTTTCTCTTGCGGGGGGCCATTTCTCCCGAGGAACGGAATTTGTTTTAACCAGGTGCTTAATTCTGGCCTCGAATCGATTTATCTCCTTTGAAGCAATTCATTTTCCCCCTATGAAGGGGACATGGTATGATGAAGAATTGACACCATGTAATAGCTCAGAAATGCCTCCGACTGCCAGCCTCCCTCTCCTACGGCGCAGAATGAAATGGTTTGACTGCTGCCGCCGAATTCTCCAGCAGATCCAATATCCTTCCGCAGATTTGTAATTTGCCCATTAACATTCTCCTCTGATTTCATTGCGCCGTCTGGCCTTCGGAAATATGGCCGGAGGCTAATGGGAGCCAAACTGTTTTTTATTTGTCTTGGCTATAAAATTGATATCTCCGTATTAACTTTGCAGGGCAATATCTGTTTATGTAGCGTCATAAACCTGATGGTGGGTTTCACAATCTTGTTAAGCATTTCTCTTTTCGACTGTAGGAACACCTTCCCAGAAAGGCAAACAAGGAACCCAAACGTACAGCTGACAGCAGAAATGGCAAACCTCCCGGAAGAAGGGTATTCAATACTTTTGCTTCCATGGAATTGCAAAGTTGAGATTTGCAGATCCCTTATTGGATATGCACACAATGAGCAGCAGCACATAGCAAATGTCTGTCTTATTAGGATCAGCAGGACTGTAATCCTTTGTGCCTCGTTTCCTGGGAGTAAACTCCATTGACTGTGTTGGCACTGACTTCTGACCCCATGGGTTGCACTTGTAAAATGCATGGCGCTTTAACAAAAGGCTGAAATGCAAACCATCTTGTGAAGCAGTTACCATTGGTGTGAAGAAGGAACCCCAACTGTGCTGGTCCTGTGGGTTACCCAAGAGGCGAGGTCCAAGTCCAGTCCATGGTCAAAGGTGCAACGTGGAGGCAGTCTGTAGTAGCTGAAGCTGGGTGCAGGGCAAGGAGTTGGGTGAAGTCAGGAACAGGCTTGCAAGCAGGGAGCCAGGGCGGGTCAGGAGCTCAGGCAGGAAAGCAGGACAGGGTTCAGGCAGGAACTAGCAACCAACAATGTCGCTCCCACAACTTGGGACTGGGGCTGGCTGGCTTTTATCTGCCCCGAGGCACAGGGTGGCCACGATCCTCTGGTGACTCGCCTCTCCTGGCCTGGAGGCGAGCCCTCCTCCTGTGGGAACTTAGTTCCCTCCGCCTCTCTGCCCTGAGCCTCTGCAGCTCAGGAGAGGCTGGAGGGTTACTGGACCCAGAGGCAACCTCACCTTCCCCTGACGGGGCTGAGAGTGGAGCACCTGCAGGCAATGGGTCCTCCATCACCTCAGGAGCCAGAACAGACTCAGCTGATGCCTGCACCTGAGGATCCAGCACAGGTGAGGACCCTTCAGGCTCAGGCCCCAGCCCCGGCTCAGCGGGTTCTGGAGGCGGGTAATCCTGTGCAGGCTGGGATCCCTTGGGTTCAGCCTCCGAGTCTGAATCCCAGGCCATCACACCATCAAAGGAAAGGAAAGGAGTATCTACCCTCTGCTTGATTCCCTCGTCATTCTCTAACTTCCTACCTGCTAATCTGCCACAGTGTAGCTCAGTGTATCCTGCACTGACGGACAAGGAGTCCCTGAGGCTTCTTTTTCCAATCTTACCTGGAGATGCTGGCACTGAATTTGGTTCCTCTGCATGTTCAGCACATGGCCTATCACTGAGTTATAGACATCCTGCAAAGGTGGTTTGACCATAATTTTTTTATGAAACTATTTTTGGATGCCACCGTAAATTCCTTGCTTCCCCCCCCCACCTTTATTTCAACATTTCACCCATGCGCAAAAATTACATGGACAGAATTAAAACAGGACCTTCAGTATTTGGAATACTGCTTTATTTTTGAAATTCAGCTGTGAAAGGCAGTTTCGAAAAAGCAGAAACCTATGGCTTCCTGGTGATTGGTTAGGCAATAATAAATAATGGTGCAAATAAACAGGCCTTTAGAGAGTATTGATCAGTGCTAACTGTGAGCATCACGTTGTAATTGATTGGGCAAAAATAGGTTATTCAGAGGCATGACTTGCGATAATAAAGTCTGGTTGCGTAAGAGCATGCAATATGTTGACAATGCAAGGATGTGTCTAGGTGTTATCCCACCCCCACCCCCCAATCTAACACCAGGGAGATTGGTCCGCCCATAGCTTCAATTTAATTATGTCTTCACACTCCATTGTGAAGCTGTTGTGTTGTGATGCTGAAGCAAGCTGTTGCAAAATGGAAGTCCCAGATCAATATTTCTTGGATGGAAATAGTGTGGAGAAGCTATATACTGTACCTATGTCCCCACATCCTATTTCTGCACGACTCAACCTGGAGAAGTGGTCTTTGCTAAATGTAAAGAAATATGCAATAATAAGAGTACATTCATTTGTAAAAAAGGAATATACAACAGGATAGACAGGAAGTTCAAAGCATTGGTACATATATGATTTTGGAATAGTTTTTTGTCCTTGTCCCCCCCCCTTTTCTTTTAGTATATAAACTTTGTATAAAGGTAAAGGTAAAGGGACCTCTGACCATTAGGTCCAGTTGTGGCCAACTCTGGGGTTGTGGCACTCATCTCGCTTTACTGGCTGAGGGAGCCGGCGTACAGCTTCCGGGTCATGTGGCCAGCATGACTCAGCCGCTTCTGGTGAACCAGAGCAGCGCACGGAAACGCCGTTTACCTTCCCGCTGGAGTGGTACCTATTTATCTATTTGCACTTTGATGTGTTTTCGAACTGCTAGGTTGGCAGGAGCAGGGACAGAGCAATGGGAGCTCACCCCGTCACAGGGATTTGAACCGCCGACCTTCTGATTGGCAAGTCCTAGGCTCTGTGGTTTAACCCACAGTGCCACCCGCGTCCCTATAAACTTTGTATACATGTTGAAAATTATAGTATAATAAGCCTTGTGATGTAATACGATAATGTTTACCGATGTAATATAAGAACTTTAATAAATAAATAAAATTCCAAAAAAAGGAGGTCTTTGCTTGAGATCAAGTCAGATAAAACGAGGGAAGGAATCCACCAGCTTCTGCAGTCATCCATTTCACTGTGAAGCAGTCTTGCCACCAGAAAGTTCTTCCTAATGTTTTGACAGAATCTCCTTTCTTCCAATTTGAATACTTTGGTTCAGGTGGTCCCCTGTGGAGCAACAGAAAGCAAGCTTTCTCCATCTGCCTTGTGACAGGCCTCCATGTATGAAGTATCTTTCGCATCAACATGACAAATTAAATAGTTTTTAGCGCTGATTCTCTTCTTCCCCCAAACTCCTAAAACGCAATTCATCTCAATACCTGTTTGCAGAATCAAAGTTGATTTTGTGTCATTTCTTTTTACCAAACCGACACAAATCAACATGAAACCCGTTTATTTCTGTGTTTGTTATTTATCTATTTAAGGAGTTTGTTTGCTGCCCTTCACACGCATTTAACCTAGGGAGGTTGGCAATAAAAAACTGCAATCAAACACAATTTCCTCCTAAGTGCAAATACTGAAAAGGGAAAAAGAAAAAAAGAAAACTCACAAGGAATCCAAAAGTGCTTTCCCAGTTCAGCTTCAGAATCAATTCAGATGGCAGATGGATGACTCAATTAACAATGCTTAAAACAGAGCCACCTTTCTGTCAGATCTAAAAAGTTTTTCTTGTTTTAAATGCCCAGTTCTGGAGAATAAAAAACAACAATGTAGAAGCCAGGTGATCTTCCCAGGGGATGGCGTTCCATAACCACTGGGGTGCCACATGGTTGAAAAAGGCCTCCCTCTTGAAAGAGGGGAAGGATGTTGTTTAGTCGTTTAGTCGTGTCTGACTCTTCGTGACCCCCTGGACCAGAGCACGCCAGGCCCTCCTGTCTTCCACTGCCTCCTGCAGTTTGGTCAAACTCATGCTGGTAGCTTAAAGAACACTGTCCCACCATCTTGTCCTCTGTCGTCCCCTTCTCCTTGTGCCCTCCATCTTTCCCAACATCAGGGTCTTTTCCAGGGAGTCTTCTCTTCTCATGAGGTGGCCAAAGTATTGGAGCCTCAGCTTCACGATCTGTCCTTCCAGTGAGCACTCAGGGCTGATTTCCTTCGGAATGGATTTTGACCAAACTGCAGGAGGCAGTGGAGGACAGGAGTGCCTGGTGTGCCCATGTGGTCATGAAGAATTGGACACGACTAAACAGCTAAACAACAACAACAATACATAAGATGAGCCTGCAGGATCAGGCCAATGGCCCATCTACTCCAGAATCCTGTTCTCACAGTGGTTGAGCAGATGTCTGTGGGAAACTCATAAGCAGGATTCAAACGCAAGAGCAACTCTCCCCTCCTGTGGCTTCCAGGAACTGTAAGCCAGAAGCATTGCTTGATGGCAGAGCATGGCCATCAATAGGCCTCTCCTCTGTCAGCTTCGCCTTTGAGCCGGTGCCAGCGACTGGGCTCCATCTCTTCGGCCCCAACTGGGTCTAAGTGCAACGGACCCACAACTTTGAGCTGTGAGCACCAGACTCAGCACCAAAGTCAAAGTATGAATTACACGAATGAAAACTCTGAAGCATAACTTCTTTATTCTCTTACAGCTACTGCAAACTGAAAATAAACTATAAACTAAAGGAGGCTACTGGACTGCATAAGTGTTACAGTTTCTTATGCAGTGATCTTATCTTTACATCTGAAGGAGCGTCTCCACCCTCATCGTTCTGCCCGGACGCTGAGGTCCAGCGCCGAGGGCTTTCTGGTGGTTCCCTCCCTGTGAGAAGCAATGCTACAGGGAACCGGCCAGAGGGCCTTCTCGGTAGTGGCGCCCGCCCTGTGGAACGCCCTCCCATCAGATGTCAAAGAGATAAACAACTACCAGACTTTTAGAAGACATCTGAAGGCAGCCCTGTTTAGGGAAGCGTTTAATGTTTGATGTATTACGGTATTTTAATATATTGTTGGAAGCCACCCAGAGTGGCTGGGGAAGCCCAGCCAGATGGGCAGGGTATAAATAATAAATTATTATTATTATTATTATTATTATTATTATTATTATTATTATTATTATCTACACAGATAACACTCAGAGTCCCACAGAGTCAGGCAGGAGCCGAAGAAGCGATGAGCAGATTCCTCCCCTCCCTTTCTGAAAACATCATGAGATTCTTGCAATGGGAGGGGGTGAAAATATCCACATCCTCATCCATGAATTTCCCTAATCCTCTTTTTAATCTATCTAGGTTGATAGCCATCACTGTCTCCAGTGGCAGGGAGTTCCACAGTTTAATGAGCTGCACAAAGAAAGCCTTTCTTGTCAAATGGATTCGGATGGATTAATAGAACTGTCTCCAGGAATGAAAGCCACAGTGCCAAGAAAGCTCTTTCCCTCTCCGCTTGATATTTTAGTTTATTACCAAAGAGAGTGAAATACATATTTTGGACTCCCTTGCAAAGATTCTCTGACTGCAGAGAATCTCCCGGAGGAGGAGGGTGCGCTGCCAGGTTCCTCCGCTTGCCAGACTTTCGAACGGGCGGCCAAAAAGTCACAGGTGTGGACCACATGAGCAGGTGATGGTGATGGAATATCTGCCACCCCCAACCTCCGAAATGTGCTGGAGAGTTGAAACTGAGACAGCTCTCTTCTCGAGATTCGGTTGCTAGATGCTGTGCAGGTAAATAAATATTGTGGGAAGCACAGATGTTGCCGCTGATCTCACTGGAAACATGTAGGAATAATCTTGTCTGCTGCAGATGTTCTCCAGAGAACCAGGAGATACATTGGTTTTGACCTGTAGTTGGATAATATCACCAAGAAAAAACAACAACCCTCTGCACCTGAGCCCCTGAAGCCTGCACAGAATTTGTTTTACTTATTTATTATTAAATTTATATCCCGCCCTTCGTCCCAAAGGAGCGCAGGGTGGCAGGCTAATATCTTCAGTTAAAAAGAGGAGCTCTCTGCAAGCCGCCAGACTTTCCTTGAAGCCTGACCCTCTAACCTGCTGAGCTTTTCTCCTGAGCCGCCGAGATGGTTAAAATGAAGCTCAACAGGAATCAATACACCAGGACTTGCAGGGATGCACCGAGGCAAAACTCAGAACCACAGAGCTGCCCGTGACATGAAACAGATCAAAGGAGGATGGAGCCAACATCCAAGCGTATGGTGAGCGAGGCTTTTAAAACTGCAGATGGAAACAGGAGGACATAGAAACTCAAGAAGAATGCGCTGGATCAGGCCAGTGACCCATTGAGTCCAGCATAAGGCCTGGAAACGATGCCTTATGAGGAACGGCTAAGGGAGCTGGGCATGTTTAGCCTGGAGAAGAGGAGGTTAAGGGGTGATATGATAGCCATGTTCAAATATATAAAAGGATGTCACATAGAGGAGGGAGAAAGGTTGTTTTCTGCTGCTCCAGAGAAGCGGACACGGAGCAATGGATCCAAACTACAAGAAAGAAGATTCCACCTAAACATTAGGAAGAACTTCCTGACAGTAAGAGCTGTTTGACAGTGGAATTTGCTGCCAAGGAGTGTGGTGGAGTCTCCTCCTTTGGAGGTCTTTAAGCAGAGGCTTGACAACCATATGTCAGGAGTGCTCTGATGGTGTTTCCTGCTTGGCAGGGGGTTGGACTCGATGGCCCTTGAGTGTAACCAGTCCCTAATTCCTAGAGTGATATCATTCAGCCAAACGTCATTTCCAGCATCAGAAAGATGCACGCCATCATCTCTGTAGAAGGTATGACGCAGCCGAGGATTCCCTGCTATCGCGTGGGGCTGGAGCCAGCCCCCGCAAGTGTGGGGAGGAGCGTGAAGCCCGCAACCCCACCTCCTCCCTAGCTTGGAAGTGTCTTTGTGGCTAGGAATAATAATAATGATGATGATAATGATGATAATAATAATAATAATAATAATAATAATAATAATAATAATAATAATTTATTTACACCTCGCCCATTTGGCTGGGTTTCCCCCGCCACTCTGGGCAGCTTCTAACTAAAGATTAAAAATACACTAAAACATCAGTCATTCAAAGCTTCCCTAAACAGGGCTGCCTTCAGATGTTTTCTAAACGTCAGATAGTTGTTTATCTCTTTGACATCTGGTGGGAGGGCGTTCCACAGGGTGGGTGCCAATTCCGAGAAGGCCCTCTGCCTGGTTCCCTCTAACTTTGCTTGAGGGCACAAGGAGAAGGGGACGCAGAGGACGAGATGGTGGGACAGTGTTCTCGAAGCTACCAGCATGACCAAACTGCGGGAAGCAGTGGATGACAAGAGTGCCTGGTGTGCTCTGCTTCATGGGGTCATGAAGAGGCGGATACGACTAAACGACTAAATAACAACAACAAATCTTACATTTTGGAACTGTACATCCAATTTTTTTCTTTAATTTTTTGGGGGGCCTCCAAGAGAGTGGGGTCCTAAGCTATCACTTGTTTAGCTTATACATAAACCTGGGACTGTGACCTGCCTTTTCCTAAGCCAGACCATTGCTCCAGTGCCAGAGCCAAGGATGGGTGGAACCAACTAATTCTAGGTTGTGTATTTACAGCCTCTACCCCAAGCAGGGACACGGGTAGCGCTGTGGGTTAAACCACAGAGCCTAGGACTTGCTGATCAGAAGGTTGGCGGTTCGAATCCCCGTGACGGGGTGACCTCCCATTGCTTGGTCCCTGCTCCTGCCAATCTAGCAGTTCCAAAGCACGTCAACAAAGTGCAAATAGTTAAATAGGTACTGCTCCTGTGGGAAGGTAAACGGCATTTCCGTGCGCTGCTCTGGTTCGCCAGAAGCGGCTTAGTCATGCTGGCTACATAACCCGGAAGCTGTACGCCGGCTTCCTCGGCCAGTAAAGTGAAATGGGCTCCGCAACCCCAGAGCCGGCCACAACTCAACCTAATGGTCAGGGGTCCCTTTACCTTTTTACCCCAAGCAGAGACATCACCATGCTGAGAAAGGTCCATATAGTTAAAGCTATGGTTTTCCCAGTAGTGATGTATGTTATGGAAGTGAGAGCTGGACCATAAAGAAGGCTGATCATCGAAGAATTGCTGCTTTTGAATTCTGGTGCTGGAGGAGACTCTTGAGAGTCCAATGGACTGCAAGAAGATCAAACCTCTCCATTCTTAAGGAAATCATCCCTGAGTGCTCACTGGAAGGACAGATCCTGAAGCTGAGGCTCCAAGACTTCGGCCACCTCGTGCGAAGAGAAGACTCCCTGGAAAAGACCCTGATGTAGGGAAAGATGGAGGGCACAAGGAGAAGGGGACGACAGAGGACGAGATGGTGGAACAGTGTTCTCAAAGCTACCAGCATGAGTTTGACCAAACTGCGGGCGGCAGTGGAAGAGAGGAGTGCCTGGCGTGCTCTGGTCCAGGGGGTCACGAAGAGTCGGACATAACTAAATGACTCGACAACAACAAAAGAAAAAGCTAATCACATTGAACAGTAGACTCACAAAAAAAGAGTAGCAGACTGAATTCAAGTGTGCCAAGCTTTGGGGGGGGGGGTTGCTGGGGGGGGATGAGGGGCGGAGTAGCTTCTCCCCTCCCTGCCGAAGCAACTTCCCTTATCTCCTGGAACACCCGGACCCAGACTCAGTGACAGGTGAGCAAACAGAAGTGGCTTTTCGGTTCTCTTCTCCCCGTTCTTTATTTTGGAGATTCTCCACGGCAATTTCTGCCAAGTACCCGTAAAACTCCTGGCCAAACATGCCAGCGGGCAGGAGAGGGCCAGCGAGCCGGTGGGATGCTATTTATAACCCAGATGCCATTTAAGAGATAAGCTGAGGGAATTTAAGCAGGATTTAAGCTAAGCAGTTATCTGTGACCGGCGGACACAGTGTGCATTACGTTAGATTTACAGGAGAATGAGACGGGGAGGGAATTTGAAAAAATAAAATAAAAAGGGACACCTGTTGCCAAAGCAACCATCTAGAAACACGATGGCATTTTGGCTGCCATTAGCGCTGTGGCGAACAGCTGCGATTCTCCCCCCAGCCTCTCCACCAAGGTCCCAGGAGTGGCAGCAGCATAAATTTGTCTTCCATCTCCATTTGGAAGAGGGAAAGTGTTTGTTCAAGAGCCACTGTATATCCGTGTGGATTCTTTCAACATGTGCTCCAACCTCCCTCCATCCTAATCTTCAGTGCGAACTGCTGCAGCCTCCAGTAACCAGCAGCAGTGAAACCTGATTTTGTTCCTTCCACCTCTTTCCGGGAGCATTCAGTTTGGAGAGAGTTTGGCATGGCACACAAAGCTCAGATTCCTCACCACTTTCCCAACCAACCCCATACACCTCTGCAAGCTCAGAGTAGGGTTGGTGGGACTTGTGATGTGGTTGATGTGGTTGGCATCTGTCTGTCTTGGGATACAATGGAAGAGTACACCTTCGGGGGTGAAGTCAATAATAATAATAATACTAATAATAATTTATTATTTATACCCCACCCATCTGGCTGGGTTTCCCCAGCCACCCTGGGCAGCTTCCAACAAAGTATTAAAATACAGTGGTCTGTTAAACATTAAAAGCTTCCCTAGACAGGGCTGCCTTAAGATGTCTTCTAAAAGTCTGGTACTTGTTGTTCTCTTTGACAGCTGATGGGAGGGCGTTCCACAGGGCGGGTGCCACCACCGAGAAGGCCCTCTGCTTGGCTCCCTGTAACCTCGCTTCTCGCAGGGAGGGAACCGCCAGAGGCTCCTTCAGGTATACAGGACCGAGGCAGTTTAGGGCTTTAAAGGTCAGCACCAACACTTTGAATTGTGCTCGTAAACGTACTGGGAGCCAATGTAGGTCTTTCAGGACCGGTGTTATGTGGTCTCGGCGGCCGCTCCCAGTCACCAGTCTAGCTGCCGCATTCTGGATTAGTTGTAGTTTCTTGGGATAAACCATCCATTGGAGAGTTACAGAGACTGATATGGGAGAGACATGTTTCATTGCAGCTGTAGTCTTGTGGAGGGTGAAGGAAATATTGAAAGTCTTACACGTTTTGCCCATCAGTGTGACCAGATCGGGGAGTCTGCAGTCTGGGGCTATGGACAAGCTGAGACCTTTCCAGTCCACATATCAAATTGAAATGGATTGGCAGCTGAATCTCACTTCAGCATTAGCAACAGGGTAGCCTCCTTCTCTGAACCTGGGAGCAGCAGGACTCATGGAAGAAAAAGCCCACAATGGCTATTGGCCATGCTGGCTATTTTCTATTGCCACTGTCGGGGGCAGTATGTCTCTGAATGGGAGTCAGAAGGGCTAAGAGTCTTGCTTCGGGCAGGTGTGCGCAAGGCTTGGGGCATCAGCCGAGGTGGGGGGGGATAATTTTTTTTTGAGAGCCAGTGTGGTGTAGTGGTTAAGAGCGGTAGTCACGTAATCTGGGAAACCGGGTTCGCGTCTCCGCTCCTCCACATGCAGCTGCTGGGTGACCTTGGGCCAGTCACACCTCTGTGAAGTCTCTCAGCCCCACTCACCCCACAGAGTGTTTGTTGTGGGGGAGGAAGGGAAAGGAGAATGTTAGCCGCTTTGAGACTCCTGAAGGGGAGTGAAAGGCGGGATATCAAATCCAAACTCCTCCTCTTCTTCTTCTTCTTCTTCTTCTTCTTCTTCTTCTTCTTCTTCTTCTTCTTCTTTTTTATTCATCCCCCCCCAAAAAAAACCCCGAGGTGCGTCCTATGGGCCAGTGCGCCCTCTAGGACGAAAAATACGGTAGATTAGCCAAAATGCTGAGTTGCTGAGGTCTGTCTTGCATGATGCACAAAGTCTGCGGATCCCTAAGTGTGTCGGTGTCGGTTGGCATCAGTCGCTGTGATGTTCGGGCTGAAGCAAGTTTATGAAGCTCCCGAACGATCGACTAGGAGGGAGGGAACATGCCAGTCAGGCATGTGTCTCTGCCAGGGTCCTACTCGAGTGTAGGCTGAACTCCTGACATGAACAAGATGAGCTTTGGTTTCCTTTCCCACTCCACAGTTCTGTGATTCAACGATCTCTTGCAGTCATTTTGGCAATGCCTCCAGATGGGATGGAGCGAAACAGGCCTTGCTCCAAATCTGGCCGGCTAAAGACTTTGCTCCAACAGTGAGCGCATCGTCCCTCACGGGTGATTTGAACTCGGCGCTCTTGCCAAAAGCACCAGGTGGGAGACACCCCCTGCTGGCCCCAGACAGGGGCAGTTAGAGCTTCTTCATCAAGGGAAGGTCACCTTGGTCTCCAGGCTGCGCTCTTGTGTGGCTATGGCACCAGGGGGAAATGTAACTCTGGATGTGAAAAGACCGAACCTTCTTTGCAATGTCAAAGCGCCCCCTCCTCCCACCCCGAAGCCTGAGGGATGGAGCCCAGAGCCGTGACTTTTGAAAGAGGGTGTTAAATGAGATGCACAAGCAACAGCGAGCTGGAGAAAGCCAACAGTTCTTCGCTGATAGCTTTGTTGGCTTGAGGGGGGGATGAGTGCATTCTCACCCCCGCTTGCTCTTTATTTACTGAACTGCTCTGCCTCCAGATTAACTCCACTCTCATCCTCCTTTATTTGTTTCAGACTACATACTAAATCCCAAGCAGGCTCAGTTGGGAGCTTCGTGCAAAAACAAAATAAAACAAAAATAAAGACTCCGCGTGGTGGTAGGGAGGGCAGGGGGGGGGAGAAGGGGCTTGAGGAATGGCTGCAGCATTTGGGATGCTTTTAAGCGCAGGGAAAAATATAGCCCAGGAAAGTCAGTTAATTGCAAAAGTGCGCTCTCTCTCTCTCTCTCTATCACAGGGCAGCAATTTGCTTTGAGAGCAGCCGCTCTCCAGAACAGCCATGGAGGGAACCTGCCAATTTATAAGCACAGCATCAGAGTGGTTGACTAGCACAGCCAGGACCCACACCTTTAGGATTTGATAGGCAGGAGGTGTCCTGCCAGGTGTCACAGCAAGACCATCCATTTTGGGGCGGGGCAGGGGAAGGCAAGGTTGGTGCCCAAACGGTTGCTCAGCAGCACTACTTTGGAATCACACAATTGTAGAGTTGGGGCACCCAAAGGTCCTCTAGTCCAACCCTCTGCAATGCAGGGATCACAGTGAAAGAATCCTTGTCACATGGCCACCCAAGGTGCTGGCCTCTTCTTCAATGAAATGTTATAAGAAAAAATTGCTCCTTTTTCCCTTATGGGGTATTCAAGAGCCCATACAGAGTCCTTAAGTGGGTTCCCTATTGGTAAGAGAAAATAACAGAGGCCAACCAGAGAATATTGAGACGCAAAGCGGCTAGTAAGTCTGATCTTTATTGCAATGGAAAAGTACTGTTGCAACAGGGTCCCCACTCCCCACACACAGGAGGGAGGAGAGAACCCCGAACCATGGTGCACAAGCCCTTATATAGACTTTTGAAACTGCCCACCCTGTAGCTCAAGACACCCCCCAAAAAAAACATCATACATACATCACAGGAGGGGGCGGTCTGCAGCAGAAATCCTGTCTGCCAGGATACCTGATAATGGTCACTGATTTTGAAATACTTTATTGTCACTTGTACAACTTGTATACAGTGAGATTACATGAGCACCCCCGCACTCAGCTCTCTTAGTCTTAATTCCCCTCGTTTACTGACGGACACCCACCAAACCCAAAAGTCAGTTGCCCTGTTGTTATCTTTTCATTCTGCAGCCTAACAGCCCACAGTTAGAAGCTGTTCTTTACCCTGTTGGTGCGACTAATCCTGCTTCTATATCTTCTGCCCGAGGGCAGGAGATCAAGAAAGTGCTGGCCAGGGTGTGAATCATCCCTGAGAATTTTCCTCACTCTCCTGAGGCAACGTTCTTTACCTGGGCAGCCTGGCCATTCTTTTGTGATGGTAAATACTCAGTTCCTGAATCCAGGTCACAGGCTGGCCCTATTCATACACAAAGATGCCCTAAAGACAGGTAAGCAAAAGACAATGGAGAGGCTTTCCTGTTTCCTTCCTCCTTGCAGAGAAACATTTGAGGTCAATTTGGGAGAGCCAAAATGGTTTGGGAGACACATGGTTTACATACTTATGTATGTGTTTGCCTTGTACATTTATGAACATTTATTTTATATTTGAGACCTTAGAATTCTTAGAACAGAAGGTTTATAATGAAAGAATGGATGATCATCTCTCAGGGATTCTCTGCAGAGGGTTGAACGAGATGAACCTTGGAGTACTTTCCAAACCTCTAGTTCTGTGCTTCAACTTTTGATTTAAAACCCCAGATGAAATGATAGCACAGTTCTCCAGAATTTGTCTGATCCTCAGATTTACCGGTAGCTGGCAACCGAAAATCTGCAGTGATGCAAGGTGGAGTTAGCCGTCCAATCAGGAAAACATCTGTCACATCTGGAAGAGCATGCCCACTGTCTACAGGATGATTCCAAAATCACTGTTACTGCAAGAGTGACAAGAACCCAAGCTATTGCATGTTTTGTTCCTGGTGACCCCGAGAACGCCCAAACGTAAACCACCATCAACCTTGTATCCACCAGATGTTTTGGACTACAACTCACATCAGCATCTGAGTTACAGCCCCAAACATCTGGAGGGGCCTGACTGACAAAGGCTGCCTTGATATTTCTCTGTGCTTTTTCTGTGTTGTCCTTGGAACTGGTTTTCAAAAAGACAACTGAACAAATAGTGTGAACCTGCCAGATTATTTAACAGGATCTTGCAATGATTCCTTTTTTCTCCTGCTTGAAATGAAGGCTGCTTAGTAGCCTTTAGTGCTGGAATGTCAAAAGGATTCTCTCCCTCTGTTAAGAACTGGAGCGGTTGCTGCAAAACTGGCATCCGTGCCGTGTGCATGCCCAGGAACAGCCGCAAGGGGGAGAGATCGCTGGGCGTAAGCAGCTCCATCCAGGAGGGATGGAAGGCTGGAACGCCACTGGAAAAATTTCTCGAACAGTGCAAAGTTCCTGTGCCAAGCAAAGCCTGTGGGCAAAGCCTGACAGTGGATGGGGAAAGTTCTATAGCTTGGTGGTGGAACAGCTGCAATGAGTGCAGAAGGTTCCTGAGTTAATTTAGTGTTACTTTAGTGTATACCCAGTCCTGTGGAATACACTGCTACTACACATTGACGTGGGTGGTGCTGTGGATTAAACCACAGAACTTAGGGCTTGCCAATCAGAAGGTTGGCGGTTCGAATCCCCGTGACGGGGTGAACTCCCGTGGCTTGGTCCCTGCTCCTGCCAACCTAGCAGTTCGAAAGCACGTCAAAGTGCAAGTAGATAAATAGGTACCGCTCTGGCGGGAAGGTAAATGGCGTTTCCATGCGCTGCTCTGGTTCGCCAGAAGCAGCTTAGTCATGCTGGCCACATGACCCGGAAGCTGTACGCTGGCTCCCTTGGCCAGTAAAGCGAGATGAGCGCCACAACCCCAAAGTTGGCCACGACTGGACCTAATGGTCAGGGGTCCTTTTACCTTTACCTTTAGCAACAGGGAGTCAGTAGTGGGGATGGTGAGGCAAAAGACCCTGGGCCCAAGCGCACATGCATATTGTATAAAGGTACAAAGCCCTTCTTTAGCAAACTGTGAAACATCAATGTGCAGAGTCTTTTAAAAAACTGGGCAACAGCATTCCGGATGCCCATGATGCCCACCCATGACCCCCGAGCCTCCCCCGATCTCCTTCCCCCTTCCCCCTTTGTTTTGACTGATCAGGGGAAGCTTGGGGGTCATGGGTGTGCAGCCGTTGCTCAGGAGGGGCCAGCCTGTAGCGCAGTTGGCTCAGGGTGACTTCAGGAGCTGCTCGCTGCTCACTGCTGTGGTGCAGGAAAAATGGCGGGCGCCACAGCAGCGAGCAGCTCCTGAAGCCAGCCCCAGCCAACTGCTGCTGCCACATTTCCTGGGGTCAGATTTGCAAATCCAGGGACTGTCCCCTGGAACCAAGGACATCTGCTAACCCTAGGCCAAAGCCCCCCCCCCAGTCTAGCATCCTGTTCTCACAGTAGCCAACCAGATGCCCAACCAGATGATTGTCATCTCCTCCACGAGGTTGTCCAATCCAAGTTGGCGGCCCTCTCTGTCTCCCATGGGAGCAAGATCCATCCTTTGTGTGGGAATGTTCTGGGGTGCAGGAGAGGATATATTGACTAATTATATCCTTATCCAACTTGTGCTAACAAGTTCCCAAAATATCAGCAGAGTTTATAGACATTCCCCTTTACGTTCGCAACGGTAACGTGTGCACAGGTTCGCTAGAACCTCTATAATAATTACTCTGGTAATTTCCCCTTTGTTCCCTCTTAAAATACAAGACACAACACAGTCTTTATAAAAGTATAAAAGAGTTTACTCACGTTCTGTTTACAATATGATCCCAGAAGGTAGACAGGCTTAAAAAGGTTACATACATTTAGAATCTATCTTGTAGCAAGATAGTCCTTATCTCCTCTCTTGGCTGGGAGCCAAGAGGGCATCCTTAGATGTTTCCTCATCGAAGGGAAATGGCAGAGAGAGAGAGGTGGCTGCCTGCCCTGTGCTTTTGTCATTACCTGCACAGGTGAGGCCACACCCACCTCTGGTCACATGCGGAGGAAGTCCATCCCCAGGAAGTTTACCTACTTGCTGGACAGACATCCCTCCTCATGTTCTAACATGTACACTCTAGGAATGTTGTCATTGACTGCTCCTGTGTTTACATCCCACACTTTGACCATGTGCCACAGGAATTACGAGAGGGATAAAAACTTTCCCCTCTCTATTTTCTCCATGCTATACATAATAGTATAGACTTCTATCATGTTGCTGCTAGCTCTCCTTTGCTGTAAACTGATCAGTCCCAAATGCTGCAACTCTTCCCCCTAGAGAAGTCATGATCATTTTGACTGCCCATCTCTGAACCTTTCCTAACTCTGCAATATTTGAACTTCGGGCACCAATGGCTGTAGCCTTTCTGCAAGAATCCGTATTACTTTGTAACCTTATTAGCAGCCAATATATACAGTCATACCTTGGGTTGAATATGCTTCAGGTTGAGCATTTTCAGGTTATGCTCCGCGGTGACCTGGAAGTAACGGAACGCGTTACTTCTGGGTTTCGCTGCTCGCACATGCGCAGACGCTCAAAATGACGGCACGTGCATAAGCGGTGAATCGTGACCCTTGCACGTTCAGACATGGGTTGCGTTCGCTTCTGGATGTGAACGGGGCTCCAGAACGGATCCTGTTCACATCCAGAGGTACCACTGTAGTTTTCTGTAAAAGAGGTGCTGTTTGCTTTTACTTCTAAGGCTTCAGCAGGACTGAGGAGGGTGAGTGAGTGATCAAGTCTTCATCCAAGGGTCTTTGTAGATGTCGCTGCAAAACTGCAAACAGCTTTCCCCCTCCTGTTATCAAAGCTCCAGCATCTCCCATTTTCTCAGAAGACAAGAAAGTCATCAAACCACAGGAATATTCCCAAAGCCCTGGGACCATCTGGCAGTCTCCAAACGCATCTGCTGCTGATCTCATTAATGCAAGTGTGGGAAGAAGGAATCCCTCAGCCATCCGCTCGGAGAATGATGCCCACCCCAAGCAACAGGAGAAGAGAGAGGGACGTGGCTAACTTTGCTAATGACATGGGTGTTGCGCTGCAGAGAAACCTCCGAGGCTTTGTGATATCAAAAGAGGAACATCCCTTTGATTTGCAAATCCTTCGGATTAGCAACAAATTCCAAAGCAACTGTAGGCTAACAGAACTTGAATCATCCCAGGCTCTTGTTTGTGCCACGAAAGCTGAAAGCCCCCGTGCCCAAGAGAGAGGAATTGGCACACTCAGGTGGGCACAGGTACAAAACACCTGCACATAAAAAGCCCTAAAGAGGCCAGAATGGGAGGATGTGGAAGAAATTCTGTAACTATGCAAGAATGAAGCCTGTAGATTAAACAGGTAAGGAGCAGTTTAGGAGAAACGCAACACTGCTTGTTGCAGTGAAAAACAGCTCCAGGTAAGGTGCAAGAAGGACTCTGCCTGTACAGTAAAGAAAAAGGGGGTTGAGTAAGTGTTTTCAAGATAGAATGAGAGATAGTGGAGTAACAGGGTAGCAAAAGCTGGTTGGAGAGAGGATGAAACAGCCAAGACAATGCATTTCCCCACTATATGGAAAGTATGAAAAGCTCTTGCAGGCTCTTTGGACTGTCTCCTGCAATGCATTATGGAATAAAGCTTGAAATATTGGGGATTTAGTGTGAGCCTCCCGATTGAATCCCCAAAGGGAATCCCCCCCCCCCGGGAACCATCCTAGACAGGTTTTTTTAAAAAAAAGCTAAAGGACCCCTGGACGGTTAAGTCCAGTCAAAGGTGACTATGGGATTGCAGCACTCATCTCGCTTTCAGGCCGAGGGAGGCAGCGTTTGCCCACAGGCGGCTTTCCGGGTCATGTGATCAGCATGACTAAACTGCTTCTGGCACAATGGAGCACTGTGATGGAAACCAGAGTGCACGGAAATGCCATTTACCTTCCCGCCACAGTGGTACCTATTTATCTATTAGCACTGGTGTGCTTTCGAACTGCTAGGTTGGCAGGAGCTGTGACAGAGGAACGGGAGCTCACCCCGTCGCAGGGATTCGAAACACCATCCTTCTGATCGGCAAGCCCAAGAGGCTCAGTGGTTTAGACCACAGGGAACCATCCTAGACAACTCCTGGCTAACTCAGCGGCATGGGATGCTGAGAGCTGGAAGCCCTCTTTGCACATGACTTGCACACATGAATAGGGGTGCTGTGGGTCTGTGCTTCTGGTCCTGCCCCAATGTGCATGGCTCCCTGCCTCCCCAGTCCTGCTCTTGACATCCGTGCATCAAGTCCCAGACATTCTGCAGGTTTCCAGAATCTAGGGGGGCTCCGTGTGAAGAGATAAACTTAACACTGCTCCAAATGTCCACTTAACACAAGAGAGGAGCCAGACCTGAAGCCAGCAGTCATATCACATTAATTTTAATTTGTTTCTCTCAAGATCTCTGCTCTGGAATGGTTGTTCTGATTATTTTTTTCAAGTTGTTTTATTTGATGCATTATTGATCTCTGTTTTATTGGGACTTTTAATCTTTCTTCTTTATTTTTGTGCATTGCACAGTGGGCTAATAGTATTGGGTAGCTGAAAATGGAATAAAAGGAGCCCTGGGCAGTTGCTGCTGCTTGGGGTAGCCAGATGGGCCAGTATTCTCATCTGGTGTTGCAAATTATTGACATTGGAGTGTCTTTTGGACCTCCAAGAGCAGCCAGTATTGGAGAGGTAGGATCTATGGAGAAGCATTGTCCCTGGAAAGAGTGGTTTTGTGTGCCTGGGTGTGTTCTGGAGCTATATCTGTAATCTAAACTGTAAAGCGTGGACCTTTAGCAATCCAAAAAACTGATCCCACTATCTGCTTTAAGGACTCTGTATCAGGAAATTTTCACGTGTCCATGTAGCTCAATATTGTCTACACTGACTGGCAGAAGCTCTCCGGGGTTTCAGGCAGAGGACAATCCCAGCCCCATCTGGAGATGCTGGGGACTTATTTATTTATATGTATATAAAAAAAGTATATTGCTGTATCGTAAAAATAGATCCAAGCAGTTTACAGCAAGAAGAATATCAACCATTTTTTTTTTAAAAAAGAAGTTAAAAACAGACATCAATTAACCATCGGGAAGGATATCTGCTAAATGACCTGCGTAGACCTGGCAGAATAGAAAAGTTTTTGGTAGACATTTCAAAATTGGTGCAGAAGGCGCTTGATGAATCTGTTGTTGTTGGCATCCATCTGTCTCAAGAGACAATGGAGTCTGCCTCCAGGGGAGAAGTCAAACTGCAATGTTAGCAGCACCAAAGTACCGTAATTTTTGCACCATAACACTCACTTTTTTCCTCCTAGAAAGTAAGGGGAAATGTCTGTGTGTGTTATGGAGCGAATGCCTGCGGGTGGCGGGGGGGATCTGCTGCAGTCATGAGCAGAGGATCCATGGTTCCCCTTCCTTCCCTCTTCCGTAGTTACAAAGCATGGATCCACATGGATCCTCAGGATTTTTGCATTGGGCTACTCCAAACACACTGTCAGATCACATGTTTGTGGCCACAGCATGATCCACAAAAATCATTTATCCACTATTTCGTTTAGAATATTTTTTTTCTTGTTTTCCTCCTCTAAAAACTACGTGCATGTTATGGTCCGGTGCGTGTTATAGAGCGAAAAATACGGTAGCTCCTTGGGATGCAAGCCTGGGCAGCGTGTCTGGACGTCCTGGGTTGCCCAGTCAACAAGACCCCCTCTTGGCCTCTCCGACGGGGTCCAAAAGGAAAGTAGAGCTAGATGTTTGGCATTAGCTGGGCTGCAGGAGTTGTGGGAAAGAGGCGTACAAGGTGCCTGTTAGATTCTCAAGCCTTATCAGGAGAAACTGGCCACTCTCCAGGCACTCGGCTTGAGCTCCTTGTTGACCTCCCTGTCTGCGTTTCCCGGCAGGATACAGGCTAGGTCACTATCGGCGATCCTCCTCAAGCGTGAGAAGAACACACCACTCTTCCCTCCTCCCTGCTTCCCCCAGGGAGGGGAAAGAGATAGACAGAAATGTATTTACATGCCTTTATTTCTGTCTTTGCAGCAGTACAGAGAAACGCGTCTGCACTCATCAGACTCCAACAGCAGAGAGACAAACTCCACCCCTGTACTTCCAGTACAGGTCAAATGACACTCTGAGCTAACATCCGGTGCTCAGCACAGTGAATAGACTGCCCCTTTGTTCCCACGGTACAGTCCCAAACATCAACATCCTGTTTTGCTTTCCAGCCAGCTGCAGCTCGCTGCTGCATTGCTCCTTTTCCGTAATAGTGCCATCCAACCATCTTAGGAACTCCACTCCAGATTTGTGTAGGGTTGACTCCTGAGCCTAATCTTCTCCCAAAGATGTCCTGCAAAGCAGTGGATGTTTAGGATCAGAGTTTTCCTTCTCCTGGAGTTTTCCTTCCCAACTTGACAAGCCCCTCACTTGCCTCACTACGGAATGTGCAGAAACCAATTTTGTCTGCTCAGTCCACCAGAGCCTGCCAATCTGTTATGGCGTGCTTTCGAACTGCTAGGTTGGCAGGAGCAGGGACCGAGCAACGGGAGCTCACCCCGTCGCGGGGATTCGAACCGCCGACCTTCTGGTCGGCAAGCCCTAGGCTTTGTGGTTTAACCCACAGCGTCACCCGCGTCCCTTGTGACTCCCTGTTGCTACTCAGTCTCAAAAAGAAAAAAGAAAAAAGAAAAAGGGCGTGGAGTGTCCCCGGATTCATTGAAAAAAAAATCTGGTAACCATACTTTGGCCTGATTCAGAAGGTTCTTCTAACATTCTTATGACTCTCTCTGCTCAGCATTCCTCTGCTATGAATCCTACAAACCAACTCAGGATGAGGATTTTGGTTTTAAAAATAAAAACACAGCAGAAGGAAGTAGGGATAGAACTTTGCTCAACATGCGGCATGAGCCTCACCTTCTCTAACAAGTGGATATTATATATATTTTGTCACTCGACAATTCCAGCATCAAGCAGCGACTGGCTTGTGAATTGAGGTCAGTTTCACCCATGTTCTCATTCCCCAAGTTAAACACGCTGCAAAACTCAATTGCTCACTTTTATAATTAGAGATCTAGTATCGCCATTCTGGACAAACAGCCAAATGACGATCTTGTTACTCTGTTGACCTTGTGCATCCCTGGAGCGATGATGAAAAGGCAGCGCTTGTCAATGCGCCCATTACATTGATGAGTCTCAGCCCCATGGCAGGTCCTAATGGGAGGAAGAAGAGACACACAACCCGATACCTATGAATAGCTCACAATCAGCAATGCCTGATTGGGGCGTGTGGGATGGAGGCCCTCTCTGGCCTATGCACAGAGCAACATGTGAGGAGGGGAGGAGAGGGTGGTGCTCAGGAGCCAGTTCTGGGAATGATCTGCGCTGGGTCAGGCAGAAGGTAGACTGTGGAGAATAAAAGGAGAGAGACAGAACCATCAAAAGTATTCTGAATTAGTGTGATTATTTGTCAATGGATACACTCGGCTCCGACTCCGGTGTTGCTAAATATGTTTCTGGGTGGAAATTTAGTTCTCACTCACAAAGAGCTGTCAAGACATTTATTCAGTTGTAGCTCAGAGTGGGAATACCGTAAATATTGAGTGGCGGCACCAGAAAGTTTGTCACTGTGAATGTGAGAAAATAAGCAGAGCCTGCAGGATCAGACCAATGGCCCATCAAAGACAGCATCCTCTTCTCACAGTGGCTGACCAGATCCCTGGGGGAAACCTGCAAGCGGGAACTGAGCACAGGATCAACATCTAACCCAGCATCCTGTCCTCACAGTGGCCAAGCAGATGCCCATGGGGAAAACCCAAAAGCAGGACATGACTGCCAGAACTCTCCTTCCTCCTGCGGCTTCTAGTGACTGGTATTCAGAAGCATTGCTGCCTCCAAATGTGGATGAAGAGCACAGGGATCCTAGCTAGCAGCCATCGATAGCCATCTCCTCCATGAACTTGTCTACTTCTCTTATTTTGTTGTTGTTTAGTCGTTTAGTCGTGTCCAACTCTTCGTGACCCCCTGGGACCAGAGTATGCCAGGCACTCCTGTCTTCCACTGCCTCCCGCAGTTTGGTCAAACTCATGCTGGTAGCTTTGAGAACACTGTCCCACCATCTCATCCTCTGTCGTCCCCTTCTCCGTGTGCCCTCCATCTTTCCCAACATCAGGGTCTTTTCCAGGGAGCCTTCTCTTCTCATGAGGTGGCCAAAGTCTTGGAGCCTCAGCTTCAGGATCTGTCCTTCCAGTGAATGGAGAGGTTTGATCTTCTTGCAGTCCATTGGACTCTCAAAAGTCTCCTCCAGCACCAGAATTCAAAAGCGATCAGCCTTTTTTATGGTCCAGCTCTCACTTCCATACATCACTACTGGGAAAACCATAGCTTTAACTATACGGACCTTTGTTGGCAAGGTGATGTCTCTGCTTTTTAAGATGCTGTCCAGGTTTGTCATCGCTTTTCTCCCAAGAAGCATGGTCATCCCCACCTCTTGTGGGAGCGAGTTCCATAGTTCGACTATGCGCTGCATGGAGGTGTGCCTTTCTTTTATCTGTCTTGGCAGTGATGTAGCAAGGTGGGCACAGGGATGGTTGCCCCGGGCACAAAACTGTTAGGGGTGCAAATCTCAACACCAGCTTCTCCATGAGAACCAGGAAGTGACCTCTCCACCTCTTCTGTTCTTCTCTCTGTGGCTTTAATGTCCTGGATGATGCAGCTGTTGAATGTGCATGCGTACTCCATCCGTTTCCCTCTCTCCCACCCCGGATACTGGCAAGCCACGCTATGCCACTGTGCCCCAGATCAACCAACATGCAGCTTCCCTGGATGTTCATCTGTTCCAGTGTTATGAGAGAGGAATGGAAACCTTTCTCCATGCCATGTATCATTTTACAAGCTTCTACCCTGTTGCTTCTTACTTGCCTTTAGTGGAGCTAAAAAGTCCCAGATGCTGCAACCATTCCTCATAGGGCAGTCGCTCCACCCCCTGGATCATTTGAATTGCCTTTTTCTGAATCATTTCACTTCCAGGCCATGATCTGTGGCGGGGCAGGGATATGAAAAGGCCGTCTCCTGGAGTGCTTGAACCCCCGCAGCTCTTAGGTTGACTGTCTAGTCTCCCGTGACCCCGTGGTCTTGTCCTAGAAACCCCAGAGCAAATAAACAAGCAAAGCACAATCTAAGCCCCAAAAGAAAGTGTGTGGGGGGCAATGCCATCAGGAGGGGGAGAGACAGCAGAGGAAATTGCCACTTAAGTACATGCCGCTTTGCGGATTAACAAGCCGGGTTTGGAAGAAGCAAGAGGCAGTGGGAATGAGAGGCAGGAGGCTTTGCGAGAAGCTTACGGCATGCAGACACTTTCACTGAGGATCAAAGCCCTTCCAGAGGAAATACAACCTGATGTTATTTTTCTTGGCAGGAGACTCTCCCAGAGCTGTTCAAATCGCAGTTCTCTCTGGGGATCAAGGGTACCTTGTCAAGGCCTCGTGGGAAATCTCCCAATCTCCTCTTAGGCGTAAACAACATGCTCCCTTATGGATCCAACAGTTGTGTAACATAAGAACGGATCAACGTGGTGGTGGAGGTGGAGGTGGGGGTCTCATCCTATTTCAGGCCCCCCTATTTTACACGGTGGGAACAGAAGGATGGCCTCCCCCCACAGTCCAAATGCCATTGCTGCCTTCAAGGTCTTGATAATGCCAACAGTGAAGGACTCTGCCCCGCCTGCCTCCCCTGCGACCTGGCACAAAAGGGCTTCTGTCCACACAGGTGTCTTTTGTAACCGACACATTGTCACATTGTTGAAGCTTTCAGAGGCATCAAGTTTGAATGGCACGTCTCGGCTTCATGATTGTCAGCGCTTTGGCTACGCAATCTCACCTCTTGGCATGCAGCGAGAGTGTGCCCCTTCCCGGTTTTATCAGATGAGAAGATATTGATGGATGGAGGGCTCTGAATGGCAAAGAGAGAGAGAGAAATCTCTGGAACCTGAAATGGTAGGAATGAATCCTGCAAAGGGTTAAACCAACGTTTGTCAGACCTTTTGAACTTGCCCTCCTTTCTAAACTTATCTTGGTTCCTGCCATCATCCCCAAACCCCCACATCCTGCCCAAAACAGCACCAGGGAGGGATGAAATCTGTCATTTTTTTGATTTCCCCAAGTTTCTCATCCCCCCCAATCTTCAGTGCAGATAATCACATTTGTGCACTGACGTGCAATTCTTCAAAGAAAAAGTCCTTACGAAAAATTGTCAGCCTTTTATTCTACATTTCTCCTGAATAGGGGACTGACAACCACAGAGGTTGTGGACTCTCCTTCTTCAGAGGTTTGTCAACAGAGGTTGTATGGTCATCTGTCAGGGATTCTTTAGTTGTGCATTCCTGCATTGCAGGGGGTTGGACTAGATGACCCTTGGGACCCCTTCCAACTCTACAGTTCTGCGATTCTAATACACACAAATGTGTGTAATTGTCTCTAATATGCACATTCCCCCAAGCCATTTCCCCTAATTGTATAACGCATTTCTTTGCATATTATTGTGACTGATATAAGCTTGCTTTCCTGTAATATGCCCATTTTTGTAGACATTTTGGGGCTTGGGGGTTTGGAGAGCTGCATCACAAAATTCAGAGAAGTGGGGATTTTGAAGGATTGCTGTGTTTGCGTATTGTTTGGGGGAAGTGCAGATTAGGCAGTTTAGCATTAAAACACGAAACCGAAATGAATTCCTCCCCGCTTGTTCCCCAGCGCTGAAAATCTGTTTTCCGCAATCAGTCATGCAAAAGTTCCTTGCATGCAGCTGGATGCATACAGTCTACTGCTGCACGGCCTGGGGGGCCAATAATTCTTCTATAGTGGCATCACATGGGGAAATTGAATCTCTCATCCTTCCTAAAAGCAGAGACTAGAACGAAGCATCAGCTCTCCACCAAATCAGGTGGGAATCGTGAGGAAAGTGTGATGCGATTCAATTCTATCTGTGCCTCGGCTAATCTCCCTCCCCAGACTTTTGCATGCACTCCTTCCATATTTCCGTGTCCTGCTCCACCGTTTGAGCACCGTGAGCCCATGATGTAATACTGCAGCAAACAGGATCAATCTAATCCCCAAATGTATTTTCATCATCGCCGTCACCTTCATTCTGTTCAGCACCAACCACTGCGTTGTGAAACGTGTGGAGAACCCAGGTGCTCCCAAAATACCTTTGCAATGTCCCAAAGGCTCAAAAATTATAAATGTGGTTGGAAGAGTGTATATCATTCAGAGGAAATTTGAAGTGGGGGGGGGGAATTATTGAAATGGCAGGTCAATGCAGCCGAGAAAAGGAAGTATAGCTAAAGCCTTTTAAGAGGGGTGTGCACCATATTTGGGGGTGCAGAAGCTGAAACGGCAATTCTTTTTTAAAAATAATTTTTTATTTGTTTTTCATACAGAAAAGCATACAGAAAAGAAAGCAAAAGAAAGCAAAAAAGGTTCTCTGGAGCCTTTTGACTTCCCTCCATCCCTCCATGGATTCCTTTTCTAAATCTTGTTACTGCATCTTTTACTGCAATCTATCTGTTATATATCCATAGTGTCCAAAGTTCGTGTTATTTTTCAAGTGTCATTGTTTTCCTGCTGTTACCGGAAAAATCCGAGGGCTCCCTTGGACAAAATAAAGACACCAACCAGGATAACTTGGAGCAAAACAGCAGCCTGTAGGCTTGGCCTTTATTGAACTGTTGCAACAGGGTGTTCCCCTCACTTGCAAGAGAGAGGAAAGACCCAGAAAGATGGTGATACGGAAGGGGGGGTGCCTTCCTTCACCCTTCCGCCAGTCACCAGAGGGTCCGAGGCGATGACCTCACAGGGCACCCAGCCCTACACTCACCCCTCAGCCCCCACACCGTTGCACAAGCACCACACCCTATCCAAGCCCCAAAATTAAAGTGCCTTTCCCTTTTTCCACACGGGCAAAATAAGCCCAAACTCTTAAGCCTCTTTCTCTTAAGCTTCTCTCTCGCTCCATCTTTATCGTGGGTAGACCGTATCAAACTGTGTCCCCCATTCGTTTCAATGGCTGCGTTCTATCCAGTCAGAACCAAGCATTCACCTTGCAGAGCGAGTTACGATATGTTACGATATGGATGCAATGCGGCAGCGAGCTGCAGCTAGCTGGAAAGCAAAACATGATGGGAATGTTGGGACTGTTTCGTGGGAACAGAGGGACAGGCTATTCACAGTGCTGAGCACCGGATTTAGCTCAGAGTGTAATTTGACCTGTACAGGAAGTACAGGAGGTGGAGTTTGTCTCTTTGCTGTTGGAGTTTGAAGAGAGCAGACGTGTTTCTCTGTAATGCTGCAAAGACAGAAATAAAGGCATGTAAATACATTTCTGTCTATCTCTTTCCCCTGCCTGGGGGGGGGGCAGGGAAGAGTGGTGTGTTCTTCTCACGCTTGAGGAGGATCGCCGATCGTGACCTAGCCTCGATCCTGCTCGGGAATGCAGACAGAGAGGTCAACAGGAGATCAAGCTGGGTGCCTGGAGAGTGGCCAGTTTCTCCTGAGAGGCAAGATTTCCTGACAGCATTCGCCTTGCAGAGCTAGCTCAGCGAGCCCCTGCACGCCTCATTTAACCTCTTGACAAGCTGCTGACGGCTCCCCGCTGGGAGAACAATGGAACCAAAACTCGTCAACCCATGAAAGTGTCAAATCTTGCAACAATGTATCTATTTTGTTTCCGACTTCAATTATCAATATAAGAATGGACTGAAACGGACTAAAAACTTCTAAGGTTCGTATAAAATCAACCGCAACTCCGATTTCCTTGGTTTTGGTGTCAATCGACTCAGTTTCTTCAGGACTCCATGACACCTCCTCTGCCTCCATAATCCCTCGAGCGAGGAGTCATGTACTCAGGAAGACCCTAATCCAGTCAAATCACTCTGCCCAACCTTTCCTCCGGGCAACGCCAGGTGGCAGACTTTACATACTTGGACTATTGTCTTCTCATCACCGGTACTCAGGAAGCGCTTATCCGCGCATATCTCCAGCTCTGCATATTCCCCCTCCCTCCTCCATATGTTAATCTGTGTAACCCAACCTCTCCTTAAAATATTCATGATGTAATCTGTGTAACCCAACCTCTCTCTAATGTATTCGTGATGTAACTATGATGTATTTTGCACTGTATTCTGGGACATGGAGGGAAGTTTCAAAAACTCATGTCGCCCCTTTCTCGGGGTTCAATCTCGTCTTGAACTTGTTGCGCAATAAACTTGGATCTTCTGCAGTTTGCTCCTGTCTCCGGCTGAGCTCATTTTCTTCCGCAGGGACCCGCGGACCTTGTCCGATGAGCTGGGTGGCAGAGTAGCCCCGCACCCAGATTTTACCGTAACAGATGGTGTGTAAGACCTTATAAAAACTTTTGAAATTCCCATCCTCTAGGTCAAGCCCACCCCCAGAAACATCATGCATACATTACAGAAAGGAGGGGTTGAGGGAGGAGTTGTGGTGGTAACCTGAGTGTCCTGTCACCTGGCTGGTTCCTCCTTTCCCCCTCCCCATGAGTCACTTCCAGGAGACAAAGGGGAGTTGGCAGTTTCCTGCCCCCAGAGGGAAGATCTGATCATTGTCCTTTGTTTCAGTCCATGCTGAATCCACTCCCATATGCAAGTTCTTTGTGATCTTGATGGTCTTCTGTCTAGGACCATCAGGGTTGGCATAGCAAATGGGCAGGGCTACTGTGGATGTGCTGGGATGGTGAAGGGATTATGGCTGACCAGAACCAAGCCACCCCCCTTTGATAGTCCTTGTCATATGGAGTAAAATAAAAATGGAACAGTGCAAATCCGATGTATGGTTGATTTTTCTATGAATTTATAACAGAAGTGTGGCGTATGTAGTGTGTGAGTGTGAGTGTGTACAAAATGAATGATTGGGAGGGGGGTTCCTGCTACAGTGCCAATGATTTCAACTGTTTACAGTGGTCTCTCAAATATGTTAAGAAGTTATTCCAGTCTTTCACAAATACTTGGTCTTCCTGGTTTCTAATCTATCCCATCAGTCTTGCCATTTTGGCATATTCTGCCACTCTATTCTGGTCGGTACTTTTCTTCTTCTTTCCATCTCTGGGTTAAGAGCATCTGTGCTGCTGTTGTTGAATACATAAACAGTCTTTTCTTTTGGTGGTTCCGTACCTATAATTCCTAACACAAAAAGCCTCTGGTTTTTTGACAAAAGTTATCTTATTTTTCCCCCCAGTTCATTATATATCATTTCCCAGAATGCTTTTATGGAAACAGTGTGATTCTTTGGTCTCCTACCTCCCCAATCAAAGTGTGATGTCAATATTTCCCCACCATAAGTGGGGTCTGCACGAGGTCTTGTTCCACCCTGTTTCTGTGCTTTTCAGTGCCAGATTTCCCAAACTGGTGGGATCAGGGGTTGAATCAGCAGTGCCCCGTGCAAGGTCAAAATTTGGCACCCCTTACCTCTTGCTTTCTGTCCTGCTCAATTCACTATGTCATAACTCCTGCAGCGCCCCTAGGCTTGACACCCAGTGCGGCAGAACAACTCGCGTTGCCCTAAATCTGCCTCTGGTGGGATCCTCTGTCAGTAGTTCATTCTCTCATTGCTGCATCATGTGATCCTTATTTACATTCCATACTGCTGGAGTGTGGGAACTCAGATAAGGGAACTTCCGTTCTTTGTGCTTTTGTCTTTCTGCTCTTTGTTCTCTGCTTTCAGATGAAGAAGATGTCTGTCAGATACTGCTCACACCAGCCATGTTTTGTTGTTTTAGGTAAAGGGATCCCTGACCATTAGGTCCAGTCGTGACTGACTCGGGGGTTGCGGCGCTCATCTCACTTTATTGGCCGAGGGAGCCAGCGTACAGCTTCCGGGTCATGTGGCCAGCATGACTAAGCCGCTTCTGGCGAACCAGAGCAGCGCACGGAAACGCCGTTTACCTTCCCACTGGAGTGGTACCTATTTATCTACTTGCACTTTGGCGTGCTTCCGAACTGCTAGGTTGGCAGGAGCAGGGACCGAGGAATGGGAGCTCACCCCGACGCGGGGATTTGAACCGTCAACCTTCTGATTGGCAAGTCCTAGGCTCTGTGGTTTAACCCACAGCGCCACCCGCATCCCCTTTGTTGTTTTAATTTGCTGTAAATTAATAAATTTCATGATGCCACATGCCTACACAGCCTCGCCTCCTGCATATCTCGGCTGACCATGCATACAGCTCCACTGGATGTATGTCGCAGTTCTCTTGCACACAGGCCATTGTACACACATCCCCTAGGGGAAAGCTAAGAGGCAATGAGGCTGCAGGGTGTACAGGAGATATAAATGTCTATCAGACTTTGAAAAACTGGTGTCCTAGCAGTTCGAAAGCATGTGGGAATGTTGAGGATAGTAGGAGAGGATGTATTGATTAAATATTATCTTTCCCCACTCATGCTAGTGAGCTAGTAGCAGAGCACATTCCCTTGCACGTGGCTGGAAGCTAATTGATGGATTCGTTAAAATCATCTGAGTTAAGCAATCTAGTCTGGCTTGTCCAGATTGGATTGTTCCTGGTAAATCCCCTTTAGTTCCCTCTTGAAAACAATAATGACACGACAGTCTTCTATTAAATGTAATGATAAGGTTTACTTACATTCAGTTCACAGCATGATTCCGAAGGCAGGCTTTAGCTTGCAGTTACAGTTGCAGAGAAAAGTGTGGCTTCATCCTCTGTGAGGGATGAGCCCATGTGCTGCTGGCTGAGAGCCAGCAGACAGCAAAAGGCATCAAGAGAGTCAAGAAGAGTGAGAGGAAGATGGCTGCGTGACTAGGGTCTGCCAGGGTCACGCCCATCTACCTGGTCACGCACAGAGGGAGGATGCTCCAGACCAGGTGTGACAGGAAGTCCTCCTGGCTGGAGCAACATTCCCCTGTGTGTCCACTCTGGGCAAACAGGAAATGTTGCATTTGACTGCTTACGCGATGTTGCATCCCACAAATCTCAACAATTTCATCCAATTAATTAAACTAATACAGTGGCACCTTCGGTTGTGCATGGGATCCATTCCAGAGCTCTGGTCGGATCCCAAGGAATTCACAACTGGAGGTGCCTGTTCTGCGCATGCACGTGGCACAGTAGAGCGCTTGTGTAGAGTGCTTCTGCGCATGTGCACTCAGCGAAACCCAGAAAAATACTTCCAGGTTTGCCGTGTGCGTAACAAGAAGGATACGCAACCAGAGGAGTGCATATCCAGAGGTACCACTGTAGCTTTAGTTGAATTTTGAATAAATGTGCAATTTGACATAAGTGTTTTAAACTCTATCATGTTAGAGTCTTCCGCAGTGGGTCATGCAAATTGCTATTCTGAATGATGCTTTTTAAAGGGTAAAGGGCACCTGGGATGAATTTCTGGACCTCCCAGAAGTTTGGGAACCGCTGCTCTAGATCCATGGGCTTTGCAAAACACGAAACTGTCCAAAATGTTGACTGTGGAGAGCTGAAGCAATCTGGATTTTTTGCTGGCTGGTTGGTTCATGCAAAGCAGCAGGTGATTTTGTTTTGAAGCTAAATGATTAATAATAATAATTATGAGATCCTCTGCTTTAAAAACAAATAAAAACCCAGAGCTGTTGTGGGAACTCTGCAAGAAGAATCCTAGATACCCTCACATCACAATGTCTCTTAGAAACCCCCAAAAACCTATTATTTGGAGGTCTGTAAAGCCCCAGGCTCATTAGAGGTTCCCAGAAAGAAAAGCTTGCGTGAAGCTGCAAAGATTTTAAAGATGTACAGGCAAGAATACACATAGCTTGGATGCCTCTTAATTATTTTAAGATAAGAAAGGGACAACCCCCACTTCTCTCCCCCCCAAGGGATTATGGGAGAAAGTGAATCCCTTTTAATTTTCACATATAAAGATCCAAGACTTATCTGCAATTTGGCAAGCTTAATCGATTCTGGGCCCTATGTCTAATTTGACCAAAAGGGGAAAATATCATCACTGTTTTTAGATTTGTCATTACAGCGAATTGGGGAGCATAGCTTATTTTCATACAGCGCAGCTCAGAACCTGAATTATGGATCATAGCGAAGAGACCATAGAGCAAGTCTTCAAATCTTCAAATATCTGAAGGGCTGTCACATGAAAAATGGAGCAAGCTTCTTTTCTCCTGCTCCGGAGGGTCGGATCTGAACCAATGGATTCAAATGGCAAGAAGGGAGATTCTGACGAAACATTAGGAAGAACTTTCTGACAGTAAGAGCTGTTTGAAAGTGGAATGGACTCCCTTGGAAGGTTGTGGACTCTCTGTCAGGAGTGCGTGCAGGAGCCAGGCCCTGTGACCAGTAGGTCTTCGCAGGGCTGGGGCCTTCCTAAGTTTGTTCTGGAGAGGCAAGGCACGGCCACACAGGTGAGGCCGATTGGTAACTCACAGCACCTGGTGGCAAGAGCCAAGAAGGGATATAAGGTCAGCATTTCCCTTTGGCTCTTTGCCACAGCAACACAATTCCTGCCTTGCTGTGTTTGACTCCTTGACTCCTTGCTTCCTGACCCCGGACTCTTGGCTTCCTGACTCCTGGCTTCTGAACTCCCGTTCCTGCTCCCACCCCGCCATCTTGCCCCCGGTCCCGGCGTCCCCAGCCAGGACTACGATCACCCGTGAACCGGACCATGACACTTTCCTTCCTCAGAGGCTTTAAGCAGAGGTTGGATGGTCGTCTGTTAGGGATGCTTTAGTTGTGCATTCGGGGTTGGACTAGATGACCATTGGGTCCCCATCTGACTCAATGATTCCATAATTCTAATATTGTTATTAATATATATATTTAATATCACCCTTCATCCGTAGAGCTCCAGGCAGGTCACAACATGCAAGATAAGTCATAAAATGCAAGATAAAAACACAAAATACTTAGTCAAAACACCCCCCAAACCCCACCCGCTAAACAACTGTAGCTGGAAGCTTCAGTATTCAAAGCAGGAATGGGAAAGCAAGAGCTAGAGGCAAGGAGCAACATATTCTATCCCCCCCTTTTTTATTAAGGTGATTTCAGTTAAAAGTGATACAGAAAAAAAGGGAAAGTAAGAGGGAGAAAGACAACAACAAAGATGCATATAAAAGCAAAAATGTGCAAAAGAGAGAGAACAATATATGCTATCGTATCGTATCATATTGAGGCAAGGAGCAAACATTTCAACAGGAAAGCATCTGTACGCTTTCATGCACATAATTCCAATCAGTCGTTTATGTTGTTGATTTTATCTTGTTGAAAGAAAGAAATCTTTCCGACTGCAAAAGCAAGTCGCCCGAGGAAACGGTGCATAATTCAAGGTTCCGGGTTGGAGCGAGGGGCGTCGGACTCCGACGAGGCGATCTTTGAAGTGCCTTTCAACACCGGTGACGCCAGATACTTTTAAGAGGGATTTCAAGTTAAAAAGAAGAACCTTCTTTTTTCCCCCTCAGCGAAATAAAGATTGGCAGCGATGCAGAGAGGGGTTACATGAATAATTGTCACAAAGCAAGAGGCTTAATGAGCACGGCCTGCTCAGCTTATCAAAGAACGCAAAAAAGTGTCAGTGTGTAATTACCTTGATATGAGGGAAGGGGCCAGGGCGCAGGAGCAGAGCGTGCCGCTCGCATGCAGAAGGGGCCCACCCGGAGTCTGTGGCTTCTCTGGCTAAAAGCGATCTCAGGATGGAGAGATGGAGGAACTCCACTCTGAAAATAGGAAGGGCTGCTGCCGGACAGAACTGACCACAGGGCTTAGGGCCCTTGTATCTACGGGACTGCCTCTCCTGGTCTGCCCCGCAGAGGACCTAAGGTCCATGAATAACCATCGTTTAGAGGTCCCGGGCCCTAAGGAAGTCAGACTATCCTCCACCAGGGCCAGGGCCTTCTCAGTGGTGGCTCCAACCTGGTGGAATGCTCTGTCCCATGAAGACTAGTGCCCTTCAGGATTTAACCTCCTTCCACCGGGCCTGTAAGATAGAGATATTCCGCCTGGCCTTTAATTTGAATTCAGCCTGATCTTTTATTTCCCTTCCCTTCTCTTCCCTCCCCCTCCCCTTTTATGAAGATTACCTGCTTTGAGACCCCACAGCTAATTCTCCCCAGGTCTCCTCGCTGGCCCAAGTAGGACCAATTCAGCCAGCTAGCCTTGGGGATTATCTAATGCTTATTTCCCCTAAAATGATTTCTGAACTTTGAATTTTATTCTTATTCATGTTTTTATACTGTATTTTGAGACTCCGTTGGGTAGTGATAAAGCAGGATATCAAATCCAAACTCCTCCTCCTCCTCCTTCTTCAGCAGGCCATATCAGGGCCCTGTGGGGCAACCCTCTGTCCCACCAGGTCCTGTTGCTGCCCGCAGACAAAGCAAGCTAGCCTGTTTTCCTGACAGATGAACAGAGGTGGCTCCACATTAGTCAAACATCTGGAGAGCCTGGCAAATGGCCATCTTCATTACGCCTGGTGCTCAAAGCCCTCCACCCCCTTCCTTGTGTCATGGTCTCTGTGTGGAGACTCCTCTCTGTCTTCAAGGTCAAGCAAGTTCTCGGTTTCCCAGGCTCCTTGAAAGGGCAAGGAGGGAGTCCCTGAGCTGCAGAGAGGAGACCCACAGTAGATCATGCAGAGATTCGGGTTTCTTGGTCGTTGCTGAGGGCCAGCCCTAGCCCTAGGTGCTGGTACTCAGTTGCTACAGTCAGTGCCACACTTTTAAAATTGAAGAAAGGTACCCCAGCATCTTTAGGAGCACCAAAGATGGTTGGGGTGGACACCTCTGGGAAAGAGCTGGAAGAGGCTTCTCTGGCTCCAGGTGTCAGGAGTGTGTGCAGGAGCCAGGCCCTGGGACCAGTAGGGCTTCGCAGGACTGGGGCCTTCCTGGGTTTGTTCTGAAGAGGCAAGGTGCGGCCTCACAGGTGAGGTCGATTGGTAACTCACAGCACCTGGTGGCAAGAGCTGGGAAGGGATATAAGGTCAGCATTTCCCTTTGGCTCTTTGCCACAGCAACACGTTCCCCACCTTGCTGCGTTTGGCTTCTTGCTTCCTGATCCTCTGACCCTTGACCTCGTGACTCCTTGCTCCTCGACCCTCGGACCCTTGACTTCATGACTTCCTGCTTCTCGACCCTCAGACCTGTGGCTTCTGGACTCTCGTTCCTGCTCCCACCCTGCCATCTTGCCCCCGGCCCCGACGTCCTCAGCCGGGACTTCGATCGCCCATAGACCGGACCGTGACACCAGGCATGGATGAGGCTGGGCCCAGCTTAGCCTTGAAAACATCCCAACCTAGTCTGCTTCATGAATGCTTCCCTTTCCTATCCTTTACATTTGTCCCTGCCAAATTTCATTCCCCAGCTGTCCTGTTTATGGAGGTGTTTTTAGGCTGGCTTTCAAAGCCAGGCTGGCCAAATGTGGGGGTTCTCCTCCCTCTAAAACCAAGGGGGTCTCTGGTGGGGGGGCGGCAGTTGTGCGATGGCTATACTGTTCCCCAGCTCCTTAAGCTTCAACAATGCCAGCAAGATATGGGAAACAATTAGATTGCAATTAATACACGGGAGGTACGTCAAGATAATTAGCCATGAGTTTAACGGGATGGATGTGACGACCACATTCCCTGCTAATTGATGTTTAGTTAATTTGCCAGCGGCTGCCTTGTTAAGCAGTTATGAATGGTGTAAGAAACCCACTGCAACTTGCAACATGCAGAAGGGGCCGCAATTATATCCGGCTGGCTTTGCAGTCGTTGGGTTCATCATGGAATGCGGCAATTCTACAACTCTCTCTCATTTATGTGAAATTTCAAATCCATCCTTTCATGTACAGTGATACCTCTGGTTGTGAACGGGATCCGTTCCAGAGGTCCATTTGCAATGTGAAAAGCCCGCAACCTGAAGCGCCGTATCTGCGCAGGTGTAATTTGGTGCTTGTGCACATGCGTGAAGTGCAATTTAGCACTACTGTGCATGCACGAGCAGCAAAACCTGGAAGTAACCCTTTCTGGTACTTGCGGGTCACTGTGGGAAGCAATCTGAAAGAATGTAAAATGAGTTATGACTGTATTCATTTAATTCATGGCATTCTAGTCCCACCAAGCAGTTTTGGGAAACAGTGTTCCATGCCACCCTAGTCTCTGAGCGGTGAGAGACTCCAAGGGTTCCAAGCTCTCGCCCAGAGTTTGGTTTCATTGGCATCAAGGTCAGTGAAGACTGTGATGTCTTCAGGATTACAGAATCTTAGAGTTGGAAGGGACCCTGGGGGTCATCTAGGGCTTTCAAGGTCAGCACCAACACTTTGAATTGTGCTCAGAAACGTACTGGGAGACAATGCAGGTCTTTCAAGACCGGTGTTATGTGGTCTCGGCAGCTGCTCCCAGTCACCAGTCTAGCTGTTGCATTCTGGATTAGTTGCAGTTTCCGTGTCACCTTCAAATGTAGCCCCACGTAGAGCGCATTGCAGTAGTCCATGTGGGAGATAACCAGAGCATGCACCACTCTGGCCAGACAGTCTGCGGGCAGTGAGGGTCTCATCCTGCGTACCAGATGGAGCTGATAGACAGCTGCCCTGGACACAGAACTGACCTGCACCTCCATGGACAGCTGTGAGTCCAAAATGACTCCCAGGCTGCGCACCTGGTCCTTCGGGGGCACAGTTGCCCCATTCAGGACCAGGGAGTCCTCCACACCTGCACGCCCCCTGTCCCCCCAAAACAGTACTTCTGTCTTGTCAGGATTCAACCTTGATCCATTAGCTGCCATCCATCCTCCAGACACTCCAGAATTCCTAGTTTACACCCCCAGCACAGTCTCCTGTTGCCACTCCACTTCCGCAGGCCACCTGGGGGCAAGTTCCAGTTCTCAGAGACCCCTGGATCATTGTGTCCTGGCACCAGAGAAGAGCGGAAACAAAACCCCTCATTCCTCGCCTCTCTCTGTGGCTGCAGTCGTGATCACCAAAATGCCACCACTGATGTTTCCATCTCGACCCAGATGGTGGTGGGTGGAAGTTAAAGAGAAGGGAGGAAGGGGCTGGTGCTGTCTGGAAGCAGGTACTGGGGTGGAGCATGTCAAACTGGCTGGGAAAATAAGCAGAGCTATTTCGGAATTGTTCGGAAATGGCTTGGTTTATTTTCCAAGTCAGCCCGGTTAGAGCCCAGAAGAAATCACCCGTTTTTAAGCAGTGATTTTGCTTGCGGAAGATCCACAGAAAGCTTCCTAGAAACCCCAAGGTCACAAAGGACACTGTTTCGGACCCTCCACCCCCGGCTTTTAGCGATATCACCAAGCTTGCTTCAGCCAGCCACCCAGGAGCAAAGTTCTGCTTTTCTGCCCCGTACGGAAAGCAGGCTTCATAGTCAGTCCGCCCCCCGACTCTTCTTTTCTTCTGTTTATCGTAATAAGAAAGTGCTGTTGGAAAAAAAAAAGCTTTGGGTTTTTTGCAGTATTCCCCATTGTGGGATCTCTGGGGGCGCAAGACAGCTTTGACGGCCGATTGCGGCGGTTTTGTTGCTTGTTAGATGAAAAGTGAAGGGTGAAGACAAGCCCATGAATCATTCCTGTTTGGTTTGGCTCGGGAGAAGGGATGTGTTTAGAAATGTTTGATTCCCTTCCTCCTCTGAAAGCCTTTCTTCTTCCACCCCGTTTGCTTTCTTAAACTCATTTCTCTCCCTCTCCTAGATTACCCTGAATTATTCCAAGATGGTAAAACAGGCAAACTCATCTTTTTCTTGACTTGGCTTCCTTCGCAGCAGATGTCGAATGAAAAAGTCTGGCTTTGAGAAAGGGACTTCTCCGCAACGGCTGGGGAGATGAGGGCCTGCTTGCTCTGCGGGCAGAGGGAGAGAGCTGGGAACTGCAGCTCCTTATCCCTGTCTCTATCCCAGGAAGAAAAGAATGTCTTCTCCTTGCCCTTGCTAGGAGATGTTTTCTGAGTCCTCATTTCCTTCCAGGGACATCTGCTCTGAGTTTGCCAAGGCTGGGCTCCCACTGTTTGATTTGTCTCTGCCTTTCTCGCCGGAGAAGCTGCAAGCAGGGAAGGAAGGAAACATTATCTTTTTGTGCCATGCTGTGTTGAGCTAGGGGGTGTGCTGGGGCTTTGGAAAGCAAAGGGGCTCAGAGTCGAGAGTGGATTTCATGCTCTTTATTCAGCTCATAGTGGTGAGGAGGAATGGAAGTTCCCCCAGAATGTCTGCTTTATATACATTATTTACACAAGGGGCCCCACGTGATTGGCTAATTCCGGGATTCACCTGCAGGCCAATCAGGTTGCGGATTCACTTCCACCTGGAGCTGGATTGGGTGGCTCCTGTGGACCAATCGGACTGCTGCATTCTGGACCCTATTGTTCTAGGACCAATCAGACTGCTGTATTCTGGATCCAATTGTTCTAGAACCAATCAGACTGCTGCATTCTGAATCCTATTGTTCTAGAACCAATCAGACTGCTGCCTTTTGGATCCTATTCATAACAGAATGCAAACTCAGGGGTTCATTGCCCTGAGCCCCTTATGAGCCGAGCCGAAGGCTGGCCCAGTTCCTAATGAACCCACGGCCACTATCTTGTTTTCTAACATAAATACCAATAAGAACATCCGAACACCAGAGGAGCTCCCTTGATTGGGCCAATGGCCCATCTATTCTATCTCCCTGTTCTCACAGTGGCCAACCAGATGCCAGCTGGAAAGTGGCAAGCAGGATTTGGGCACAAGAGCCCTTTGCCCTTCTGTGGTTCCCGGCAACTGATACAGTGGTGCCTCGCAAGACGAAATTAATTCGTTCCGCAAGTTTTTTCTTCTTGCGAGTTTTTCGTCTTGCGAAGCACGGTTTCCCATAGGAATGCATTGAAAATCAATTAATGCGTTCCTAGGGAAACCGCCTTCAGACCAGGTCCGGGGACAGTCTGTCTCCCGACCTCTTCTGAAGGCTGGGGGGGGGGGACAAGGGCTTTTCTTCCCACCCCCAGCATTTTAAAAAACCCCGGGACAGCGGAGGACTTCTCCACTGTCCGGGGCGATCTTAAAATGCTGGCGGGCGGCATTTTAAAATCGCCCCGGGACAGCGGAGGACTTCTCCACTGTCTGGGGCGATTTAAAAGCCCCTGGGAAGGCAGGCAGGGGGGACAAAGACTTTCGGCCCCCGCCGGCCTTCCTGGACCTCTTCTGAAGGCCGGAGGGGAGGGGAGGCTTTGCTCCCCACCGCCAGCATTTAAAAGAGGTCCCCGGAGATTTCCGTATGGGCTTTCTTCTTGCGAAGCAAGCCCATAGGGAAATTCGTCTTGTGAAGCAACTCGCAAACGGAAAACCCTTTCGTCTTGCGGGTTTATGCGGGTTTTCCGTCTTGCGAGGCATTCGTCTTGTGGGGTACCACTGTATTCAGAAACTGTGCTGGGCCCGGGGGTAACCCGAGTAACACGGTCCAGGGCCTGTCCAGAATCTGAAGGTTCTGCTAGGAGTCAGTCCAACAGGGCCAAGGCAGGAAACCAGGCAAGGACAGGTACAGGATCTCAGGCAGGATCTGGCATACAGCAATGCTGCTCCCGCAACCTGGGACAGGGTCCGACAGCCTTTTATCTTTGTCGGGGTAATGGCCGGTCCTGATCCCCCAGTGACTCACCTCCCTGTCTCACCGGAAGTCAAGCACTCCTCCTGTGAGGGCGGGGTATAAATAATTTTTTTTATCATCATCGTCATTATGTGTCTTTTTGTGCTGCTTTATCATCAATAATCAAATTTTAGAATTGGAAGGGACCATAGCGGTCATATGCCAATCTCCTGCAATGCAAGAATTATAGGTGGCTAGCACCCCACCCGGAAGCGATTTTGTGTCAGGCACCCACGGGACTTTCTCAATATTCCAGATCTCTGAGAGTCTTTGTTTTAAGCTTTATAATGGCTGCAACGATTGTTGGGGCAAGGAAATAGATGGACCAGAATTCACTATATCTTCAGGAAAGGCTAATGAAACATGTGGAGCCAGCAGTGATGGATAAACAGACAAATACAATCCAGAAAAGAGAAAGCATGAGATGGAATATAATGTATGCAGAGAGACGGGACTGTTTTGTGGACTGCTTGAAAGCACTGTGCGGAAATGAGAGGCTAGGAAGATATTTGTTTACCTAGATTGGGTATTTGTTTTCCCTCTCTCTCTCTCTCCTGTTTATCATTGTATTATAATGCAGTTCTTTTCCCTTTCTGTAGTTTAATGAAGAAGAAAATTTATTTCCTAAAGGAATTCCAAATGCGCCCACAGTCTGGCGATCCCTGCTCTGCTAAGATAGCCACCACAGCTCCGTACAAAAAAAGGAATGAGGAGCAAACATGCAATAATGCATGTTGCAATGGTTGTATAACCCAACTGTGTTATCTGCTGAATGGTTGACTCATGTCTTGAGATGATTTATTTGATCGCTATTGCAATAATGTATTGATTTTCAATTTCCATGTCCTCTTGGGAGCTGTTTTGAGTATGTATAATAAGAAAGCATGGGACCAAATAATAAGAAAGAGTAGAAAAAGGATGCAGCTCTGTGCTGTAACTGTTGCAAGTATTGCTGGCCCCTTAGCCCAACCCCTTCCTCCTTTAACCACGCCCACTTTAGCACCACTTCTGCTCAGCTTTGGCTGCACATTCCAGTTCTGGGCACCACAATTCAGGAAGGACACTGACAAACTGGAACGTGTCCAGAGGAGGGCAACCAAAATGGTCAAAGGCCTGGAAACGATGCCTTATGAGGAACGGCTAAGGGAGCTGGGCATGTTTAGCCTGGATAAGAGGAGGTTAAGGGGTGATATGATAGCCATGTTCAAATATATAAAAGGATGTCACATAGAGGAGGGAGAAAGGTTGTTTTCTGCTGCTCCAGAGAAGCGGACACGGAGCAATGGATCCAAACTACAAGAAAGAAGATCCCACCTAAACATTAGGAAGAACTTCCCGACAGTAAGAGCTGTTTGACAGTGGCATTTGCTGCCAAGGAGTGTGGTGGAGTCTCCTACTTTGGAGGTCTTTAAGCAGAGGCTTGACAACCATATGTCAGGAGTGCTCTGATGGTGTTTCCTGCTTGGCAGGGGGTTGGACTCGATGGCCCTTGTGGTCTCTTCCAACTCTATGATTCTATGATTCTATGATCTTCTCTAAAGAAACTGCCTATTTAAATCCAATATAATATATCATGGGATGCCTGGAGAATGGGTATCATGAGGGCACAAAGACTGGATGTAGCTCAGCGGCTAGAACTTGGAGAGCCAGCCCTACAGTGTGAAGGCATTTGGTGTTTATGAGATTTGGCTTTAAAGGGTAATTAAGATAAGTCAATGGAGAAGGGGAGGTCTTTCAGTGCCTAATTCATAAAGATCATATCACCATTTATATATTGAATCCATAGCTCATTTTGTAGAGCATGAGACTCTTAACTACAGGGTCATGGTTTGAGCCCCATGTTGGGTGAAAGAGTTTTCATTACAGGGAGTTATAGAATTGTAGAGTTGGGACCCCAAGGGTCATCTAGTCCAACTCCCCCCCCAATACAGGAATTTCAGCTAAAGCATCCATTATGGCAATTGAAATTGACTCCAGATGCGGGGATTCCCTCGTTGCCTCCAGCTGGGCCATCGCTTACAGCTGCTCCACTACCGGTTGGGTCAGGGGAGGCTGAGGCGGCCCCTGGGTCTAGTAACACATGGACGTCTCCCGAGCTGCAGAGACTGAGGTCTGAGAGAAGGAGAGACCTGAGTACTTGCAGGAGGAGTGCTCGCCTTCGGGCGAAACAGGGAGGTGAGTCGCCGGGGGATCAGGACCGGCCGTTACCCCGACTAAGATAAAAGGCTGTTGGACCCCGCCCCAGGTTGCGGGAGCAACGTTGCTGTTTGCCAAATCCTGCCTGTGATCCTGTGCCTGACCTTGCCTGGTTTCCTGCCTCGTGTCCTGCCTTGGCCCTGTCAGACTGACTCCTAGAGGAACCTTCAGATTCTGGACTGGTCCTGGACCGGTTTTCACAGGTTACCCCTGGGCTCAGCACACACATGTTCCAAGTTCTTAGGTCCAAGAGGCTGGGGAGATGGCCTCCTTGAGGTGTGTGTGTGTGTGTGTGTGTGTGAAGGTGCAGGCACATAGTTTAGGGCTGCATACCCCCCAAGAGTCCCATTTTAAGTGGGACATCCTGGATCACAGAAGCCAATCCCAGCTTCTCCTTGAATCCCAGAATGTCCCAAGGATTCCAGGGAATCCTTGGATGTCTCTTCGAGCTCCTGCCGTCGGGACGGAGATACAGGACGATGAAGACAAGAACGAGTCGTCTTAAGAACAGCTTCTTCTCCAGAGCGATCTCGGCCCTGAATGGGAAGCCTGGACTTTGATGAAAGTCATCTAATCTTCCTTGCTGTATTATGCTGTATTGTTTTAATTAGTGTTTTTATAGTTGTTTTGATTTTGTGTGGAGTGCCCTACCTGGGTGGATGGAGCAGCCAAGTAATTTCGTTGTCCCCGAGAGGGGGCAATGACAATAAAGATATTATTATTATTATTATTATTATTATTATTATTATTATTATTATGGTGCTCACTCTGGCGCAAGTCAGCAGTGCAGCTGGTCTGAAAAGTGCCAGAGCGGCAGACCAGAAGGCGCTTTGGTGCAGCCCTGCTGATGACTGCCAGAGCCCCAGCCTGTCTGGCAATCGTTAGCAGGGACACGCCAAAGCGCTTTCTGGTTCACTGCTCTGGTATGACCCTGCTGAAGATCGCCACAGCATAAAAGGCTGTCGGACCCTGCGCAAGGATGCGGGAGCAACATTGCAGTTTGCTAGAAGCTGCCTGAGACCCTGTGCCTGACCTAGCCTGGTTTCCTGCCTTGGCCCTGTTGGACCGATGCCTCGTGGAATCCTTGGATTCGGGACCGGACCTGGACCGCGTTGCTTGGGTTAAGCCCCGGGCCCAGCACAGCTGTGGATTTTTGAAGGAATGTTTAGTGAGACCTTTCATAGTGACCTACTGACAGACACACTGATGGCAGTGAGTTTTTTCTAGCTGGACCATTTCTGCACGTGAAAGTCATAGTCTTAGAGTCAGAATGGACCCAACCTTGCATCTAGTCCAACCCCTTGCAGTGCAGGAATCACAGCTACAGAACTATTCTGGCCCCTTTCGGGCTGGGTAGAAATATTCTGTGCCTGCGCAGAAGGCAACAGACCTTTGCCCACGTGCAGTTGCATTGCAGGCTCCACGTCTCACCCCAGCTGCTTTCTCCCATCTCTTCAGCGACTCTGCGATGAGCAAATCTCCCTCTTTTGCATTTCTCCCCGTTGTGCATATATTAAAGGCCTCTGTCAGGGAATGTGATATGAACTGTAAAGCTCATTAGTTAGTAAAACTCCTATGGAGTTAAAATAATGAAGTTAGTAATGAGATGATAATAATGAGGATAAGAAGGGAACAAAGGAGGGGGTTTAGCGCGGCTGAAGAGTGGCCCTGTCAGGCGGCAAGGCAAGGCTGCTTCCTCACGCGGTAGATTTTGGGTGCTGCTAAGGTTGGCCAAGTGGAAGGCTGCCAGCAGCCTCTAAGAAGAGCTCGGATCTGCCTGTCAGCTCCACATGTGACTCCCCTACAAGGAAAATAGCAGCGGGAGAATCTGTGAATTCCAGCTTCCCTTCCTTTTTACCAATCTGAAGTTCAGTTTGCCTCATTTGTGCACTAGTTTGCTTTTTTCATCGCCTTTCTTTTCCTTTTTTAAACGTTTTCCTGAAATTTCACTAGCGGTCTGTGCGTGTTTCTCCTGATGAAGAGATGAGTTTGGATTTGATATCCTGCTTCATCACTACCCGAAGGAGTCTCAAAGCAGCTAACATTCTCCTTTCCCTTCCTCCCCCACAACAAACACTCTATGAGGTGAGTGGGGCTGAGAGACTTCAGAGAAGTGTGACTATCCAAGGTCACCCAGCAGCTGCAGGTGGAGGAGCGGAGATGCGAACCCAGTTCCCCAGATTACGTGTCTATCGCTCTTAACCACTAAACCACACTGGCTCACTGGTGATACAGACACCGACTGATTTGCATCCGCCACTTCTGCGCATGCACGTGACATCATTTTGTGCATCTGCGCATGCACGACTGGCAAAACCCGGAAGTAAGTGCAGAACTTTTCTGGCTTTGGTTTGCACTGATTTTGTTTTATATGTTTATTTATAATTTCCATTTATAACAAATAAACATTCCAGCAAAGAAATTGAAACAATTCTCACGTATCGAACTTCGATTTCCCTCCCCTTTCTTTCAGAGCTTCCATGAACTTATCCTCTTTCTTCTTCTTCTTCCTCTTCTGCATATCACAATTAACTCTATTTATTCTTTCCCTTGTCTATTTCATATATGTTGTAGAAACTGCAAGTTTTACAGCAACCCTGCTAGTGTCTTAATTTGTTTACAATTTGTCTATAAATATTCAGTAAACAATTTCCATGTACCGTGGACGCTCAGATTGTGAACGGGATGCACGTTTGAAACCCGTAACATTTGCAACCCGCGCCTGCACCTGCGCGGGTTGCAATTTGGTGTTTCTGCGCATGCGCAAAGCATGATTTAGTGCTTCTGCGCATGCACAAAGTGTGATTTAGTGCTTCTGCACATGCATGACTGCCGAAACCTGGAAGTAACCCGTTCTGGTGCTTCCGGGTTTTGGTGGTCTGCAAACCGAATAAACACAATCTGAAGCATCTGTAACTCAAGGTATGACTGTGCTGAATTTTTTTGCTGGCCAATGGGTCACCTAGCCCAACCGCTGCAGTGGGTCGTGCCCATTATTGGCACATATCTTTGGGGAACCCCTTTGTATTTTATAACTCAGGCTCCCAGACGCCTCTGGTCAACTCTGGCCGTCTCGCGTTGAGTTTCATGTCTTCCCTTGCTTTCTGACTCGTTCAATATGACAGAGACTGCTTTAAACGGAAGCACATCTCGCTTGAGCGCAGTGCAAATAGACAGATCCCCACACTACACATTTTACAGGAGGGCTTTTAACTCGGCATAATTAAAACCAAACAACAGTAGCCCCCAAAGCTGAGGAGGTATTTATACAGACTAATAGCTCTCAGGTAGAGTTACACACAGACGTCTGGCTGGAGAATGATATGGAGGACTCTCTCGTGTTGCGACTTAATCCGGGTTGAGGAGCAACAGCGTCATGGCGGAGGGGAGAAGAAGGAAGGGGGGGGTTTTGATTTTTTTTTGGGGGGGGATAAGGAGCAACAGGCACCTGTAAAGCTCTTGAAAAGTGAGCTCTGATGCCCAGGCACTGCTTCTCTCTCTATGAGAAAGATATATACAGTGGTACCTTAGTTCTCTCCATTCTGAAATCAGCCCTGAGTGCTCACTGGAAGGACAGATCCTGAAGCTGAGGCTCCAAGACTTTGGCCACCTCATGAGAAGAGAAGACTCCCTGGAAAAGACCCTGATGTAGGGAAAGATGGAGGGCACAAGGAGAAGGGGACGACAGAGGATGAGATAGTTGGACAGTGTTCTCGAAGCTACCAGCATGAGTTTGACCAAACTGCGGGAGGCAGTGGAAGACAGGAGTGCCTGGCATGCTCTGGTCCATGGGGTCACGAAGAGTTGGACACGACTAAATGACTCAACAACAACCACCTTGGTTCTCAAATGCCTTGGTACTCAAACAACTTGGAACCCAAACACTGCAAACCCGGAAGTAAGTGTTCTGGTTTGCAAACTATTTTCGGAAACCGAATGTGCTCCGTTTTGAGTGTTACTCTGAGGTCTCTCTGTTTTTGCTATTTATTTTGCATTTTTGCGGCTCCTTTTGTTTTTGTGGCTGTGTGGAACTCAGTTCACCTACTGATGGATTGATTTTGTGACTGCAGTACACTGTTTATTGCTTTCATTTTATGGATCAGTGGTCTCGTTAGATAGTAACATTCATGTTAAATTGCTGTTTTAGGGGTTGTTTTTAAAAGTCTGGAATGGGTTATTCCGTTTTACATTACTTTCCATGGGAAAGCCCCACTTGGTTTTGGAACGCTTTGGTTTTGGAACAGACTTCCGGAACGGATTAAGTTTGAGAACCAAGGGACCACTGTGTATCTATATTTGCACTTTAGGAGAGAATTCCAGTTTCTAGGACAGTGGTCCACCTCAGTTCTTTTGATGGGGTGCCTTTTAAAAAAAGATTTCTTTTAAATTGATGTTGAATATAGAAACAAACATACATTCATTGCAGTTTCCTCCTGGTGCCCCTTGACAGCCCCAGCTATGTCTAGTTGCATTAGTAATAATAAAACAAAACATCAATTCAATAGCTGCCAATTTAAAAAGTGTCGTTCCACAGGCTCCTGTGGGTCTTGGGTGGTTTATAAACATGTTCTTCCTTTGTTGCAAATGACATAATAAAAGTGGACACTTTGCAAAGTTTCCTAGACTCTTCTGTTGTCTTCTTTATCATACCTTCTTTCCCATCAAGTCTTTATATAACTTTATAAAGTTCACATTCAGTGTCCTCCAGGGCCCAGCAACAGCAAGGCATGAGGTGCACAATTCAGTTTCTGTCGCAAAAATCTTGTGCTGATGACTCCCTCATGACCCTGAAATTTTGTTGGCTTTTATCAGGGACAGAGACTTTAGCATGGCAGACCCTGTCCTGTGGAACGCCTTGCCAATAGGAACGCCTTGCCCATTGGAACATGGCTTTAAAAACAGCCACTAACTTGTTTTTACTGGCATGTTACTGGTGTTTTCAACCAATTTCATTTCATTTTGTATTTCATTTGTTTGTTTGTTTGGAGCATCTGTACCCTGTTCTTCAGCCAGAAAATCTCCCACAGCAGCTTAGATACAGTCAAAACAAGATAATCCCTACTCCGCAGATTTACAATCTTAAAAAAACAAAACAAAACAAAAAAACACGGCACAGAAGGGAGAAGGGACAGGGAGGGAAGAGGAAAATCAAAATCTCCAACCACAGTTTCTAAACAGCTGTTCTGATAATGAACAACTGCCCCAGTTCAGGGACAGGATGAACAAAGCTGATGAATCTCTCCCACTGAGGATGATAATAATAATAATAATAATAATAATAATAATAATAATAATAATATGCACTGTGGGGAGAAATGCTGTTTATACATGTTCATATTTGTGCTTTGAAAGAGAAAATATTCTGCGGCTGTGAATGTTCGAGGCCTCATGCCGTTGCAACGCTGGAAGCCTCTATAGCAGTAGTCCTTGGTGGCAGGTTATGGCGGAGGAGAAACTATTGCTTTTACGTTTTATTTGCTGGGGTCTGGATCAGGCCAGTTCAGTCTGTTTGGCCTGAGTGGCATCAGACTCTGATGTGTCAGAGGTTTCCGTCAGTTGGCAGTTAACCATGGCTTAGGGATTTTGGCACTTGAGGAGAAAGGCGTTTGAGGAAGAAAACCGGAGAATAGTGGAGAGGGCAGAAAAATCACGTCTTATACATTTATACTCAGTGTCTTATTAATACATGTCTGGTAAAGATTTATTGAGGAAATTCGAACACCATTTGAACTGTGTAAAAAGGAAAACCGAAAGTGGCATGAACTAAGATGATGATGATGATGATGATTATCATCAACAACAAATTTTTACTTATACCCCACCCTCCCCAGCCAGAACTGGGCTCAGGGTGGCTAACACCAATAAAATTACAATAAAACATAATGGGGGGCAGTTAATTAAAATACGGGTTAAAATATGGGTTAAAATACAATTTAAAATTTAAAATGCAGCCTCATTTTAATAGTAGCCCATAAATCAAAACCATAAGGGCAAGGCGGTGGTCCAAAAGTTCGTGATCGACCATATCGAAGGCTGCTGACAAATCTAAAAGAATCAGCAGTCCCGACCCGCCTCGATCCAGCTGTCTACCAAGATCATCTGTTAGGGCAACCAAAGCCATCTCGGCCCCATAACCAGGGCGAAAGCCAGACTGAAATGGACCCAGAGCCAATGTTTCATCCAGAAACCTACCAAACTGTTCGGCAAATGCTCTCTCTCAATTACCTTACCCAGGTACGGAAGATTTGAAACCGGGCGGTACCGTAATTGGATAGATCTAAAGGATCTAGAGATGTTTTCTTTAAGAGCAGACGCACCACTGCTTCATTCAACTCCCCTGGAAATGTCATAAGGAAAGGTGAAAAGATGTAGAGCTAGATATGATCTGCAGAATGATTAGATAACACCTTGTGTCTTCTTCCAGACTTGGTGATGAGTGCAAATTGCAGATGTCTTTGTGATGCCTGGGAACGATGAATGGGAAGAGATTGGGACCTCCTTCCTCAAGTATTTTGCAAAATAAAAAAGCCATGATTCACCTACTTAAAGCCCATGACTCATCCACAAAGATTTTCTTTGAAAGGGCTGAGGAGATTATGAGAGTTAGTTCCCCAGTACAAAATGTGATGTATAAAGTGTGCCTATTGAAATGGCTAATCAGCAAATGAACAAATTAGCCACACACACACACACAAAAAAAACCAGCTAAAAACTCTCCTTCCTTAATAAGCAAAATTGGCTTTGGGTACATATGTCACAATCCCAGGGTGCGCTGAATTCATTGCCAGCAGAGTTTTACAGTAAACTGGATGGGAAAAACAATTTCCTCCCCAGAGGCCACATTCTCTGATGGGCAGCCTTTGGAATGAGGTACAGTGGAGACTGCAGTGTTATTATGAAATGGAGGTAGTGAGAGATTTTACTTTCTTGGGCTCCATGATTACTGCAGATGGTGACAGCAGTCACGAAATTAAAAGACGCCTGCTTCTTGGGAGAAAAGCAATGACAAACCTAGACAGCATCCTAAAAAGCAGAGACATCACCTTGTCAACAAAGGTCCATATAGTTAAAGCTCTGGTTTTCCCAGTAGTGATGTATGGAAGTGAGAGCTGGACCATAAAGAAGGCTGATCGCCCAATAATTGATCCTTTGAGTTATGGTGCTGGAAGAGACTCTTGAGAGTCCCATGGACTGCAAGAAGATCAAACCTCTCCATTCTTAAGGAAATCAGCCCTGAGTGCTCACTGGAAGGACAGATCGTGAAGTTGAGGCTCCAATACTTTGGCCACCTCATGAGAAGAGAAGACTCCCTGGAAAAGACCCTGATGTTGGGAAAGATGGAGGGCACAAGGAGAAGGGGACGACAGAGGACGAGATGGTGGGACAGTGTTCTCAAAGCTACCAACATGAGTTTGACCAAACTGCGGGAGGCAGTGGAAGACAGGAGGGCCTGGCGTGCTTTGGTCCAGGGGGTCACGAAGACTTGGACACGACTAAACAACTAAACAACAACAACAACAACCTGAGCCTTTGATGGAGAGGCTCAAAGCAAAACACCCTAAGAGGCTCCTACTTCTCCCATAGCCACAGCCTTGGATTCAAGCAGAATCAGGCATGGCTCCTCTTCTCAGTCTTACCAGCCTGCTGGCCTTTGTCTTTCTAACTACCAGGCAGTTGAGAGAAAGGGGGCCACAGATTTGTTGTCTTGCACAACTACTGCTGCCATATGTCCTCTTTTTCCAGGACGAGTCCTCTTTTTCAAGTCTGGTTGCCACATGTCCTCTTTTTCCTGGACACGTCCTCCTTTTCAGGATTAAAATCTATGTCCAGGTAGATTTTTAAAATTTGGCAAAATGTCTGGGGGTTTTGTTTTTGTTTGTTTTGTTTACAGTAATCCAAGAATTTCTAAAAAATAAAAACAATGCAAAAAGTCCCATGTGTCACACTCCCACCCCTCGCCATTTTTCATGAATGGAATGGGAGCGCATGGCCTCTTCCCAGGGGTCAATGAGGAGCGGGGGCTGTAAGCCAGTGTTGTGGCCACATGAGCATATCAGGCTTCAGGGAATCAGCTTCCTCCTCCATGGCAGTAGATAAGCAGAACAAAGGAAAAGGAGTCTTTTTACCAGTTAGAAACTTTAATAATCACAGTGAGAGAACAAAGAACACACCTCCTAGAAATGGCAGTGCTCCCAATTAAGGTTCCCACCCCCTTAAAGGTAAAGGTAAAGGGACCCCTAAACATTAGGTCCAGTCATGGCCGACTCTGGGGTTGCGGCGCTCCTCTCGCTTTACTGGCCGAGGGAGCTGGCATACAGCTTCCGGGTCATGTGGCCAGCATGACCAAGCCACTTCTGGCGAACCTGAGCAGCACACGGAAACACCATTTACCTTCCCGCCGGAGCTGTACCTATTTATCTACTTGTGCTTTGACGTGCTTTCGAACTGCTAGGTTGGCAGAGACAAATTGAAATTACAGAGTTTTGAGAAATTAAAAGATAAAGTGCGAGACTGGCTTCACTACTATCAGATAATGGAGGCATATAATTTGGACAAGAAAATTGGCTTCCAGGTGGAAAAATCAAAATTAGAAACAGAACTGTTAGAACCTAAAACTAAGATTTTGTCAAGGATGTATAACTTGCTGTTGAAATGGAATACTCAGGATGAAACGGTGAAATCTGCTATGATTAAATGGGCACAAGATGTTGGACATAACATTATGTTTGCTGACTGGGAACAGTTGTGGACCACAGGTATGAAATTTACGGCATGTAATGCCCTAAGAGAGAATATTATGAAAATGATATACAGGTGGTACATGACACCAGTCAAGCTTACAAAAATCTATCATTTGCCCGATAATAAATGTTGGAAATGTAAAGAAACTGAAGGTACATTCTTTTACCTTTGGTGGACGTGCCCAAGGATTAAGGCTTTCTGGGAGATGATTTATAATGAAATGAAAAAGGTATATAAATATACCTTCCCGAAGAAACCAGAGGCCTTTCTCCTGGGCATGGTCAGCCAATTGGTGCCAAAGAAGGATAGAACTTTCTTTATGTATGCCACAACAGCAGCAAGAATACTCATTGCAAAGTACTGGAAGACACAAAATCTACCCACCCTGGAAGAATGGCAGATGAAGGTCATGGACTATATGGAACTGGCAGAAATGACTGGCAGAATCCGAGACCAGGGAGAAGAGTCGGTGGAAGAAGATTGGAAAAAGTTCAAAGATTATTTACAGAAACATTGTAAAATTAATGAATGTTAGAATGATGTTGGATAGAAACTAAGTGGTCTTTTGCTGTGATGCTATAAGGGAATATGAGAAAATGGTTATTAATAGGTAAAAAAAAAATGTTATAATATTTAAAAATTGAAGATTAAGATGAATGAAGAGGGGAGGGATTTGCTGAATTAACAATTGGAACTGGAATACAGAAAAGGAAGGCGTGAGGAGGTCCGGGAAATAAGCAAATGAAAAATATGTGATAGAAAGATTGAACTGTTTTTTTTAAAACTATTTTTATTTTGTTTTTTTCTTTTTTTCTTCTTTCCTTTTATTCTGTAACTTTTCTGAAAATCTTAATAAATATCTTATAAAAAAAACCAAGCTGCTAGGTTGGTAGGAGCAGGGACTTAGCAACGGGAGCTCACCCCATTGCGGGGATTTGCAAACCACTGTTCCAAATCTGTACTGTCCTCCTGCTCCTGGGAAGATTCAGGATCTGGATCCAGAGCAGGGGGAGGGGAGGCTCCCACCATTCCTCCTCAGCGCAGCCTTCCTCAGCACAGTCCCTGACAGAGCATTTGTTGCAGTGCCCACAGCTGTACTCTGGCGGGCTCTTTAAAGCTAAAAACATTGCTACTAGCAACACATCACAGCTCCTATAGCCTACTTATAGTAGGGGTATTTAAAATGAGAGTCATCTTCATGATCTGTGATTAAAAGTAGAAGTCAGAAATTGTGTCCTCTTTTTTGCTCTTCAAGATACGGCAACCCCTAATTTGACCCAAGGAGGGGAGGAAGAGACTTGGGGTGCCAAAGTTCTTACGTTGGGGGAGAAACCGGGAGGGGCCACTCCCGGATTCTGCAAGTGACTGAGACGGACATGAGCTTTGTATCTGTACTGTAAATAGTTTGCACAATAAAACCTGTAAAAGACAGGTCGGAGTCCTGCCTGGTTACTCACAAGCAACCACCACAAAGCATCTGACACTTAGATTTTGAACACTTGCTGGGTCCAGGAATTCGAAGGGTTTCGGCAAGCAGTCTATCCCCCTGCCAACTCACAGTACTCTATTCTATTCTCTGTGGGGTGGCTGCAGCCTCACAGGGCCCTAGGCTTTCCCGCTGCATTCATGCGCTGAGGGTGGGCCCAGGAGCAGAGTGGTCAGCACATGGCATTGCCTAGCGCTGCCACTGGGGGCTGCAAAGGAACGCGTAGCGAGAATTTCCGGGAGATGGCTCACCCAAGGTGCATTTCACTGAGCCTGTCTCTCCTGAGGGCCTCTCTTGGTTCCTTCACACCAAGCAAACCTCAAGAAAGAGTGCTGACGTATTGAATTAGTTACGACCGGCATAATTTGCCCTGGCACCTCCATTGGATTGACTCCGCCCTGCGCTCCCTCCCCGAGTGACAATAGGCATATACTGTCCTGATTGAACGCGAAGACTTCAAACAAAACTCGGCGGTGAAAGCTAAGATCCTGGGAGCATTTTTTGCTCTCCCCACCACCCTCGATTCCTCGCCCAGCTTCACTGCAATGAAAACATGTTTTATTAATTTTGTGTGCGCACACAGGCACAAAAGGATGTAAGAAAATTGTGGTTGCCTTGCCATCTCGCTCCCTGTTGAGTAAGAGGAAGGGATGAAATATGCTGACAAGCACCACATGTTTTCTGAGCGCAGCGCTGGGCTCCTTTCAACACCCCCTCTGGCACATGGGATGCTCAGGGGACTGGGGAGCTGGGAGGTTTCCAGAAGCCATCTAGACTGTCCTCGAAAAGACGGCAAGGAGACAGGGGCCCAGGAATGTAGACAGAAACACTGTGCACATGTGTTGCTCATGTGCCAAGCTTTCGTTTCTTCATTGCTTCCTCTAGGAAATCCATGCTCGCTGCATCGATTGGCAGGTTTCATGACCTCTGGATGGTCTCAAGATGACCTGAATGTCCCCCATTGTTGATTACAGAAAGGGGAAGAGGTATGTGTGGTCGTGGGCTGCTATTCAGAGCCCCACACATACTCCAACTTGCACCTGAAGCTCCTGCACAAGTGAGGTTTCTCGTTCACTTCTATGGCAGAGGCTCCTCTGCATGAGCATCTCTTAGTAAACATGGAGCTACTTCCTTTATTGTAGTGCTTGGGGACATCCTTGATGGTGTTTTTTTTTTGGGGGGGATATCTGTGTACATCATAATCCCATGCAACTACCATACATTCCAGTGTATAACACACCCTCTTGTATAAGGCACCCCCTATTTTAAAGGTAAAGGTAAGACCGTCAAGTCCAGTCATGACCGAATCTGGGGTTGCAGCGCTCATCTCACTTTACTGGCCGAGGGAGCAGGAGTACAGCTTCCGGGTCATGTGGCCAGCAGGACTAAGCTGCTTCTGGCGAACCAGAGCAGCGCACAGAAACGCCGTTTACCTTCCCGCCGGAGCGGTACCTATTTATCTACTTGCACTTTTTGCTTTCAAACTGCTAGGTTGGCAGGAGCAGGGACCGAGCAACAGGAACTCACCCTGTTGTGGGGATTCGAACCACCAACCTTCTGATCAGCAAGTCCTAGCCTCTGTGGTTTAACCCACAGTGCCACCTGTGTCCCCCCTATTTTGGGGAACTAAAAATTAAGAAAATGGGGCAAGATTGCCCAGAATTATTGAGCTTTTTTGGGAGGATTGCTCAATGTCATTGAGCTTTTTTTGGGGGGGGGGATTTGCCAAAATTCGCTCACCTGTCTGACCTACACACACGAGCATCAAAACAGCTTCCTAATGTCTGTCCCCTTGCCAATTGCCTGCCCAATGGCCACAGCGACAGCCAATCAGCACTTTCCTTTGCCACAGCCACCAATAACACACTGCTGACAAACTCTGGCTCACAGCACCAGCCAATCCCCGTCCCCCCGATGCACTATCCATGTATAACGCGACCCCCTATTTTAAACATAATTTTTCAGTAAAAACGCATAGCCTTGTACATGGAAAAGTATGGTACATTTGTGATGGAGAGAAGACAGTGCAAAAGGTAGAAACCTGCATGCATTTGTGACCTGTGGGGGAATCAAGATTCTGGAAGTATTTCAAGGGTTCAGGTTGACCGAGAAATTGTGTTGCTTGAGAAAATGCTTGAGCTGAAATTAATCCCTTTCTGATCCATAAGACCATGCCATTAAATTCAACGTGTGCCGCCTCTGGATTCTGAAATTTCAAGGACAACACTACATTTTCTATGGCAAAGCCCATTTGCTGGCTGTGAAGGCTTTCCAGTCTTATAAATAAACGTGGACAAGGTGCAGATGAAATTCCAGATTCTGAGAGAGTAATACAACTGTTCTGGGGGTTCTTCCAACCCCACAGAGCTGATATTGAGGTGTCCGGGGGATGGGGGAATGGAGGAAAGTCCTGTTCTGCTAGCAGACACCTTATCAGGACTAGTGAGCTGAATCTCACCCTGAAAACTTCATTTGGTTCTCAAGAATTTGAGTCCTCTTTTGAGGCTTTGCTGAACACTGGACTCGAGAAGTTCATAGGTACCTAAATTTCTAATTTACAAGAGGTTTTGTTCCAGGATAAGAAGAAAACAGGGAAGCCTCTTTGCCACTGCATTATAGGGGGAAAGCTGGGGAGATATCAGGTGCAGATGGCACTATCCTTGCACCAAGGAACTGGAAGAGTTGGATCAATTTAGTCTGGGAGTTGGTTTGCTTTTAAGAAACCCCTTCCCTTCTGTTTCTAGACTAGTATGGATGCCCTGTCAGGGCTGGTGGGAACTGAGGTCCAATACATCTGGGTGACACCTAGTCAAGAAAGGCTGCTTCAGCCTTTTAGTAGAACTAGAACCAGTGGTGGACTATATGCCCAAGCGGCCCAGGGCGGGCATGCTCCCGATGGGGGCATGGTGCGGACAGTGCCCTCCCAGGCGTGGGATAGCCGCTCGGGTGCCCGGAGGGGTGTGCGCACCCTGAAACTGGGGACAGAGTGAGCCGCCCATGGCGGACATTTGGCGCTCTACCCGCCCATGACTCCCAAGCCTCCCCCAACCTGTCAAAACAAAGGGGGAAGGGGGAAATGCCACTGGCAAAGCGGTGTAGCTCCTGCACGTACCCTGATGGCTCGAGGTTGGCTTGGGAGTCGTGGGCAGGCGGCCCACTGAATGTCACTCCCCCCTCAGTAAGGGCACTTGGGGCATCCTGCCCCTGCCGCCCCCCTTCCTACGCCCCTGACTAGAACCACCTTATAGAGTTTGGAAACAGCCTGATCTACTTGGGATCCACTCTTCCTTAATGGCTCTGTCTGAAGCAGTAACTTGCCTTCCTTTGGATTTTCTCCAGCTTTTCTGCGCATACTTTGCCGTGATCAATCTCGCTCCTGTCTTCTGCATCCTCCCTAGTTTGTCCACAAGCCGCCTCTCATTTGGGATGGAATCATTTAACATGCAGCAGTTGTAGGGCACCTGAAACTAGGACTGCCTGATGCAGGTGGACAAATGATTTTTCTTTCTTTCTTATATACACACACACGTAATTTTATTTTTATGCCCCTTTCCCACAATTCCTGCACAAGGCTATTGTTGTTGTTGTTGGCATCTGTCTGCCTCGGGAGACAAAGGAAGAACATGCCTTTGGAGCTGAAGTCAAACTGTCGAAGAGCTCCTCCTGTGGCTGTGGAGGGCGACAGGGGAGAGAGACATGTTTTATTGCAGGTGGGCCAGATGGAGGCATCCTGTTTTGCTGCGATATACCGTATTTTCCTGTGTATAAGACTGTATTTCCCCCCAGATTTTTTAAGTTTAAAATTGGGGGTCATTTTATACACGGAATGTTCAAAATATGTATTTCTTAATTTTCTGCTCAAAAATAATTTTGGGCTCAAAAAATAAAATAAAAATAAAATAGGGGTCGTCTTATACACGGGGGCATCTTATACACAGAAAAATACGGTACACACACAAACACACACACACACACACAACTACAAGATAACAAAAGTAGTAACAAACTATACATTCGACATTAACAATACTGAACTGAACAATTTCCACATAAATCCAGTGCTTTTCTTTTCTTAAAAATTTTTTAGGTGTACTCTCATTTTGACTCAAGAAAACCACCATCTTATAGTTCAAATCAGGAAAAATAAATACAGTAAATGAACAAAAGTACAAAGATTCACAAAATGTTTAGAGGTATGCGTCCCCCTACGCCCCTCCAGAGAAATGGCGGGCATGCAGGGAAAGGGGAGGCTGCCAGCAAAGCCGCGCAGCTCCCCCACTGGCTGGGGCGCCCCTGAGAGGCCGGCCCCCTGGCACAAGGCACCACTAATCCCTATGGGAAAGATGGCTCTGTGCTTGGTCCTTCTGGAAAATGCTTTGCCAGCTTCGAATTCTTGTCAGAGACATCATAGAAGCTTCTTGGATCAAAGCAAAGGCCTTTTGTATCCCTGAAATCTCCCCACATGCTTTCTATATTTGACCTGCCATGTCCTTCCTTCTCTCTCTTTCTCTCTCTCTCCTTCGCTGTCTCTGTCTTGCAAATTTTATGGGCATTGTAAAGAGTGCTCCTGCCTGCCTCGCAACATTACCTTTTCAAAGTGCTGACACTCATCTCCTCAGGATGGAAACTCCTTTGGCCTTTCCTAGAAGTGCTTCAGAGGGCAGTATGGAGGTGCAGGATCCTTCTTGCTGGCATATCTTAGCTCAGTCCCACCATTAAATAGGGGGAATTTGCTCCGCATTTGAAAGTGGACTGACCTAATCTGCCGGTCCTGGCCTTATAAATGGATTTGAGCATAGCTATCAACCATATACGGGATGCGGGTGGCACTGTGGGTTAAACCACAGAGCCTAGGGCTTGCCGATCAGAAGGTCGGTGGTTCGAATCCCCGCAATGACGGGGTGAGCTCCCGTTGCTCAGCCCCTGCTCCTGCCAACCTAGCAGTTCAAAAGCACGTCAAAGTGCAAGTAGATAAATAGGTACCGCTCTGGTGGGAAGGTAAATGGCATTTCCTTGTGCTGCTCTGGTTCACCAGAAGTGGCTTAGTCCTGCTGGCCACATGACCCGGAAGCTGTACGCCGGCTCCCACGGCCAATAAAACGAGATGAGCGCCGCAACCCCAGAGTCGTCCGTGACTGGACCTAATGGTCAGGGGTCCCTTTACGTGATTATCAACCAGATTAGACAGTGTTCTCTAAGCCAGTGTTTCCCAAACGTTTTTGGGCAACGGCACACCTGTTTACCGGAAAAAAATCTCGCGGCACACCACCATTAAAGCCCCGCCCCGTGACGTCAGCGCGCAGCGTCACGCCGGGAGGGACGCACAAAAGTGAACGTTTTTTCCCTTCCCCTTGCCGGGGTGGGAGGAGGCAGCAGAGCGAGGGACTGAGGGACGGCGGCAGCTGAGGCGGCGGCGGCTGTTGTGGTGGTGGCGGCGATAGCGGGCGGAGGAGGAGCCGTCGCCGGGAGTTGCTGCTGCTGCTGTTGCTGCTGCTGCCCGGACATGCCGGCCTCCTCCTCCTCCGCTGTCTCGCGCTCCTCCCTTTTGCGCGCGCTGCCCCGCCGCTCGGCACCACCACCGCGGAGCCGCCCCCGGCTCGACGCGGATCCTCGCCGCCGCCGCCTCTCGCCGCCCGACTCGCCCGCCTCCCTCCCACGGCACACCAGCCGGTGTCTCACGGCACACTAGTGTGCCGCGGAACACCGGTTGGGAAACACTGCTCTAAGCTACCAACATGAGTTTGGCCAAACTGCAGGAGGCAGTGACAGGAGTGCCTGGTGTGCTCTGGTCCATGGGGTCACAAAAATTCGGACACGACTAAACAACAATCATCAACCAGATTATGCACTTTCTGGAATTTTGGGGTGCAGTTTCACCTCGAAAAAATGTGAAATTCACATCTGAAAAGGCCTGTCTAATACTATTTTTAGAGGACATTGTAAAGAAAGCCATTTCTGCTGAGCATCTTCTGGCAGGGAGCACACCCTCCAACATGCCACAGAGGAAAATTGGGACTTCCATGACAGCACGGCATGTGACTTCCATGACAGCACGGCACCCAAAATGAGTGTCTTTGGGGGTCACACTCTTGTGGGAGCCAGTACAGGATCCAGTTGGAATCCAGGGTGGCTTCTGTATTTCTTCCATGATGTCCCGGGCTATGCAAGGAGTTCCATAGGGCAGGGTTTTCCCCACCAAAGGCTTGGTCCCTAATAAAGGCTGACTGAATCTCAGAGGCTGTGCGGCAAAGTCCCAGAATGTCTGGGTGTAAATGATCAAATGGTGAAAAGGGGGAATCAAATACCTGTGAGCCTTTCTGGTTGAAGAGTTAAGTAAAGAAATGTTTTAGATAAATAGATAGGCGGATATTTATAGAATATCAAATATAGACACTGGCTGTCAAATACCAAATTATGTGTCTGGTGCTGTCATATATCAAACATCAAGTATCAAATAGCAAGTGACTTTGGCTTTCGGTTTATCAAACACTCTCAGACTTCCAACAGCACTAGGCAAATGCTAAATGCCATTGCATGACAGCTGTCAAATATACTTAAATACCAATGGTCAAATATTGAAATCCAATACTGGGGGAAATACCAAATATTGTAGAACATTGTATATACTTCTTGATCTCACTTTGACTTTTGATATCATGGTGTCTCCCAGGTCCAGATCCAGATCCAGAGAATTACAATTGGGGACACCGTGTTGTGGTCATGCCTATGGGACTGAGTCCAGATAGTACCACTGGGAGAGGGAATTTCGCTCCGCCCCCCGGCAACTACATTATGGGATGCTGCTTCTAGAGACTAGCAATCAGAGACTATTACTTTAAGCCATTGGAATTATCTTGTGGGCTTCTATAGAAATCCACCTTGACCCCTGTCAGGATTTACGATGTCTCCCTCACACCAAGAAGCAACAGGCTGTGCAAGAAGAATTACCAACGATGGAAGAATGGAGGATGAAATTAATGGACTATGCGGAACTTGACAAACTAACGGGAAGGATCCGAAACCGGCAGGACCAGACGTTTACCGAGGACTGGAGTAAATTTACGGATTATTTGAAAAGTATTTGTGACGACCAGACGACGTTTGTAGGTTTGCAAGAAGTTCTGTGAGGAATAATATTAGAAATATTGCAAAAATGGAGGAGGAGATATGATACGTTAAGAATGTAAAGGCAATATCAAGTTAGGAAATGCGTAAGAAGTGATTAAAATGGAGGATTATCAGAGGTGCTGATGGAAGTCCAATAAGAATTTATTTGTGATAAATTGTGTGGTATGTTTTATAATTTTGTATGTTAAAAACCAATAATTCCCTGCAATAAGCACCAGCTGGGCCGAGTCAGGGGCCTGAGCCTGCCCTGGCTCCAGATGCAGGGATGACCTCGTTGCCTCCAGCTGGGCCATCACTTACAGCTGCTCCACTACCGGTTGGGTCAGGGGAGGCTGAGGCGGCCCCTGGGTCGAGTAACCCACCGACGTCTCCCGAGCTGCAGAGACTGAGGTCTGAGAGAAGGAGAGACCTGAGAACTCGCAGGAGGAGTGCTCGCCTTCGGGCGAGACAGGGAGGTGAGTCGGCAGGGGATCAGGACTGGCCGCTACCCCAACAAAGATAAAAGGCTGCTAGACCCCGCCCCAGGTTGCGGGAGCAACATTGCTGTATGCCAGATGCTGCCTGAGATCCTGTACCCATCCTTACCTGGTTTCCTGCCTCGTCTCCTGCCTTCACCCTGTCGGACTGACTCCTAGTGGAACCTATGGATTCTGGACCGGACCTGGACCGCATTTCTCGGGTTACCCCCAGGCCTAGCACAGAGACATATGGGCAAACAGAATCAAGGCAAGATGGAGGTGTCATATGTTCCAAGTTCTTAGGTCCAAGAGATTGGGGAGATGGCCTCCTTGAGGGATGTGTTTGTGAAGGTGCAGGTGCATAGTTTAGGGCTGCATGCCCCCCAAGAGTCCCATTTTAAGTGGGACATCCCAGATCACAGAAACCAATCCCAGCTTCTGCTTGAATCTCAGAATGTCCCATTTTTTGGGGTATGGTTCTCACGCTGGCACAGGTCAGCAGCGCATCTGGTCTGAAGAGTGCCAGAGCGACAGACCAGAAGGTGCTTTGGTGCAACCCTGCTGACGACTGCCAGAGCCCTGGCCTGTCTGGCAATTGTCAGCAGCGACACGCCAAAGTGCTTTCTGGTTCACTGCTCTGGGATGACCCTGCTGAAGATCGCCACAGCGTTGGACCACAAGGTGCACCCCTCCTGATGTCCCAATTTTGGGGACAGAAATCTTGGAGGTTCTGGGGCTGCTGCTGGATACAGCATTGTGGGACCACAGTGCTAAAGCGGTCCTCTTGCTTGCTTTCTGATGGTAAAAGGCACCTGGATAGTGTTCCTCTAGTCTGTGGTCCCACAGCACTAAGATCAGAGTCAATATGAAAAGCATTGTCAAACCATTAAAGAGACTGGCTTTTGGAAGTCGGGATTAAGCTGGGAGATTGCAAATGCAGAATATCTCTAATGTTTCTAAGTGCCCTTATTTCCGGATAAACCTTGTTGCTCAGGGTCTGGTGGCAGACTCTAAGCTGGAATGATAATGAGATCTTTTATAGACGTTTTTAAGGTTAGCATTATCCATCCTGAACCTTGAGGATGGGTCACAATTACAGATTCAGAGTCTTGTGTTGTTGTTGCTGTTAATGCAAAATGGCAGCAGGGAGCATCTTTTCAAGACGTTCTGGAGAGGGAGCAAAAGTGAGTGTAATGCTTCAGACTACTTAACAATGATTCCCTCATATTAGTTTCTTTTGACTTGTTTCCCCACGTCCCAAGGCTACAAAGAAACAATCAAAAATGTGCAGGTAATATGGGGGGGGGGGGGGGTTTGAAGAATATTTTAATGTGCCAAGTTGAGTTTCACTGAACTGCTGGAACTTTCTGGACAGGCAGCAACTATTGTTTAGACAAACCTACCCATGTGCTCAGAAAGTTTGCCTGAGTTTTAATTTGTTTTCGTGTATTTTAATTTAACTTTCTGTATGTTTTAAATCATGGTTGCAAATTGGTAACAATAATTTTGTTTTCTCTTTCCTGTAAGCTGCTTTCTGAACATCTAAATTTTATGAAATAAAAGAAATGAACGAAATACAGCTCTAAGAGAGAAGAGAAATTTGCCGAGAACAAGACAATTCATGGCTACTAGCCACATGGTTGCACTTGGGTCCTCTTAGAATCATAGAATCGTAGAGTTGGAAGAGACCACAAGGGCCATCGAGTCCAACCCCCGCCAAGCAGGAAACACCATCAGAGCATTCCTGGCATATGGTTGTCAAGCCTCTGCTTAAAGACCTCCAAAGTAGGAGACTCCACCACACTCCTTGGCAGCAAATTCCACTGTCAAACAGCTCTTACTGTCAGGAAGTTCTTCCTAATGTTTAGGTGGAATCTTCTTTCTTGTAGTTTGGATCCATTGCTCCGTGTCCGCTTCTCTGGAGCAGCAGAAAACAACCTTTCTCCCTCCTCTATGTGACATCCTTTTATATATTTGAACATGGCTATCATATCACCCCTTAACCTCCTCTTCTCCAGGCTAAACATGCCCAGCTCCCTTAGCCGTTCCTCATAAGGCATCGTTTCCAGGCCTTTGACCATTTTGGTTGCCCTCCTCTGGACACGTTCCAGTTTGTCAGTGTCCTTCTTGAATTGTGGTGCCCAGAACTGGACACAGTACTCCAGGTGAGGTCTGACCAGAGCAGAATACAGTGGCACTATTACTTCCCTTGATCTAGATGCTATACTCCTATTGATGCAGCCCAGAATTGCATTGGCTTTTTTAGCTGCTGCGTCTTGTTTGTGGGCTTCCTAAGAGAGATCCCTTTGGCCACTGTCAGAGCAGAATGCTAGTCCAGATGGGCCTTTCGTTCTTCTCTGGTTCTTAAACTATGAGCCCAAGTGATATGTGTGGGAATGTTCAGGGAGGCAGGAGAGGATATATTGTTTATTAATATCCTTCCTAACTTGTGATAGCAAGTTCTTTTACTTAGCAGGGTTTTACATTCCCCTTTTAAATGCACAGTGGATAGCTGGTTGCAGGCTTGTGTAAGCCTCTCACTACTAGGTTCCTGGTAAGTTCCTTTATATCCTTTATTAGAGCCAGTGTGGTGTAGTGGTTAAGAGCAGTAGTCTCATAATCTGGGGAACCGGGTTCGCGTCTCCGCTCCTCCACATGCAGCTGCTGGGTGACCTTGGGCCAGTCACACTTCTCTGAAGTCTCTCAGCCCCACTCACCTCACAGAGTGTTTGTTGTGGGGGAGGAAGGGAAAGGAGAATGTTAGCCGCTTTGAGACTCCTTAAAGGGAGTGAAAGGTGGGATATCAAATCCAAACTCCTCTTCTTCTTCTTCTTCTTCTTCTTCTTCTTCTTCTTCTTCTTAAAAGAATAAACACACCACAATCTTCCTTAAAGTCAATAAAAGAGGTTTACTCACATCATCAGTTCACAGTTGGATCCCTGAAGGCAGACTTAGTTACAAAGTATATACATGTGAATCTATCCCATATGGGGATAATCCAAGTATCCTCTGTTGGCTGAACAGAGCATTTCTAGCTAAAAAGCTGCTCCAATGACGGAGGAAGTCAAAGAGTGTGGCAGCATGCCTTGCCCCTTTGTTACCTGGACAGGTAAGGTCACGCCCACCTTTAGTCACATGCAAAGGAAGTTTGTTCCAGCCAGGAGGAAACAGGAAGTTTTTGACTATCTGGACCAAACATTCCCCCACATGTCCTCTCTAGGAAAACAAGGAATGTTGTACAGTGGTGCCTCGCAAGACGAAATTAATCTGTTCCGCGAGTCTCTTCGTCTAGCGGTTTTTTCGTCTTGCGAAGCAACCCTATTAGTGGCTTAGCGGATTAGCACTATTAGTGGTTTAGCGGCTATTAAAGGCTTAGCGGCTATTAAAGGCTTAGCGGATTAGCGGCTAAAAGGCTATTAGCGGCTTAGCGGCTTAGAAAAAGGGGGGAGCGAAAAAAAATCGGAACACTCGCAAGACGTTTTCGTCTTGCAAAGCAAGCCCATAGGGAAAATCGTCTTGCGAAGCAGCTCAAAAACAGAAAACCTTTTCGTCTAGCGGGTTTTCCATCTTGCCAGGCATTCGTCTTGCGGGGCACCACTGTACTTGACCGCTTCTTATGTATCACATCCCACAATATGGACTTCTGTGTTGGAGCTAGCGGTGCTTCTGAATCCCAGTTGCTGGCAACTGCAGGAGGGTAGAGTGAACTTGTGTTCGAATCCTGCTTGTGGATTTCCATCCAGGCATCTGGGAGAGGATGCTGCTGGATGAGATGGCCCATGGGCCTGATCCTGCAGGCTATTGTGACGTTCTGCATCCTATAGAACTCCTTATGTCTCCCCATTCCCATTTCACCCATCTGAACCTCTCCCATGCACTCCTTGCTTTATACAACCCCACAATCCCTTGCCAAAACTAGTTTGTGCTTTGCTAGATGCTTACTTCTACCATTCAGACTTAACAGCGCCAATTAAGTAAATTTGTACAAAATTGCATAATTCGCATCGGATGGCAGCATTCGCTGGGGAATTGCCACGGGCTCATTTAGACAACGTTTAACAGGGCTGCAATAAGACGGGTTTGCTCCGAGGATTAATTCTGAAAGGTAAAGAAATAATATGGGTTTTGTGTTTCTTAAATGTATGCATAAACAGCCTCCTAGTTCCTTGGGGGCCAAGACTCCTCCCTTCTACATGGGCTCCCTTCTTCAAGTTCTCCTCCCCCCTTTCTTAATTATCATTATTCAGTATTAGATCACAAGCTCTTCTGCCTCTCCTCTCCCCACCCTTCCTCACACTATGGCCATTGCATCATTTGCTAGTTCCACCTAGGTAAAAACACCGGGGGGGGGGGGGCGGCGGCGAGGATTTCCCTTGAAGGTTCAGGTGTGAAGGCTCATCCCCAATTCCCAGCTGGCCAGACTTTACTCCGTAATGCATTCCTGGACAGAGTTTCAGGAGCCTGCAAGAGCAACTCTGTTAGGATAGACACTAAATAGGCTGCTGATCCTCTATACAACCTCAGCATCTCACCATCTTTCATCCAACCATAGTCCATGAAATGCACCTTATTCAACCCATTTTGTCCCTGTCCATGCAGAACCCTCCTTGTACCTTATATGGAGTTCCCCCCATTTTACCATTTAACAATTGGGTTCCTCTTTAACTGGTTTTTACTGGTCTTGTGGTCAAGTTGCATTCTTGCGTACAGGACACTGGCCCTACAACTAATGGGTCTAACAACAATTCCACCTCACTGTTGTTGTTTAGTCGTTTAGTTGTGTCCGACTCTTCATGACCCCCTGGACCAGAGTACGCCAGGCCCTCCTGTCTTCCACTGCCTCCCGCAGTTTGGTCAAACTCATGCTGGTAGCCTCGAGAACACTGTCCAACCATCTCTTCCTCTGCCGTCCCCTTCTCCTTGCTCCCTCCATCTTCCCCAACATCAGGGTCTTTTCCAGGGAGTCTTCTCTTCTCATGAGGTGGCCAAAGTCTTGGACCCTCAGCTTCAAAATCTGTCCTTCCAGTGATCACCCAGGGCTGATTTCCTAAAAAATGGATCGGTTTGATCTTCTGCAGTCCATGGGACTCTCCAGAGTCTCCTCCAGCACCATAACTCAAAAGCATCAATTCTTCAGCGATCAGCCTTCATTATGGTCCAGCTCTCACTTCCATACATCACTACTGGGAAAACCATAGCTTTGACTATACAGACCTTTGTCGGCAAGGTGATGCTGGCATGTTTCTTGGTGGCTGAGACATGGCATAACAGTGATGTGGGACATGGTCATAGTATGGGGATGGGCCAGGACCCAGACTGATGGATTCAAGTTACAAGAAAGGAGAGTCTGACTCAACACCAGGAAGAACTTTCTGGCGGCAAGAGTTGTTCGACAGGGGAATGGACACCCTTAGGAAGTTGTGGACCCTCCTTCCTTGGAGGTTTCAAAGCAGAGCTTCGATGTTCACTTGTCAAGGATTTTTCAGCTGTGATTGCTGCATTGCAGGCGTTGGACTAGAATCATAGAATCATAGAGTGGACTCTACAATCCCATGGTTCTCTGAATTTCACCTGCTCCGCCAGACCCACATTTTAAAACCACTGTTTTCAGTAGGATAGGATAGGCGCTCGCAGTACTTTACTTTGAACCATTTTGTCTCTCCTCTTGGGAAGACGACTCAGCTGCAGAATAAATTGCCGTGTCATAAAACTTCCTCTGGATATTTTGTCTGCATTTCCCCTCTCCTCATTTCAGCTTATTTACATTCATTCCCCGGCTCCTCATGGCAATGGGTAGCGAACTACAGTGAGTCAGGCAGAGACGGAACAGCCCGAGAGGGTAGAAAAATGAAGCCAAGTGCGTTCTCAGAGAGCCCTGAAGACGGGAGCCTTGACCCTGAAGGAAGCCTTCTGAGTGGTTCAAGATACAAACAGAGCAGCACATTTAGCATTGTGGCTGCCTGGAATACAAAGAGGCCACCTTCCCGCAAAGGAAGAGAACTACCTGCTGCACCCCTAGATGTTTTGGACTAAACTCCCATCAACCCCAGGTAGGACAGCCATAGGATGCTGAGCAGTGAGGTAGCTTAGGGGGTGCAGGGCAGATGGAGGTCCTCCCAGGACTGTCAAGCAGTTAAAGGGTTCAGGAGGACAGAAGAGTCCTGCTGGATCAGGCCCAAATCTTGGGGTGGATTTTAGCTTTGCGAGCTACCAGAGAGGAATATCCCAGAAGCTAGAACATAAGAGTATAAGGCGAACCAGAGCAGTGCATGGAAACACTGTTTACCTTCCCGCTGGAGCGGTACCTATTTATCTACTTGCACTTGACATGCTTTCAAACTGCTAGGTTGGCGGGAGCAGGGGCTGAGCAACGGGAGCTCACCCGTCAAACTGCCGACCTTCTGATCAGCAAGTCCTAGGCTCTGTGGTTTAACCCACAGCGCCACCCGCGTCCCCTCTCGTTCACAAGTGCCTCTTAAATAACTCAGTTTCTCCAGATGGCCTGCATATCCAGGACTGATCCTGATTTGCTTGCACAGTTAGAGTATGCCTGGCCTTTATTGAATTTTTGTTCCGATACGCTTCTCACAATAAGCATTCATCCAAATTTGCAGAGTGTTGACATGACTTCCTATCCGTCATACATTGGTTCAGTACTTTTCGATGACGGGTTGCCAGTGTTGTGTTTGGATCCGTGTGTACAATGCACTCTTTTTATGCCAGTAAAGGAGATTGCATTGAAGCAGAGGCTGGATGGACATCTGTCACGGATGCTTTAGCTGAGATGCCTGCATTGCAGGGGCCGGACTAGATGACTCTTCCAACTCTGTGGTTCTTTGATTCTATAAGCTTGCAACAAAACCTGATTACAACAGCCGTTCTCACCACTTCTGGTTCCCAGAGACTGTCATTGGAAGCCATACTTCCTCTGACAGGGAGGGGCTTCCATCACTGCACCTCCCCATGTGCTTGGGCATGCGTCAGGGGCAGCTGCTCCACTCTGCCTAATGACAGAGCCGGCTCTGATTCCATAGGTCCTGATTCTACTATGTGCTGGAGACACCTCCTTCCCCACTCAAAGCTGCTGTTTGGCAGCTGCTGTGCCGTAATCTGTTTGCTCGGCTGGGGTCATGGCATCTGCTTATTTGTCAGCTTTTCCAATCGTTAAAATGTGCATTATTGTTTGGCACACGGTGTCTTTTAATTCCTTTTAGAGGCTTTATCCCATCCACCTGCAGGCATTTGTCCAAATGCATTGCTTGGCAACGGCTGGATTTGCAGTCTCTTCCTCCTGCAATGTGAAAGAATCAGGCCAGGCCCTGAGGCTCTAGACCTGCCTTGGCTTGCCTCTCCTCCTGCACAAACTCACAAGGTGGAGGATGAAGCCAGGCAGACGTCACAGTTGTCCAACACTGGACCAGTGGCGTAGCGTGGGGGGTGCCAGGGGGGCTGGCCGCACCGGGCGCAACATCTGGGGGGGCGCGCTCGCTGCCTCCGGAGTCGCCGAAGAGCCTCTGGCGCAGGCTGTAGCGGAGCCGCATGTCTTGTGGAACCGACGAGCTGTGCGCGCGTCCGGGCTGAAGGCGTCCGGCAGGCAGCGGCTCTCAGCGCTCGCCGCGGAGGACGCGCCAGGCAGCCCCTCCTCACAGCCCCGCCTCCGCCGGTGCTGCTGCAGCTGCTGGGCCATTGCATTTTCCTCGCCTCTCTGCCCCCCTCCTCCTCCGGGCAAGCGGCGTTGTTTGGGCGGCAGCGCCAGTGGCAACTCGCAGGTTAGGGGTTGGTTGGGGGGGCGCAAATTACTTGCCTTGCCCCGGGTTAGGGGGCGCAAATTACTTGCGTTGCCCCGGGTGCTGACAACTCACGCTACGCCGCTGCACTGGACCATAAAGAAGGCTGATCGCCAAAGAATGGATGCTTTTGAATTCTGGTGCTGGAGGAGACTCTTGAGAGTCCCATGGACAGCAAGAAGATCAAACGTATCCATTCTGAAGGAAATCAGCCCTGAGTGCTCACTGGAAGGACAGATCCTGAAGCTGAGGCTCCAAGACTTTGGCCACCTCATGAGAAGAGAAGACTCCCTGGAAAAGACCCTGGTGTTGGGAAAGATGGAGGGCACAAGGAGAAGGGGACAACAGGGGACAAGATGGTTGGACAGTGTTCTCGAAGTGACCAGCATGAGTCTGACCAAACTGCGGGAGGCAGTGGAAGACAGTGCCTGGTGTGTTCTGGTCCAGGGGTTCACGAAGAGTCGGACATGACTAAATAACTAAACAACAACAACATGGTAAACCTCAGAGATCCACCTGCCATTGAGGGAGAGAGTTTGAAGTTTGAGCATCCCAGATTCTAAAACATGCTAGGCTAAATGTTTCCCAAAAGCTGGTTGGACCACATAAGAACCTAAGAAAAGTGTGCTGGATCAGGCCAATGGCCCATCTTGCTCAGCATCCTGTCCTCATGACCGGATACCTATGGAACCTGATGCCTGGAGATCTCCCCTCCTGAGGTTTCCAGGGGTTGGTGTTCAGAATTGGTATTCCTGCCTGCAAACGTGAACGCAGAGCTGAGCTATCGAAACTAGTAGCCATCTTTTTCGGACTGGGTATCTTCTATGACGTTTGATTTTGGGTGGCTCTCAAGTAGCTTTAACTAAATGCATGTCTGAACATCTGAAAATTTATATTTGTGATAAATGAAGATACATACAGTGAACTGAAAGGGAAAGGGTCTGTATGAGAGCTAGGTCAGAGTGATTTCTGTCAGGGTGGGAGACTGAGGAAGAGGAAGCTCTCCCAGGTGGGAGGTGGGACGATTCAACTCTCTCTGTGTGTGAAGATTAAAGTAAAATAGTGACTGAGTGTGACATAGATATAATTTTGTGCCTTATGAGGATCATATGAGGATTATTAATGTGTTTTATATTCTTTTTCATTTTTTCCCTGTTTGATATATCACTTTTTTATTATTTTCCTTGGTTTAGTTGGAATTTTATGGTACATTGGGTTGAAAACCTTTAATAAAATTAATTTAAAAAAGAAACTAGTAGCCAGCCATGGCCTTCTCCATGAATTTGTCAAATCCTCTTTTAAAGTCCCCCAGCTTGGTGCCCGTCACTTCCTTCTGTGGAAGAAAGATCCATGTGTGAGAGAGCCAGTGTGGTGTGAGAGCCAGTGTGGTGTAGTGGTTAAGAGCGGTAGTCATGTAATCTGGGAAACCGGGTTCAATTCCCCAGTCCTCCACCTGCAGCTGCTGGGTGGCCTTGGGCCAGTCACACTTCTTTGAAGTCTCTCAGCCCCACTCACCTCACAGAGTGTTTGTTGTGGGGGAGGAAGGGAAAGGAGAATGTTAGCCGCTTTGAGACTCCTTAAAGGGAGTGAAAGGCGGGATATCAAATCCAAACTACTACTACTACTACTACTATTCTTCTTCTTCTTCTTCTTCTTCTTCTTCTTCTTCTTCTTCTTCTTCTTCTTCTTGGTTTAACTCTGTACAGTGGCACCACTTTAGCTGATGGGGCCTCCTGCTGCTGCTGCGCCACCGGAGCACGATTTCTGTTCTTATCCTGAAACAAAGTTCTTAACCTGAAGCACTATTTCTGGGTTAGCGGAGTCTGTAACCTGAAGAGTATGTAACCTGAAGCGTATGTAACCCAAGGTACCACTGTACTACATGAAGAAATATTTTCTCTTACCCGTCCTGGATCTTTCAACATTCAGCTTTAATGGATGTCCACAAGTTCTCCTGTTATGAAAGAACTTATTTTTTCCCTTTTGTTTGTTTGTTTGCTTGTTTACTTACTTACTTATGCACTTCACTAATTTCATACATTTCACTAGTTTTACCATCATTTTGACATTTCAAAACTTGACTTCCTTCCTCCTCTTTCTGCGGTTCCTTGAATTTGTTTTTAATATCTTCTGTATATCCAAACTAACTTAATTTGCTCATTTAGTCATCTTCTTTAAATACTCTTATAAAACTGCAGATTGTTACAAATCCTGCCAATGTTTTTATCTGTTTATAATTTGTATGTAAATATTTAATAAACCATTTCCATTCTTTTATTTAAAAAAATGTTATATTGATTTCTTATTCTTCCAGTAAGTTTTGCCATTTCTGCATATTCCATAAGTGTTTGTATCCATTCTTCCTTTGCTGGGACTTCTTCTTCTTTCCATATTTGGGGAAGTAACATTCTTGCCGCTGTAGTTGCATACATTTTAGGTAGTTCTGTCCCTATAATTCCCCAAAGAAAAGCTTCTGCTTTTTTTGACCAAGGTTAGTTTAAACATCCTTTTCATTTCATTATATATCATTTCCCAGTAAGCTTTAGCCTTACTGCAAGACCACCACATATGATAAACAAGAACCTTCTTTCTCTCATGTTGTGAGAGAAAGAAGGAAACTTGTCTCTATCCCCTTTCTTCAAGCCATGCATAATTTCACAAACTTCTATCATTACTTGCTTTCCCCCTAAAATAAAAAGTCCCGAATGCTGCAACCTTTCCTCATAGGAGAACCGCTCCAGCCACATCACAGGAGGCAGGAATGACCACCAAGCTAGATGGCTTGAAAAGTGGATAAGTCCAATTCATGGAGAAGAGGGCTATTGAGGGCTACCAGCAATGCTTTTGAATTGCAGCTGTTAGAAACCACAGGAAAGGAGAAGTCATATATATATAGTTTCCATATTTTTACTTTACATACATAAAAAGGTAAAGTAAAGGTAAAGTTGCAGATGACTCTGGGGTTGCAGTGCTCATCTTGCTTTACTGGCCGAGGGAGCCGGCGTACAGCTTCTGGGTCATGTGGCCAGCAGGACTAAGCCGCTTCTGGCGAACCAGAGCAGCGCACGGAAACGCTGTTTACCTTCCCGCCAGAGCGGTACCTATTTATCTACTTGCACTTTGACGTGCTTTCGAACTGCTAGGCTGGCAGGAGCAGGGACCGAGCAACAGGAGCTCACCCCGTCGCGGGGATTTGAACTGCCAACCTTCTGATCGGCAAGCCCTAGGCTCTGTGGTTTAGATCACAGCGCCACCAGCATCCCTTTTTACATACATACATTGTTGTTATTTACAGTTCAAAATTACACCGGTGCCAGCAGATAAATAGGTACCGCTGTGGTGGGAAAGTAAACAGCATGTCCGTGGTTGTGGCTTCCTTCACAGTGTCCCGTTGCACCAGAAGCAGTTTAGTCCTGCTGGCCACATGACCTGGAAAGCTGTCTGTGGACAAACGCTGGCTCCCTTGACCTGAAAGCGAGATGAGCGCTGCAGCCGCATAGTCGCCTTTGACTGGACTTAACCATCCAGGGGTCCTTTACCTTAACGTGGTTAAAATCCACTGAGATAGGCCATTGGCTTCACCCAGCAGGATCCTCTGAAGCTCTCATGGCCTGCTGTCACTCTCCCATGGCAATGTCTGGGCCTCATGAGAATGAAAAGGGACCCATGGTTGTGATTAGAGAAGGCGCTGTTTCCCGCGAAGATGAAAACCAGAGCTGGTGGTGAATCCTCTAACCGCAGCAGCTCCCTTGATGGCAAGCTGCTCCCAATGTGCCTTCTTGCCCCAACATCTGGTGTGCAGGGAGAGCCCTCATGGCTGACAGGAAGACCCGGGGTGATAACAGGCCCATCTCAGCGGCAGCAGCTGACGTCAGCATCAATCTGCTCTTGTTCCAAGGAGCTAGGATTCTACGCATGTCGAATACTGGTGCTAGGACATGTTGCAACAAGCCACACACATGCCCAAGTGGGGGAATGTAGCTCTTTGCAAGCTTTTCACTTAGAGGAAGTGCTTCTGCAAATAGGATATTTGCAAAAAAAACAAAACAAAAAACAACAACAAAAAAAAAAAAACCTCCAGAAGGCAGTATGTGTGCATAATGCATAGGTTTATAATGCAGAACCCAGGCCCCACCTTGTTTGAAAAAGGCAAAAAACAACAACCCACTTGTTCCAAGCCTTAGGTGTGAATGCACATCCATGTGCTAGCAGGCCATGTTTATGTGGTTGTGGCCTGCGTGTGGCACTCATGACAGTTCCTCCACTCTGCAAATGTGCTCATGGACCCAAAGAGTTTGGCCACCCCTGGAGCCAGTGTCTGGGTGGGTTCGAGTCTGTTGGGAGAATCTTTCCCTCTTAAATTGATAACATCCTTCCCAGCTGGGTACTAATTGCGTGAGAAAGATTGGCCCCTCCCACAAGGTCATATGTGGTACATTCTTTTTATTTATTTTTTAAAAAAACACTTGTACATGTGCCATGCCAGCGTACAGTCACATCAGCGCCGCATTTATGTATAAGCTCAACAAGCTATAGCTCAGGGCCCCAATCTCTTAGCCCCCCCCCAAAAAAAAGTTAAAGGAAATAAATAACTGGATGTACCTTTTGAAAATATAAGATAAAAAACAAATGAAATAAAACCTACATACAGCAACAGTGTTTTGTGTTGTGTAGGCTTCTGTGATGTAAGTCATGGGACCTGCCTGCTAGCCTACTCCCTAAAATATCACTGGTTTGCTCCTTTCTATATATAGGGTGCCTACATTCTGCTGCCAAGGAGTGTGGTGGAGTCTCCTTCTTTGGAGGTCTTTAAGCAGAGGCTTGACAACCATATGTCAGGAGTGCTCTGATGGTGTTTCCTGCTCGGCAGGGGGTTGGACTCGATGGCCCTTGCGGTCTCTTCCAACTCTATGATTCTATGATTCTATGACTGGTTGCAGGGCAACATGCAGCATGCAGCTGCAGACTGCAGCACAAGTCTCCTTGTGCCCTCCATCTTTCTCAACATCAGGGTCTTTTCCAGGGAGTCTTCTCTTCTCCCAAGTATTGGAGCCTCAGCTTCACAATCTGATATATATATATCTGGAAGCAAAGGTGATCTTGAACAGGAGCAGAAAATAAAAGCATCCTCGGGTGTAGAGCGGTGTTGACTGCACTTATCGCTCCCATTGTTATAAAGAACAAGGGATGGGATGGAAGGCGCTTGTAGCTCTTCCACAGGACGCGCGAAGCATCGTCTTCCTTCTCACACCTCACACACACAGCGAGCATAACGTCACTATGCCACATGTTGCAAGCATTCCAGGAAACCAGATCCGTATCCTCAGAGTGGCTCTGGTTCCAGAAGTCATAAATCATCCTGTCACAGAGCCTTAGATCTCAGGGAGCTGCTGGGCTTCTCCAGTACAGAAGACAGCTGGGACTCCGCTGCCAAGAATGGTGGGAGAGTTGCTTCTGAGGAGGTCAGAGCCTGGAGCGTGTCCCTTGGAGCCAGCTGATGACATCACTGAAGAACAAGCCTTTGAAATGGGAGGTGCGATTTGGGGACACATAAGGAAGAGGCTGTTGGATGAGGCCAATGGCTCCTGTGTCTGTCCTGAATCTCTAAACATTTGACTTCATTAGATGTCCACGAGTTCTAGTGTTAAGAAAGAGGGAGGAGAGAAAATTGCTATCCACTTTCTTCCCGCCAGGGGACGCGGGTGGCACTGTGGGTTAAACCACAGAGCCTAGGACTTGCCGATCGGAAGGCTGGCAGTTTGAATCCCCATGATGGGTGAGCTCCCGTTGCTCGGTCCCTGCTCCTGCCAACCTAGCAGTTCGAAAGCACAAAGTGCAAGTAGATAAATAGGTACCACTCCGGCGGGAAGGTAAATGGCATTTCCGTGCACTGCTCTGGTTCGCCAGAAGCGGCTCAGTCATGCTGGCCACATGACCCGGAAGCTGTACGCCGGCTCCCTCGGCCAGTAAAGTGAGATGAGTGCCGCAACCCCAGAGTCGGCCACGACTGGACCTAATGGTCAGGGGTCCCTTTACCTTTTACCTTTTTCTTCATACCATGCATCATTGTCTAAACTTATCTTTAAGTCACGTTTTCTCTAAATACTGCGACCTTTCTTCATCTTTACACTTACTTCTCAACTTTACACTGGAAAATTCAGGGCACGTAAAAAGGACTTCTTCACGCAGCACATAGCATACCCTGCAACATTCTTTTAGGAAAATTTGAGGCACTGTCCCACCAATCTCGTCACTCGCCCCCTCTCTGCTGCCGACTCCTTCCTTGCTCACCTGCTCGCAGAAGCAACCTGCTCGCTCCCCTTTCTCTCCCTCCCCTCTCTTCCTTTGCTTGCTGTTTTCGTGTCAGGAATGAGCCAGCTTCAAGCAAAGGTTTGCAGCCAACAGCAGAAAGCAGCCAGGAACAGAGAGGCTTTGATGTTAGTCAGGCAGGGGAGAGCTGGCAGCTGCAGTCTTTGTCTCTTCTTGACCTTAGACTAGAATCATAGAGTTGGAAGAGACCACAAGGGCCATTGAGTCCAACCCCCTTGATGGGCAGGCTGATAAGGGAGTAGCTGAGTGCAGGCTAGAACACAGCCAAAGCTCGCAGGAAGCAGAAATAGGCACAAAAAAACTCAGAGACAGCCTCTTAGAAAAGGAAGAGGTTGGAGCTGATCCCCTAAGTCCAAAGAATCGGTGAATGGGAGAGCTGCTAGATAGGAAGCAAAACAAGATACATAAGGGTCGTAAGTTCTTCTGTCGATGCCGGAAGGAGTCTTCAGAAGGGTCATCTTGAGTAATGATGCAGGAGGCATCGTTAGAGCCATCCAGAGCTATCTGTTTGTTTTTGAAATAAATCCTCCTTTTTAATTCCCTACACTTACTGTGTTTCCAAGCTGGGAACCTGGATTCCTGACACTTCACCTCCTGCTCTGCAGCATCCAGCGGCACCACACAGCTCAGAGCAGCCTGCTGGAAGGTCGCCCCAGCCTGCGAAGCATCAGGAGATGCTGCGGGACCAGACCAAGCTCCTCCTCCTCCGGAGATGTACTTCCTTCTGAAAGTGCTGCATCGGAAGGAGGAAGTGAAGTGGTGACACTCAGGGCGAAGATAAATTTTCCTTCCTTTTTTGGGGTCCTGTGCTCTCGTGTGAGCCATTTGACTCACACCACAGCATGGAACCAAAAACAGTCTGTCTTTGGGTCCCAGGCTCTGGCACGGCCAGACTATGGGAGCCAAAAGTGGGACATCCAGGACTAGGATCATAAGCAGGGGCGGCTTCTGCCAATCTGGGATGTCCCGGTTAAATCGGGACACTTGTGGGTTATGAAATAGATCAACTATGAAACGTGCTCCTGCAGGAGGCTGTGGTGGCCAGCAAATGGCTTTAATAGACGATTAGACAAGTTCATGGGTTACTGATGGCTATCAGTCATGATGGCTCTGCTCTGTGTCCACAGATGGAGGCAGCCATGGTTCTGAATACCAGTTTCTGGAAACCGCAGGAGGGAAAAGTTGCTATTTTGCTCAGATCCTGCTTTGGGGTCTCCTATTGGGGCATCTGGTTGGTGCGATGGCCTGGGACTCGGACTCTGAACCAGAGGAGTCTCAGTCCGCACCAGATCCTTTGCCTCAGGCATCACCTGACCCAAGTCTGGGGCCTGATCCTGAAGAGTCCCAGTCTGCACAGGTGCCCCTGCAACAAATACCAGCTGGGCCGAGTCAGGGGCCTGAGCCTGCTCTGGCTCCAGATGTGGGGATGACCTCGTTGCCTCCAGCTGGGCCATCACTTACAGCTGCTCCACTACCGGTTGGGTCAGGGGAGGCTGAGGCGGCCCCTGGGTCTAGTAACCCACTGACGTCTCCTGAGCTGCAGAGACTCAGGTCTGAGAGAAGGAGAGACCTGAGTACTCGCAGGAGGAGTGCTCGCCCTCGGGCAAAACAGGGAGGTGAGTCGCTGGGAGATCAGGACCGGCCATTACCCCACCAAAGATAAAAGGCTGCTGGACCCTGCCCCAGGTTCGGGAGCAACATTGCTGTATGCCAGAACCTGCCTGAGACCCTGTGCCTGACCTAGCCTGGTTTCCCACCTTTGTGTCCTGCCTTGGCCCTGTCGGACTGACTCCTCACGGAATCCTTGGATTTGGGACCAGACCTGGACCGCGTTGCTCGGGTTAACCCATGGGCCCAGCACAGTTAGCTACTGTGAGAGCAGGACGCTGGACTAGATAGACCACTGGCCAGATCTAGCAGGCTCTTCTTGTTGGGTTGAGATCTGGCACTGGAAATCCATTCAGAGGCTGGATCCCCAACTCTGCTAAAGTCCCATTTGAGGGGAGAAGCTGGCAAAATATCCCAGGGATGCTGTTATTCCCCTTCCCGGGTGGCCAGCGTTACACTGCACACGAGGCCATCGTCCGCAGCCCAGAAACTCATTACTAGGCTGTGCTGTTCCTTCGGCTAAGCTGCCGTTGAGAAGCAGGCCTCCGCTCTGACTCTTAAGCCAAAAGCTCTTTTCTGTGATTCAGAGATCTGAGTTTTAATTAACGGGGAGCGGTGCCCATTCTGCTCAACGCAGCACTCTTAAAAGTTCAATTGTTGATTGAGGCGAGAGCCATTTCTCACCAGGTAGAGAAAATGAGACGCGGATCGGAACATAAAAGATTGTTTTAATTAAACCTGGCATTTCCAAGGCTTCTGCTGACAGGAGGATAATAGCGTAACTGGGGTTCAAAAAACGGATTAGACAAATTTATGGGGAATAGAGACATCACTGGCAATTAGCCAAGACGGGCTGCCGACGGATGCTGAAATTGCCCTCCTCCCCCTTGAAAACAGACTTTGAAAAAGAAGAAAAATACCCATTTCACAAGGCTCAGTGCCATTCAAATGCGAGACACTGGGGCTCCATGATGTGGTAATATAATGGATTCTGATCATGGGCCATCATGGGTCATGAAGCCACATCACCAAGCAATATGTGGAGGTTTTTAAGCACAGGTTGGATGGCCACTGGGCTGGGATTCCATGTCGGGATGACATGGGGTTGGGGATCCAATCCCATCTCTTGCGGGGGTTCAATTAGTGCCAGCTCCTTTTGTCAAGAGCTTGGGTATAACCTTCGACGCCTCCCTTTCCAAGGAGGCGCAAGTTGCAGCCACAGCAAAGGTGGGATTTTTCCATCTCTGCCGTATTAAGCAGTTGGTCCTTTACCTTTCTCACCCTGATCTGGCCACAGTGATCCATGCGACGGTCACCTCCAGGCTTGATTACTATAATTCGCTCTATGTGGGGCTGTCCTTGAAGCTGACCCAGAAACTCCAGTGGGTGCAGAATGCCGCGGCGAGGCTTCTTATGGGGTCCTTGCCATGGGATCACATTCATCCAGTGCTTTACCAACTGCACTGGCTCCTGGTGGAGTACAGGGTCAGGTTTAAGGTGCTGGTTTTGACCTTTAAAGCCCTATGCGGCCTAGTACCCTCGTACCTACGGGACCACCTCTCCTGGTCTGTCCCACGGAAGACCTAAATGACAACATTTTGGAGGTTCCAGGTTGCAAGGTGGTTAGATTGGTCTCAACCAGGGCCAGGGCCTTTTCAGTACTGGCCCCGACTTGGTGGAACACTCTGTCACAAGAGACCAGGGCCCTGCGGGACTTGACATCTTTCCGCAGGGCCTGCAAGACAGAGCTGTTCCACCTGGCCTTCGGTTTGGACTCAGTCTGACCCTTATGTTTCCCTCCCATTATGGTCTTGATTTATTGGCTACTTTAAAATGAGGCTGCATTTTAAATTGCATTTTAACCTGTATTTTAAATTGGTTCCTCTCCCCCATTAGGTAATTTATTGGTGTTAGCCGCCCTGAGCCCAGCTCTGGCTGGGGAGGGCAGGGTATTAAAAAACAACAACAACTGCAATTCCTACATTGCCTGGGTTGGACTAGATGACCCTTGTCATCCCTTCAAACTCAACAGTTCTAGGATTCTATGACCTGCTTGCCTGTGAGCGTAGCATCACAAGTTGCAGTGCCAGCGACTAGGGGAGGCTGGGGTTCTTATTGTCAAAAACAGATGAATGCAAACTAGAGTGCTACAAGGAGAGGGACGAAATTAAACTTATAAAGGACTACCAACACTGTAAAGTGTGTGTCTGTGTGGACTTTCAAACAACTGAGCACTGCACAAACAAACATGAAATCTGACCTAGTTCAGTCCCACCACGTAGCTGTGATTCCTGTAATGGACTCACACCTGTACATGGAGGCGCAGGTCCATTCTGTGTCCAGGGCAGCTGTTTACCAGCTCCATCTGGTACGCAGGATGAGACCCTACCTGCCCGCGGACTGCCTCGCCAGAGTGGTGCATGCTCTGGTTATCTCTCACTTGGACTACTGCAATGCACTCTACGTGGGGCTACCTTTGAAGGTGACCCGGAAACTACAACTAATCCAGAATGCGGCAGCTAGACTGGTGACTGGGAGCGGCCGCAGAGACCATATAACACCGGCCTTGAAAGACCTACATTGGCTCCCAGTATGTTTCCGAGCACAATTCAAAGTGTTGGTGCTGACCTTTAAAGCCCTAACAGCCTCATTCCAGTATACCTGAAAGAGCGTCTCCACCCTATCGTTCTGCCCGGACACTGAGGTCCAGCACTGAGGGCCTTCTGGCGGTTCCCACAGTGCAAGAAGCCAACTTACAGGGAACCAGGCAGAGGGCCTTGTCGGTAGTGGCACCTGCCCTGTGGAACGCTCTCCCACCAGATGTCAAAGGGAACAACAACTACCAGACTTTTGAAGACATCTGAAGGCAGCCCTATTTAGGGAAGTTTTAAATGTTTGATGTATTACTGGATTTTAATATTTTGTTGGAGGCCACCCAGAGTGGATGGTGGGGTATAAATAATAAAGTATTATTATTATTATTATTTTATAGGGGGCTGGACTAGACGACTCTTGGGTGTCCAGCCCCTCCAAGTATCCCTATTTTCCAGGGACATCCCTGATTTAGAGAAGACATCCCGGTTTCTGATTTGCTCCTGGAATTTCCCACTTTTCCTTAGGACGTCCCTATTTTCATCAAAGAAATGTTGGAGGGTATGGAGTTATCTGACCCCCAAGCCATCTGAAGGCAATCCTGTATAGGGAAAGGGGGGGTTTATGTTTAATGTTTTATTATGCTTTTATATATGTTGAAAGCTGCCCAGTATGGCTGGGGCAACCCAGTAAGATGTATGGGGTATAAAAAGTAAAATTATCCTTCTGGAATGGGACGTCCCTATTTCCATCAGGGAAGTGTTGGAGGGTGTGGGTGTCCCTTCCAACTCCAGAGTCCTATGTTCTATAGACTCAGGCGCTGCACCTAGGCCTTGACGGAAAGGTCCTTTTAATCACTTTGAAGGCACCTTGGCATTCCAAGGAGAACCCTCCCCCCCCCGCCTTTCTCCTTTTCTTAATGCCTGATTGAAATGAGACAAAGACCACGGCGAGTCTGGATATTAAAGGGCTCCTGCACATTTGCGTCAAAGTCAAGGCTACGGGGGCTTCGACGTGCGAGGAAAAACGAAGCGGAAATCCGAGACCTGAGACGGAATATTAAACCAAGCTATCAAAACGAGCCGTCCATCTCCCACTTGCAGCCATTACGCCTCCAGCAGAGACAATCAGAGGAAATAAAAAGCGTTTTAATCAATGCAAAGGCTATTATTACATTGTTATGGCTAACAATGTGTGCCGGCAGGAAGGCCGCAAAACAGCCTGTCTCCTCTGGAAGAAAAGTGCTGCAAATCTTGAGCCCCGTCGGATGGCATTCAAGGCACCTTTTCTGGCAGGTGTGGATCAATCACGAGGCCAGAACCGGTCCCAAATCCCACTTCCAGTTACTCTGGAGTTGCACTTTGAACCCGTGCACTGCTGAAATCTGCCTTCCGGTTCCTCAGAAGTCTTCGCCCCCCTCTATGAAAGAGGCTTCAGTTTTTCTGCCTCTCTCTTCGGCCACACAAGAATTTCTTCAGAACGTTATCCTGTGCGGGGATTTACACTTGAGTTATTGCTGTGGTGGAGCCAAGAGTGATCTGCATGTGTTTTTCTCCTCAATTATATCTCTCTAGCATTTTTGGCACCTCCCCTGGTTGCCCACATTACATGTTCTGAAAAATGCTCAAGAGAGGATCTACAGCAACATCGAAGAGCTTGTTGATTTGCTACTGGGCCAAGGTCCAGGGATTACTATTAGCAGTGCTTTTTTCCTGGGGGGACGCAAACATTTTGTGAGTCTAGGTTTGGCCTCATTGAGGGGCAGCATTTCAATAAAGCAGAGACATCACCTTGCTAACAAAGGTCCGTATAGTTAAAACTATGGTTTTCCCAGGAGTGATGTATGGAAGTGAGAGCTGGACCATAAAGAAGGCTGATCACCGAAGAACTGATGCTTTTGAATTCTGGTGCTGGAGGAGACTCTGGAGAGTCCCATGGACTGCAAGAAGATCCAACCTCTCCATTCTGAAGGAAATCAGCCCTGAGTGCTCACTGGAAGGACAGATCCTGAAGCTGAGGCTCCAATATTTTGGCCACCTCATGAGAAGAGAAGACTCCCTGGGAAAGACCCTGATGCTGGGAAAGATGGAGGGCACAAGGAGAAGGGGATGACAGAGGACGAGATGGTTGGACAGTGTTCTCGAAGCTACCAGCATGAGTTTGACCAAACTGCGGGAGGCAGTGGAAGACAGGAGGGCCTGGTGTGCTCTGGTCCAGGGGGTCATGAAGAAGTGGACACGACTAAACAACAACAACAAATTTCAATATGAGCACGAAAATGAGAGTACCCCCAAACATTATTTATTTTTTAGGAAAAAAGGACTGATTATCAGTATACTATTTATTATTATTTAAATTTGTATACCATCCTTCATCCGAAGATCACAGGGCTGTTCACAACATAAGAATACAAATTGAGACCACAAAATATGTCATAAAACAAAAACAAAGCAATACCATCCCTCCCAAAAACACATTTTAAAGGCCATATACAAAGCTCTTTACAGCTCGGGACCAGTTTACCTGCAAGATCACCTAACCCTACACATGCCTCCTTGACCACTTCGATTGAAACAACTGGCACTGCTACAGGTGCCACCAAATCCCCATTCCACATTTGTAAAAACTCAATCGCTTAGTACGGCAGCACCTGTACATTGCACTCCCTGCTTACTGCATATTCTCTAACATTTCTCCGATGAAAATAGGGATGTCTCATTCCATAATGAAAGACAGGAGTGCCTGGCGTGCTCTGGTCCAGGGGGTCACGAAGAGTCAGAACAACAACAACTTGTTGGTGCAGCACTTTGGTTTTTTGGATGTTGAGTGATAGGCCAAGCTTTTCGTAAGCTTCTGGGAAGATATTTAGGACGGTTTGGAGGACGTATCAGAATATGTAAGACTATTGGAAGACCCACCTAGTCTAACCTCCTGTTGTCAAAGGGGCTAGTCAAACGCCCCGGCAGGAAGCTTGTAGGCTAGTCCTGAGTGCAACAGAGACTCTCTTCTAGCTACTGGCCTTAGGGCTGATGCTGTGCTGCTTCTATCGCAATTGTATGTAGGGCTTTTCCCCAACAGAAACTCGCAGGAACTCAGTTCTGGCACCTCTCAGGTGGCCATTGCCATTAAAAGAGAACATGGTGATTTCTGGCACCTCTTTTTCTACAAAAATAGCACTGATCATTTGTATGTTTTTAATCAGTGCTCCCCCCCAAAAAAAGAGATGTTTAGGGGTACTCTCATTTTCCTACTCATATTGAAATACTGCCCCTCAACTCATGTTAAAAAATGCACAGGAAAATCTTAATTAATAAAAAATTAGGAAATGATTTTATCTCATCGGACAAAAGCAAAAAGAGAGGGGTGGTATTGTATATAAAAAACAAATTAGAGGCACAACAATTATTTAAGGATGAAGAAGGCAGAATCATAGCAATCCAATCATAGAATCATAGAATCATAGAATCATAGAGTTGGAAGAGACCACAAGGGCCATCGAGTCCAACCCCCTGCCAAGCAGGAAACACCATCAGAGCACTCCTGACATATGGTTGTCAAGCCTCTGCTTAAAGACCTCCAAAGTAGGAGACTCCACCACACTCCTTGGCAGCAAATTCCACTGTCAAACAGCTCTTACTGTCAGGAAGTTCTTCCTAATGTTTAGGTGGAATCTTCTTTCTTGTAGTTTGGATCCATTGCTCCGTGTCCGCTTCTCTGGAGCAGCAGAAAAACAACCTTTCTCCCTCCTCTATGTGACATCCTTTTATATCTTTGAACATGGCTATCATATCACCCCTTAACCTCCTCTTCTCCAGGCTAAACATGCCCAGCTCCCTTAGCCGTTTCTCATAAGGCATCGTTTCCAGGCCTTTGACCATTTTGGTTGCCCTCCTCTGGACACGTTCCAGTTTGTCAGTGTCCTTCTTGAATTGTGGTGCCCAGAACTGGACACAGTACTCCAGGTGTGGTCTGGCCAGAGCAGAATACAGTGGCACTATTACTTCCCTTGATCTAGATGCTATACTCCTATTGATGCAGCCCAGAATTGCATTGGCTTTTATAGCTGCCGCGTCACACTGTTGGCTCATGTCAAGTTTGTGGTCAACCAAGACTCCTAGATCCTTTTCACATGTACTGCTCTCAAGCCAGGTGTCACCCATCTTGTATTGACCCATCCAAGTCAATTGGCAAGGTGAAAAATTGATTATTATTGGAGTATATGCACCGAATGGTAGTAAAGCAGAATTTTTTAAAGGTCTGGAGGAAAAATTATTTGAATATTTGGATCAAAAAGTAATAATAATGGGTGATATGAATGGTGTGGTATCAATGGAGATGGATAGACTTCGGGTTAAAGGTAAAACGAAGGAAGGGAAATTACCAAAAACTTTTTTTGACATGGTGGAAAATTGCAATTTGACGGATATATGGAGATTGAGACACCCATTAGAAAAACAATTTACTTTTCATTCAGAGGTAAACCAATCAAGGTTTGATCAGATATGGATTTCTAACGAACTAACCTCAAGAATGATAAAGATTGAGATTCAGCCAAATGTTTTATCGGACCACAATGTGGTTAAAGCTATTTTAAAAGGATATGAAGAAAAATCTTTTAGGTGGAGACTAAATGAAAATCTTTTTGATGATCAGAAGATTGTGGATAGGGCTCAGAAATGTTTAACGGACTATTTTGTAAATAATGTCAACAAAGGAACAAAGATGAGTACGGTTTGGGATGCAAGTAAAGCTGCTATGAGAGGTTTCTTCATTCAACAAAATGCAATAAAAAATAGAATGAGAGAAAAAGGGAAAAAAGAAATTTTAAGACAAATAATGGAGAATGAAAAAAAAAATAACTATAAGACCCAAGGATGAAAAAGTTAAGCAAAGTATAAAAATGCTCCAGACACAATTTGCGATGATAATCAATAAAGAAGTAGAATGGAATATAAGAAGATTGAAACAAAAGAATTTTGAATTTGCAAATAAATCAGGGAAATGGTTAGCGTGGCAAATCAACCTCATATTGAAATACTGCCCCTCAATGAGGCCAAACTTAGATTCACAAAATGTTTATGGGTATGCGTACCACTGCATCGAAAAAGCACTGGTTTTAATAGATTTTATATATGTATGTAGTTTTCCCTCTGTCAGGGTTGAATTGCTTTTTAATAATCTCCTCCCTATATTTTTAGTGGTTCTCATTTTTATATGTAAGCTCCCTTGAGTCCACACAGGAGAAAAAAGTGGGGTATAAATAAATATATAATATTATTTTTATTATCCCCCTGGCAATGGAGGTACAACCTTGCCATCTTAGCTTGTAGCCATTGACAGAGCCTTTTCCAATGTGAACATGCTGGATTTTCTTCTAAAACCTTCCACCTGCCTCTTGTGGGAGGGAGTTCCAGAAGTTAGACTAGATAGCCGCAGTGGGAAGAAAAACTTTCTTTTGTCTATGCTAAATCTTCCAACATTTGGTTTTGTTTCATATCCCTGACTTTTAGTAATAAGAGAGGAGAGAGGAAAAAATCTTCTCCCTATTCACTTTCTCCTTACCTTGCAGAATTCTATGTCCCACGATCATGTCCCCTCTTTCCTCTAAATTAAAAAGCCTGAAATGTTGTAATCTTTCCCGTAGAGGAGCTGCTCCAGCCCCTTGATCATTTTGGGTGACCTTTCCTGATCCCATTAGCTCATTCTTTCCCATTTCCACATTAGAAAACCCAGCGGAAATTTGCATTTAAATACCTATCTTAAAATGTATTTTTCCACCCCAAACACATTTAAAATGGAACTTGTTGCCTTTTTTGAACCAAGAATTACGCCAATAGGTTTGGGGAATGCCCAAGCTGGTGGATAACTAAGGCTGTGATCCAAATCCCATTTACCTGGGAGTAAGCTCCACTGAATTTGTTAAGAATGTGATTATCTCCTGGCAGATATCAAATGAGTTGTGATATAAGGATCTGCTAAAAAAAAATTAAAACTAAGATAAAGAAAAATATCAATAAGAAACTGTGTAAAAAAATTTTTGAATGCAAAATAGTACAATGGGTTTAGTTGGAAGTGTCTTTTCTTTTGCTGATTCTTATTCTAAATGTAACTATGTTCTTTTTCCTTATAGAATGTTCGTATTGTATGTTTGCTTTGTGTATTTTTCTTGTTTAATAAAGTTTAAAATAAATTAATAAAAAAAAGGAATACGATGATCAGAATTAAGGTTGCAATCCTGGCCACACCTACTCAGTCAATAGCAGCATTAATTCTGATCCGCAGATTACTCTGGGAGGTACAGATCAAGTCAGTTCACACCAGAATTTTGCAGAGATCAAATTCTTCAAAGATCCCATGGAATATTTCTCTAGAGCTAGACCAACGTTGCCTCACCAAAAGGCGACCCGTTTAAAGATCAAATGGCTGTTTGTGTGATCTAGAAAAATACGTCAGCAAACTCTGTGATGGCAGAAAAATCACCAAGGTGAAAATTTGTGTCACCAATTGTTTGCTTGCTATTAGTACACCTAGGGACTCCCAGTGCTTTACAAAAAGACCCCCTGAATTTATTCTGATTATAGTTTATGTTTTGTTTAGATTGAATCATTGTAATAATTAAAACCTCGCCGGATATTTACATGTTCATTTACATGCACTTCCATTTCACACTTTCTGGGGTCTGATGCTCAAAAAGGCTTGTGTAGATATTGCATAAGGTCTGAATTAGCCTCCCCAAAGCCTGGACCAGGGGGAAAGTGCCTACAAATGTAATAAAATAAGTAAGTTTTTGGGCTCAGCCCAAGCTCAAATTCAAGCTTAGCATCATATTTCACATTAGGGCTTTTTCTAGGGATGTTCCTCTTTCGAACCCCCAAATCCCCTTTCTTCCACCTCCCTGTCATTTTCTTTAGAGTTACTGGCATTGAAAGGAGCCTATTGAAAGAGTCAGAAAGAGGATCCCAAATGAGGCCTCTCAGCAAGCAAAAGTCAAACTCCCAGGGCAACGCAAACCAGCTGCAGGAATGACAGCTGTCATTTACCTTTGGTGACTGACAGCCTGATTGTGACACTCTCGTTGCTGGGAAGACTCTCACACGCTTCTGTGGGGTGGAAGGGAAAATGTTTTCCATAACCAATGTGAGAGCAATAGAGGGCAACATTTGGGGGGTGTTTTTACAGGATTGCCTTCAGGACTGCCTTTTATAGGATTTACAGGATTGCCTTTACAGGGGACAGACAACTCCATACCCTCCAACATTTCTCCAATGAAAATAGGGACTTCCTAAGGAAAAGCGGGACATTCCAGGATTAAACCAGAAACCGGGACGGCTTCTGTGAATCCGGGACTGTCCCTGATACTTGGAGGGTCTGGAGTTCCATAGTTTAACAGGGCACTAGGGGAAGAGGTTCTTCCTCTTATCTGTCCTGATATAAGATCAAGTTATGATTTCATGCAGCAGCCTTCATCAATGAGCTAGGCCCAGATGTGCCCAAGTTTGCTGAGAGAGAGATTGAGAGAGAGAAAGAGGGGAGGGGAGAGAACAGGTAAGAAGATAGCCCCGTCCAGGAGCAGAACTGCAGAGTCTTCCTTTATAGGCTAAGCATGTGCAATGGGAAAGACAAAGCGTAGTCGGCACCTGGGGGAATCAGCTTATGCATGAATTGTTTTCAGCAAGGTTGCCCTTGGAGGCAGTGGTGGTTTTGCATACTCATTTTGCAAAAATGCAAACACGCTGGTGCTATCCCAACAAAGCTAATTCCGACCTCTGGGGCCATGCCTTCGAGGCGTTGCGATGATATCCCTGCTCTTTTCTTAAGCGGCAGAGGTGTTTTCGGAGGTCAGGCCCCAAATGTACCAAAGCAGACATTTAAGGATGCCTTTGCGCTTGGCCTGCACTGCCCAGATGCTTCTGGGCTCTGGTTTTGCTGTTGCAGCTGAGAATCGCAGGGATGGCAGATGGGCTTGTGCCAGCTGAGATCCAGCACGGGGTAGGGGTGGGGGTGGGGGGGCACCTGCGTTCTGCAAGGCCAAAGCCCCATTTTTCATCATGATTGACAGAAAGCTAAAGGAAGATGGGAACGATATGCTAATGGTGGTCAAGTTTTGCTGCAAGCAAACAAAATATTAAATAATATTCTTAGCCCCCTTCTGCATTTGTAAGAACTCAATCTTAGTTGCACCGGCACTTTGGAACTTCCTGCCTATTGATACCATCCAGCTGCCTTCACGATTATACTCTTATCGGTGCCTCCTAAAAAATAGTTTTCTTTAGCTAAGCCTACCCAGATGTTTAGAAAGTTGATGTGAGTTTTAATCTGTGCTTAAGGTAAAGGGACCCCTGACCGTTAGGTTCAGTCGTGGCAGACTCTGGGGTTATGGCACTCATCTCCCTTTATTGGCCGAGGGAGCCAGTGTACAGCTTCCGGGTCATGTGGCCAGCATGACTAGGCGGGGAGGGGGTGGTGGAAAATGTCCTCTGCCTCCCCCACTGCCCTGGTTCCCAGCGTGGTGACGGTGATCAAGCAGGAAAACGTGCTGGCGGACATGCTCTCTGGCATAGGGGCGCCCGAGAAGGCAGCCCGGGAAGGCTGTGAGCTGCCTTCTTCCAGGAAGCATGAAGAGGACAACGACCGGGAGCAGGGCCGTCTTTAGCAGATGCAGAGGCTTGGGAGGAAAGCTTCCATCCTAAACCTCTGTGGGGATCGCTCTCCTCCTGCGGAGGCTTGGGAAGGAAGCTGCATGCTGGCCAGCCATATAGTTGGCGGGGCGAAGCTGGCCGGCGTGCAGGGAAAGGGGAGGCTGCCAGTATACCTGCCTCGGTCCAGTATACCTGAAGAAGTGTCTCCACCCCCATCATTCTGCCTGGACACTGAGGTCCAGCACCGAGGGCCTTCTGGCGGTTCCCTCGCTGCGAGAAGCCAAGTTACAGGGAACCAGGCAGAGGGCCTTCTCGGTAGTGGCACCCGCCCTGTGGAACGCCCTCCCACCAGATGTCAAAGAGAAAAATAACTACCAAACTTTTAGAAGACATCTGAAGGCAGCCCTGTTTAGGGAAGCTTTTAATGTTTAATAGGTTTTTGTATTTTAGTGTTTTGTTGGAAGCTGCCCAGAGTGGCTGAGGAAACCCAGCCAGATGGGCAGGGTATAAATAATAAATTATTATTATTATTATATGCCAGCAAAGCCGTGCAGCTCCCCCACTCGCTAGGGCGCCCTTGAGAGGCCGGCGCCCTGGCGCAACACACCACTAAGACCAATGGGAAAGACGGCTCTGACGATATCTAGAGATAATCTCTGGCTCTCTCCATTCCACCAGATTTCTATATCAGCACCTTCCTTTAAGACCAGGCACCCTGGTTCATCCATCTTGGCTTGGAGGCTCCTAGCATTAGTCTATAAACACATGCCTACAGTCTCTCTCTCTCTCTCCAAGCGCCTCTGACATTTGCGCTTTGACATACAAGAGTGCCTTATACTAGGGGAAATTGCTTTGCAAAAATGTGTATATTAGGCAAGATTAGGCATACGAACGTGTGGATATTGGAATCAATTAGCACTTAAAATGCTGATGCATTTTCATGAGGTCTTCTTTTGAATAGCAAACTAATGTGGAGCATTGAACTTCAGACTGGGAAAATGGGAAAGGGAGAGAAAGCAAAACGAATAGATTCACCTGTCCCATGTAAAGTGGCTTCCTGTGTTTCAATACCTCCGGTCTGCATTTACGTAGGTGCCAATCTGTGTTGGCTCCCATTAGAATGAATTACTGGACCATTTGTAAACAGCGTCATTCCAGTGCCTGGCAAGATAATTTTATTAGTGCAGGATCCAAAGTCATTATGATACTTCGCCAGCATATTACACTCGGAGTGGCATCTATTTAGATGCAAGGCAGGAGTCCTCAGGGGACAGCAGCAAACAAGGACTCAAAGCTTCTTCTAAGATGAAGTTTTAAAAGATGCAAGGAGGGGAGAGCCAGAAAGATGGTTGGAGCATGCGTTAAATTGGAAATGAACCCCAATTATGGTGGGGGTGGGGGGATGTGAAATTAGACAGATCTATTGAAGAGGAAGGAGGAGTGAACCCACTGTTTCACCTAAGTCAGGATTCTACTGACCTTGGAATATGTTTTAGCCAAATTGGGATATATACTACAAGACCGAGTATTTTGAGCATGGGGCAAAAAAAGGTGAAGGCTAACTTCAGGTGGATGCTTGTTGGCTGGTGGCGCAGAGCGATGACCCAGTATCCAGTCTGAGAGTTTTATATTAACATTTATTTGCTTTCATATCCTGCCCTTCCTTCTGAAGGAGCCCAGGTCAGCAGCTGCAGCAATGATAAAACCAACCAACCAAAATATTCCAAAAACATTGTAAAAAAAACACCCCAGTTCATATCAGTCAGTGTCTCCTGATTGGTCATCTGCTATGTCACCTGACTTCCTGTGTTAAAATTCAGAGCATAGTTAAACTGTGGAACTCCCATAATTAAACTGTGGAACTCCTTCCCACTAGAGCAAAAATGGCCACCAACTTGGATGGCTTTAAAAGAGGATTAGATGAATTCCTATAGAGGAGGGCTATCGGTGGCTACCAGCCATGGTGGCTAAATACACATGTAGGGCCCCCCTATCTACGGGACTGCCTCTCCTGGTCTGCCCCGCAGAGGACGTTAAGGTCCATGAATAATCCTAGCTTAGAGGTCCCGGGCCCTAAAGAAGTCAGATTATCTCCCCCAGGGCCAGGGCCTTCTCAGTGATGGCTCCGACCTGATGGACTGCTCTGTCCCAGGAGACTAGGGCCCTTCAGGATTTAACCTCCTTCCGTCGGGCCTGTAAGACAGAGCTATTCCGCCTGGCCTTTAATTTGAATTCAGCCTGATTTTTTGTTCCCCTTCCTTCCCTCCCCCTCCCCTTTTATGAACATCACCTGCTCTGCGACCCCACAGCTAATTCTCCCCTGGCCTCTTCGCTGGCCCAAGTAGGACCAATTTAGCCAGCTTAGCCCTGCCTGGGGATTATCTAATTAATATTTGATTTTTGAATGCTATTGTTATTCATGCTTTTATACTGTATTTTATGCTGCTTTTATAATTAAGTGTTTTAAAGTCTTTTAAATTTGTTGTTAGCCACCCTGAGCCTGGTTTTTGAACCGGGATGGGCGGGCTATAAATAAAAGAAATTATTATTATTATTAATTATTATTATTATTATTATTTATTTGCAGATTCCTTGTGTGTTAAACATTCTCCCAAGTCAACCCTAAAACTTGCTACCCAAACGGGACTTTTAGCTAGAATCAAACCAAATCCCAGTCTCTCTCTGTGTGTGCATCTGAATCTCCGGAAAGCTAAAAAAGTTGCACCCACCCAGAAATTATAGAAGGGGGAGGAATTTATTTGAAAGCATTGAAGGTAATCTTAATGACAAAGTGCAGCAGCATACATTTAAAATATGAACAATGAAATAATGTTCCAGCACAACCACCCTTCAAACTCAATGAGGGCTCCAAACCAAAAAGCGGAATTAGCAATTAAGACCGAGGCAGTTCCAAAGTTACTTCTCTTAGTGCTTGGCTAAAAGTGTTGCTGGAATTGTGTGTGGTTAGAAGTGATGGGAGCCAGGCACTGAACTTGGGAAGTTATTTCAGATCTTTGTTAGTGAAGCAGGATCAAAGGCATGGACCTTCCGCCAAGCCTTTGGTTCGAAGTCCAGCAGGAAGTTCAAAGAAGCTCCTGAGACATTGCTTGGGCCGATCTCCAAAAAGATGACACATACACACACACACACAGAGCCAGGTTAAAATCTGGTGCTAAATAGGTTTTGCAGGTGGTCCGAAGGCATGCCTAGGTGAGTTGGCATGATGACGAATGAGAAGCGGTCAAAATGAGGGACTGGAAGATCAGGTAGGATCCAGGCTAGTCTACTTGAGCGAAAGAGGGGAAGGGGGTCAAGTTGATTCCAAGCCAAAGGCCAGGCAGAACAACTCTGTCTTACAGGCCCTGCGGAAAGGAATCAGATCCCGCAGGGCCCTGGTCTCATGAGACAGAGCGTTCCACCAGGCCAGGGCCAGTGTTGAGAAGGCCCTGCCTCTGGTTGAGGCTAATCTGACTTCCTTAGGGCTCGGGACTTCTAGGGTGTTGCTATTTATGGACCTTAAGGCCCTCCGTGGGGCAGACCAGGAGAGGCGGTCCTGTAGGTACAAGGGTCCATGTGCCCCTGCGCCTTGGTGGCACACAGGCAGCCTCAGTAAAGCCACTGGGTGCTTTGCAAGAGGAACATGCGCCAATGTGGTTAAAATTTAACACGGAGAAGGATGTAAGGCACTGCCTCTCTGAGGATCTGCCATTCAGCTGTTCCTGCCCAAATGCTATCAGATTAGGAATTAATTATAAATGTGAATAGGAATGGAAAAACGCGTCTTTTGTTTAAGGTTTTCATTTCATTTTCGGGAAGTGTATCAGTGCGCCGCACATGAAAAGCAAATCATGCTTGCCAGGCAGATGAGGCTCAGCCCAGGAGGGTGGGTGGGTAGGAAAGCATTGCATGCAGGCGGTAATTGAAAATGTATGGGGCGAGAGAGTTCCTTCAATTTTGCCCTCATATTAACAACCTCGGCGTGTGAAGTGAAAGCGCCGCACAGTCAGGGATGGGGAGGCAGCAGTACGGCGGAGGAATTGACTCGTTCACACTTGCTTGCCTGCCTTTGTCTGAGATCGGTGGCTGCTTTGAATTCATGTCGGGGATGACAAGGTTGACGAGCTGCAATCAAGGCCCCATCGGATCCATTCATCAGGTGCAACGAGGCTGTTCCTATTTTAGGTTATTTATTAAATTTGTACCCTGCCTGCTTCCTCTGAAGATCACAGGGTAGTTCGCAACATAAAAACACAAAATACACAACACCCAATAATTCCTCTGCCGCAAACGTATTTAAAAGGTGATATAATGCTCTGTAAACAGCCAAAGGCCTGGCTATAGAGAAATGGTTTTGCCTGGAGCATTAAAATATGTAGTGAAAGCATCAGGCCACTGCAGAGAAGTCCCATTCTCGTGTTGCCACTCTCCAGACCCTTCATGGAAGAGGTATAAAAGGGAGGGCGCCTCAGATGAAGATTGCAGAGTTTGGGGTCGGTTCATATGGGGAGAGGCAGTCCTTGAGGTATTGCAGCCCTGAGCCATTAAAGGCTTTGGAGGTTATTAATAATAGTAATTTATTATTTATACCCCGCCCATCTAACTGAGTTTCCCCAGCCACTCTGGGCGGTTCCCAATCAAGTGTTAAAAACAATACAGCGTTAAATATTAAGAAGAAGAAGAAGAGTTTGGATTTGATATCCCGCTTTATCACTACCCGAAGGAGTCTCAAAGCGGCTCACAATCTCCTTTCCCTTCCTCCCCCACAACAAACACTCTGTGAGGTGAGTGGGGCTGAGAGACTTCAGAGAAGTGTGACTGGCCCAAGGTCACCCAGCAGCTGCATGTGGAAGAGCGGAGACACGAACCCGGTGCACCAGATTACGAGACTACCGCTCTTAACCACTACACCACACAACTTACCTACACAGGGCTGCCTTTAGAAGACACAGATGTCTTCTAAAAGTCTGGTAGTTGTTCTTCTCTTTGACATCTGGTGGGAGGGCATTCCACAGGGCGGGTGCCACTACCGAGAAGACCCTCTGCCTTGTTTCCTGTAGCTTTGCTTCTCACAGTGAGGGAACCATCAGAAGGCCCTCGGCGCTGGACCTCAGTGTCTGGGCAGAAAGATGGGGGTGGAGACGCTCCTTCAGGTATACAGGACCTAGGCCATTTAGGGCTTTAAAGGTTGCACAGGTGGGGTCGGATATAGGTTGCTTGATCCAATGCCTAAGCCAATACCCCTCACATGCTGTAACCATTAAAAGCCGTTTTCAGCCCATTAACCTAAAATACTTGTGACCTTGTCTCTTATTTCACCACTACGTGGGTTCGGGTCCTCGACTCACAACTGAACTTGGAAAAAGAAACCCAAATGGACAGATTCCCTCTTGTCTGGTAAGCACGTTTAGGATCGCTGCCTTTGTCTGTCCTCGTTTTAAACTGAATGTGATAATCACCTGCCTCCTGACTTAGAGATGATGCTTACTTTAAAAACACACACACAAAGAAAACCACCTCAGATGAACAGCATCTTTAAAAGAAAGAGCCAAGAAAAGGCCTCAGTCGACGTCTTTCGCTTTCGCAGGTGGCAATGCGGGGAAAGGGGTCAGATCCCCATAAGGAATCTGACGCCAGAAGGCAGAGCCGCCGCGTTGTCGGGCAGGAGGAGTGTTAAAAACAAGGCAAACTAAACAGAGCTGGCATAAAATCCATGCAGTACATTGAACTGTAATGATTCTGACAATAAAGCAAGCCAATAAATATTATGAAATGAAAACAGCCCAGCGGGAGCGTCATATCGATTGGCCAAGGCGGGGGCGGGAGGGAAGCGGTTTGCACACTGCTGCGCGATGCGCGAGGTGCTGAGTCTCTTGGCTTTGTCTCCTGCCTTTTGGAGGCTGCCTGGGAAAGAGATTGGCTTGGAAATGAGCAGGCGTGCTGAGCTGCCTTGGCCTGAAGGGCAGCCGGAGAAAGGCAGGGCTGCAGGACATTAGTAGAAGGCAGCTGAGCCCCTGTGGGGCAGAACCCACAAACAGGTTCTCCTCCATGTCCCATTAGGAACGGCCAAGTAACCTTGCCAGGTGAAAATCGACATGTCAGTCTAGCCCAGCAACCTGTTTCAAAACAGCAAAGGACACTGGGAGATGCCCGGCAGCAGCAGCTTCAGATTTTTTGGCCTACCGGGCTCTATATTGTCTGCTCAGACTGGCAGCAACTTGCCCAGATCCCCGAAAACGGGTTCTCCCCATATAGCAGATCCTTTTCACTGGAGCCACCATAGATCGAACCCAGCAGGACCTTCTGCATGTGCACAGTATTCAAGGAGAAGAAAGCACGACATGGATCCTAGGGTTGTGCGCGTCATAGAATCATAGAATCATAGAATCATAGAGTTGGAAGAGACCACAAGGGCCATCGAGTCCAACCCCCTGCCAAGCAGGAAACACCATCAGAGCACTCCTGACATATGGCTGTCAAGCCTCTGCTTAAAGACCTCCAAAGGAGGAGACTCCACCACACTCCTTGGCAGCAAATTCCACTGTCGAACAGCTCTTACTGTCAGGAAGTTCTTCCTAATGTTTAGGTGGAATCTTCTTTCTTGTAGTTTGGATCCATTGCTCCGTGTCCGCTTCTCTGGAGCAGCAGAAAACAACCTTTCTCCCTCCTCTATGTGACATTGGAACATGGCTATCATATCCCCCCTTAACCTCCTCTTCTCCAGGCTAAACATGCCCAGCTCCCTTAGCCAGCCCAGGAGATGACTCTAGGCCTGTTTGCCACTGCTGCAACCATTTGCCAATCACTGGGCAGATTTTTTTTTGAGAGGGTGGCTGGGATCTGGGGCCCTGGACTTCAGTCCTGAGCTCCACACCATCACCCCACCATTCACTTACATCATGGGTAGGCAAACTAAGGCCCGGGGGCCAGATGCGGCCCAATTGCCTTCTCAATCCGGCCCGCGGACTGGGAATCAGCATGTTTTTACATGAGTAGAATGTGTTCTTTTATTTAAAATGCATCTCTGGGTTATTTGTGGGGCATAGGAATTTGTTCATTCCCCCCCAAAAAAAGATAGTTCCCCCCCACAAGGTCTGAGGGACAATGGACTGGCCCCCTGCTGAAAAAGTTTGCTGACCCCTGACTTACATCCTGAGAGCTCAGACTCTTGACTGCAATGAGCTCCAAGCTGAATTGTTCTGTTTGCAGAGACCCACAAAGTCTCTTGATTGTTTTGAAGGACATTGACCCAGAAACCGACCATTATTTCGCTTTGTGGTCATTTCCATTCTCATTGCCACCAGCAAAACCTGTGCCTGCACTATGTAGGATGATGATGATGATGACTATTATTTTATTGAATTTATTTCCCGCCCTGTACCCGGAGGTCTCAGAGTGGGCTGTACATTACAGGAGGTTGTATTATATGACGCTCGGGTTCCCTTCCAACTCTATGATTCTATGAGCCTATAAAATTTAAGAGGAGCACATTCTCAGCAAAGCACCTTCAACAACACTCAGCAATCCAGCAAGCCCTCTTCATCCCTGTGTAGGACCAGAAGACGGGGCTGCAATAGCCCTGCCCATGGTGGAGTGAAAAATCCTGCTACATCCTTTTATTCTTCTCCATGAACCCCAGTGCAAGGCTGGTTCTGTGTGAATGCAGCCTCCTCCACAATCCACTTGGTGCCCTCTAAATGTGCAGGCTCATGGGAGCTGGAGCCCAGAACTTCTGGCTGGCACCAAGTGGAGGAAGTCTGCTCTGATGGAAATCATTTGATTCTCCTTGAAATGGGAGAACCATCAGATCCACTTTCCCAGTCCCTAAGCAAAGCTCTAAAGGTCACCGCATGAAGACTGACATTTCAACCATCAGATCTAATGTGTCTTGCAGAAGCCCAGAGGACTCCTGCGCCAGGATCTCTCTCCCTCCCCTTAAGGGATTTGACACATAGCAAATTTTCAGCCCTGATCTCCTCCATTCTTGTCCTCCCTCCTCCTGAAGGCAACCGCCAAACATTTCCTGCCTTTCTGCCTGATGAAACTGCCAATTCAAGAGCCTCTTAGGTGAGCCATTTCACATCTTGGCAGATTGATTTTCGGACTGCAGCAAGCTGGTGTTGGGAGCTGACTAATGCCACACAGGGCAGAGGCGACGGAGGGGAAGAAAGATGCTCTTTGGAAGCATTGGAGGAGGAATTTCTGGGTTCCGTGGTGCTGAGTCCACACTCCCAGTCCTTGCAAGCCTGTGCCGATTTCCTGGCTGTCCACTTGGCAGACTCGGAAGTGCACAGAGATCATACATATTTATATACAACCCCCTTGACTGAGCATGAGAGAGGCCTCATTAGTGTGCATGGAGCATTATGCAGCACACACTTGATGTAGAGTTTTTCTGAGTTGTTTTTCCTGTTTCACTGCTTGTAAGCTGCCTTGATCATTTCAAAGAGAAAGATGAGTTGGAGGAAGGAAGGAAGGAAGGAAGGAAGGAAGGAAGGAAGGAAGGAGAGAGACAGGGCCCTGCCTCAACAGACGTTATGGTCAATGGGGGGAGAATATGCATTTATTTCAGTTGCTCATAATTAGGCTTAGTTACAGTAGATTTATGGGGACTTACAATATGAAAAGGGACACGGGTGGCGCTGTGGGTTAAACCACTGTGCCACTTGGGCTTCCCGATCAGAAGGTCGGCGGTTCGAATCCCCGCGACAGGGTGAGCTCCTGTTGCTCGGTCCCTGGTCCTGCCAACCTAGCAGTTTGAAAGCACGTCAAAGTGCAAGTAGATAAATAGGTACCACTCTGGCGGGAAGGTTAACAGTGTTTCCATGCGCTGCTCTGGTTTGCCAGAAGCAGCTTAGTCCTGCTGGCCACATGACCCAGAAGCTGTACGCCGGCTCCCTTGGCCAGTAAAGCGAGATGAGCACCACAACCCCAGAGTCGTCCGCAACTGGACCTAATGGTCAGGGGTCCCTTTACCTTTACCTTTACAATATGAAAAGTGGACTTTTAAAATTTGTTTTGCATTTCCGGAAGAACCAGAGAGTGTCTCTGTGAAAATGGTCTTACAGTTGAAATTGGAGGGCTACTGGGATCACTCTTAGAAGGCTACTGCTATCTATTGATCAATCAATCTATTGGTCCATCCATCCATCCATCCATCCATCCATCCATCCATCCATCCATCCATCCATTGCTCTATCTTACCTTTTCACCCCAAGTAAATCTTTAAAGGTGGCTAATAATGGACGAAATATTGATGAGGGAGGATACATTCAGCTAGTATGTTACAAGTACAGCTTTCAAACCAATAAAAATCACACAAACACAGTTTTCAAATCCCCAAGAACCTTAAGAAACTGCAAAGGAAATGAACCACTGAAGCAGCCTTGCTCATTTCAGTTTTCCTGGCATATTGCTGGAAAGGAAATTCCACAGTTGTTGAAACAGAGGCAGTAGATGAATTTAGAATTTTGGAGAAAGTCCCCACTCCCCGAGAGATCGTGGTTCCAGTAAGTTTGGGAGGGTGGTGAAAAAAGAGAGCTCTCAGGGAGATTTCTAGATGCACCTAATCTAAGATGTGTCGGAGCCAGTGATAGGTGTATTTGTGCTTTACATTGTCTGTGGGAATCAGTTGGCCCTCAAAGGAAGATTGGAGAGTTTCATCCAAAGTGATGTGGTCCTGACCCACATTCAGCCAGGATGCCTTTGGGATTTGCAAGGGCGCTCTATTGAATCTCTGGTGAAACGAGGGGGCTGCCTTGATTCCAGGAGTGCGAGCCTGGCAGAGATGCCACGTTCATTGTCCCAGAACATTCCTTCTGCAGAAAGGCAAGTTTTGCACAATTTTCTCATCAGCCAATTGACAGGCACCATTGCGCTTTATGTTTCTGCGTGCCAGCAAATCAGGTGTGCCAGTCCTCCCAGCCCACAAGCATGCAGCCAATTGGGTTTTGCTCATGCTCAGTGAACAACCCCCATGCATCACCCCTGACAGCATCAAGCAAGAAGATGAATGAGGCTGAGCTGACCAGAAACAAATGGTGATGTTCTTGTCCGAAACAACATGGAGAACAAACGACAAGCAGAGCTCCCGTTCGGGTGCTTTATTACAAGACAGTTCTAGGTTTTGTTGTCATAGATTGGCATGAGGTATGGATGTTCTAACTGAAACCATCCTGGTGAAAATAAGCTGCCTTCAGCACCTAGCCTTAAAGGACCCATGCTGAACAGGCCCAAAGCCTTGACTGCTCCCTCTCTGTTGCTCCCCATATTTGGTCTAACCATTGCATGAGAACATAAGTGGGGTTGCGATGCTCATCTTGCTTTCAGACCGAGGGAGTGGGCGTTTGTCCACAGACAGCTTTCTGGGTCATGTGGCCAGCAGGACTAAACCGCTTCTGGCACAACGGGACACCGTGACGGAAACCAGAGCGCAAGGAAATGCCGTTTACCTTCCCACTGCAGCAGTGTACCTCTTTATCTACTTGTACTGGCATGCTTTCGAACTGCTAGGCTGGCAGGAGCTGGGACAGAGCAACGGGAGCTCTACTCGTTGCAGGGATTCAAACTTCCGACCTTCTGATCGGCAAGCCCAAGAGGCTCAGTGGTAAAGACCACAGCGCCACCCATGTTACATAAATCTAAAACAAACAAACACTTTTAGAATCTGTTCTGAATCTTCCAAACTTCAGTTTCACCGGATGCCCACGAGTTCCGGGGTTATGAGAGAAAGAGGGAAACTTCTCTCTCCCAATTTTCTCCTGCATCCAGTATATCAACTCTTCCTCAACTTTTCTCCTAATTGTTGTTGTTGTTTAGTTGTTTAGTCATGTCCGACTCTTCGTAACCCCATGCCAGAGCATGCCAGGCACTCCTGTCTTCCACTGCCTCCCGCAGTTTGGTCAAACTCATGCTGGTCTCTTCGAGAACACTGTCCCACCATCTCGTCCTCTGTTGTCCACTTCTCCTTGTGCCCTCCATCTTTCCCAACATCAGGGTCTTTTCCAGGGAGTCTTCTCTTCTCAGGAGGTGGCCAAAGTATTGGAGCCTCAGCTTCAGGATCTGTCCTTCCAGTGAGCACTCAGGGCTGATTTCCTTCAGAATGGAGAGGTTTGATCTTCTTGCAGTCCATGGGACTCTCCAGAGTCTCCTCCAGAACCAGAATTCAAAAGCATCCACTCTTCGGCAATCAGCCTTCTTTATGGTCCAGCTCTTACTTCCATACATCACTACTGGGAAAACTATACCTTTAACTATACAGACACAGACACAGACACAGACACAGACACAGACACAGACACAGACACAGACACACACACACACACACAGAGAGAGAGAGAGAGAGAGAGAGAGAGAGAGAGAGAGAGAGTTTTAATGTTTAATTGTTTTATAACGATTCTTTCTTTCTGTTTTTAGCTGATTTTACTTTGTAAGAAATCTTGAGTCCCCATCAAGGAATAATAATAATAATAATAATAATAATAATAATAATAACAACAACAGCAGTTGCTGAGGCCACAGGAGGGGAAGATGCTATTGTGCCTGAATCCAGCTTCCTGACTTCCCAGATGCTGGACTAGACGGGTCGTTGGTCTGATCCTGCAGGCTCCTCTTATCTTCTTAAGACTGACACTTCTCCGTGCACAACCACTGAACCGGGCATTGTAGACTCCTTGTCAAATCATTGATGGCTAAGCCTTGGGGGTCCAATCCTGGGTTATTTCCCCCCTTTCAATCGTTAGTTCTGTGGAGAAGATAGGAAGGAGAGGGGGGCAATCCCCCCCCGGCTCACCTGGCTTTGCATCTTGATCTGGATTCTGAGCAAGAAAAGGGAGACTTTAAGTTTAAAAGTTTGCAGCATCCTCACCTGGCACACACAAGGGCTACAGAGAAAGGCGACTGAGGAATCATATCATACATCACTACTGAGAAAACCATAGCTTGAACTATACAGACCTACGAAGTCCCAAACATCCCAATCTCTCTTCACACGGGAGTCACTGAATTCCCTGTGGTCATCTTGCCTGAGCTTTTCTGAATGCTTTCCCAACTCTGCCATTTCCTTCTGGAGCCACCATCTTGGCTGGGCAGAGGAATCCCAGGACCCTCATCTCCTGCACATCCTGTTCCTGGGAAGGTGTCCCATGTTTTGTGCAAGGGGGGGGGCATCTCGGCCTCCTGTGCTCATCACCTCCATTTCCTTTCCAACTATATGAGCTCCACTTTATTCTTCGCAGTCCCTCTTCCGTACAGGAAGCCAGTCGCCAACTCGGAAGGTGTTATTATCTTCCAGGATTACCGGCTTATATGCTCCCCGGCACAAAAATCCCGCATTAAAAAGGAATGAAATGTAAAAGTGATTGCAGCATCAAGGCGGATGTGGCAGAACATGGATTGGCACAGCTTTTACTCAAAAGATGTTTCTCCCCCGGAACAAGAAACTGATTGCAATTTACCAAGCTGTGCCTTGGGATGGCAGGCAGCCTCACTTGTCAGTCTCCACTCGGAAATTGCTCCGGCAAACACCTCGGCCAGGAAAGTGGTGGCCCTGAGCACCGAAGGAACAACACAGAGACTGGGAAATGGGATGGAAAACCTCAGCAGGCATCGGCAGGCGACAGAGCCGGGCCTGGATGAGGAGTGGCGCTGGAGGGAAACTTTGGAGATTTATACTCGCCCCGCTGCGTTGCGCATTTCATGAGCAATCAAGCGGCAGGCCGGCTGCTTACTCAACCCCCCCTTGCGAGAGAGACGGCTTCATAAAGCGCAACTCAGAAATGGATTTTTAGAGAACAAACAAGCAGGCGTGAGCTCGTGGCTGGAGGCTGTGACCAAAAGGGGGTGATGTGACCTTTGGAAGAGTGGAAGGAATTGTTATTTGGACCAGGCATCGCTCAGAAGCTGCTGGTGGGGGCAAGGGGGGGGGGGAGGAATGGGCCTTTTCTTCAGCTCTTGAAGGGAGCAGGAAGGCAATCCATCTTATAAACTCCGACCGGTGTTAGAGCTTTCTTCACTTCAGAGGATAATCCCCACTATTACAGGCAGTGAGGTTTTCTCAATGCAACCAATTCAGCCCTCTCCTTTTGGGTTCTGCTGCTGTTGGGTCTTCCGTCCTGAGCATGCAGAGAACCCTCAGGGAGAAAATATGTCACAGAACCGTAGAACTGCCAAGTTGGAAGGGACTCCCCAAGAATCATCCTGTCCTATCTCTTGCCATACAGGAATCCCTGGCAGACATCCACCCAACCTCTGTTTAAAAATCTCCCAGGAAAGAGAGTCCATCGCCTTCTGAGGGAGTCTATTCCACTGCCAAGCAGTTCTTTCACTCAGAAAGTTCTTCCAAATGTTTCATTGGAATCTCCTTTCTTGTCATTTGAGTTCACTGGTTGATGTCCTACCCTCCAGAACAGGTTTTCTCCATCTTCCATGTGGCAGCCCTTCAGATATTTGAAGATGGCTATCTCCTCTCAGTTCAAGCTATGGTTTTCCCAGTAGTGATGTATGGAAGTGAGAGCTGGACCATAAAGAAGGCTGACTGCCGAAGAATGGATGCTTTTGAATTCTGGTGCTGGAGGAGACTCTTGAGAGTCCCATGGACTGCAAGAAGATCAAACCTAACCATTCTGAAGGAAATCAGCCCTGAGTGCTCACCGGAAGGACACATCCTGAAGCTGAGGGTCCAAGACTTTGGCCACCTCCTGAGAAGAGAAGACTCCCTGGAAAAGACCCTGATGTTGGGAAAGATGGAGGGCACAAGGAGAAGGGGACGACAGAGGACGAGATGGTTGGATAGTGTTCTTGAAGCTACCAGCATGAGTTTCACCAAACTGTGGGATGCAGTGGAAGACAGGAGTGCCTGGCATGCTCTGGTCCAGGGGGTCACGAAGAGTCGGACACGACTCAATGACTCAACAACAACAACAAATCTCTTCTCAATCTCCCTTTTCCCAGGCTAAATGTATCCAGTTCCCTCATCCTGGTTGTCCTCCTCTGCACATTCTATCAATATCCTTCTTAAACTATGGTACCAAAACTGGACACTGGACTCCAGGTGGGGTCTGACCGAGGCAGAATAGAGTGGCACCATTACTCCCATTGATCTGGACACATGACTTATGTTGAATCTCAGAAGGTGGTTGACTGTCCTTCCTTGGAGGTTTCTAAGCAGAGGTTTAATGGTCATCTGTTGAGGATTATTTAGTTGCGATTTCTGCATTGCAGGGGGTTGGACTAGATGCCCCTTGGGACTTTTTGAACCCCACAGTTCTGTGATTCTATGCATCAAGACACCTCCTGTAGCCACACTGATTATTACCATGTGTTTTCCACCAATGACAATTGAACACTTACTTCCCCAATGTTTCCATGTGGTCTTTGCAAAGGGATCATGTTTGTGTGAGAATGTCTCACTTTCCCCCCCTAGTAAAACCCAGTGGTTCAGCGCGTCTGTGAGCCCAAACCCTCAAGCATTAAACCATGCGGGCTTCTAAGTGAGCAACGCATAAGAGGGAAAGGATTGAAAGTACAGACGAAGGTGCCAGTTGGATATTTTATGGAAACCCATTGCTTGGTGCCAGGAGAACAGATTTCAAAATAGTATTCCTTCTGCTAGTATTTCATAAGGCGCTCATTCCCCATGTGGGAACCTCTAGCCCTCCAGATGATATTGTTATCCCCATCACCACCACCCCATCCAGGTCCATAAAAAGGTAAAGGGACCCCTGACCATTAGGTCCAGTCGTGGCTGACTCTGGGGTTGCGGCACTCATCTCGCTTTATTGGCCGAGGAAGCCAGCGTACTGCTTCCGGGTCTTGTGGCCAGCATGACTAAGCCGCTTCTGGCGAACCAGAACAGCACACGGAAACACCGTTTACCTTCCCACCAGAGCGGTACCTATTTATCTACTTGCACTTTGACGTGCTTTTGAACTGCTAGGTTGGCAGCAGCAGGGACCAAGGAATGGGAGCTCACCCCGTTGGCGGGGATTCGAACTGCCGGCCTTCTGATCGGCAAGTCCTAGGCTCTGTGGTTTAACCCACAGCGCCACACGCGTCCCTTCCCAGGTCCATAGACCAAATCAAAACTGATTCTGATTGAGCTTTTTAAGCAGAGGTTGGGTGGTCCTTCCTCAGGGATTCTCTGTGATTCCTGCATTGCTAAATGACCCTTAGGGACCATTCCAATTTTACAATTCTATGAGTCTATGCACAACCTTTTCCCAGTGCTTATTGGAGTCGGGGGCGGGTGGCGGGGAGCAAAAAACCCCTTTCCAATGGTACCCTGTAATGATGTGCCTGCAGAGCTCCAGCCACGGCTTTGATCTCTTTGAGTTTCGCATCCAAACGCAAGATAATGATGCCTATATAAAGAAGCCCCCTTTGACAGTGGTGGATGCCAACAGCATCAAAGCAGGTGGCTTGAGCCTTGCACAAATAAATAGGCAGCTGCACTCTGGGGAAGACAAAACTCAGATCTCCTGCATTGTTTACACTGGCTAGGAACACAAAACGTGGAGTAAACAGTCCTGGTCCTGCTCATCTTTGCAGAACCACCAAATGTCTTTGCAAGGTCCCTTCTGGCAATGGGCTGCTTCTGCATCTGCTCTCCAGTCATGACTCTGGTGGCCGGGGGGAAAGCAGAGACCGCCAGCAGCAGTCTCTACTTCAACTAAACCAGGGGGTAGGGAACCTAAGGCCCGGGGGCCGGATGCGGCCCAATCGCCTTCTCAATCTGGCCTGCAGACGGTCTGGGAATCAGCGTGTTTTTACATGAGTGGAATGTGTGCTTTTGTTTAAAATGCATCTCTGGGTTATTTGTGGGGCATAGGAATTCATTCATCCCCCCCCAAAAAAAAATATAGTCTGGCCACAAGGTCTGAGGGACAGTGGACCGGCCAATGGCTGAAAAAGGTTGCTGACCCTTGAACTAAACACATGTGAACAGAAGATGGATCTTTTTACTTTCAGTTGTCGCTCTGGCCTTTTGGGAACCAGATCCTCCACTGGAGTGCGTGGGAACATCCAGAAAGGGGCAACCACTATTATTACTATTATTATTATTATTATTATTATTATTATTATTATTATTATTATTATGCCACCCATGTGGCTTGGTTTCCCCAGCCACTCTGGGCAGCTCCCAACAGAATATTAAAAACACGATAAAACATCAGAAATCAAAAAGTTCCCTAATCGTGATCAAGAGCAACTCCGCTATGTGGAAAAAACTATATCTGGGACTTATTTAGCTCAGAAAAAGGGCAAGCAAGTCAGGTGGGAAGAGGCATGTAAAATTCTGCATGCTACAGACAGGGATAGGTAGGTAAGCAATTCTTCCTTTTTCCTAGAGCCATCAAGTGAAGCTGAATATTCAGGACAGATAAAAGAAGGTATTCTGTCACACAGTGCCTGGTGAAAGTGTGGAACTCCCTTCCACAGTAGGCAGTGGTGCTTCTGAATCCCAGTTGCTGGAAACCACAGGAGGGGAGGGGAGAGGGCTTGAATCCCGCTTGTTGGTATCGCACAAGCATCTGGTTGGTCAATGTGAGAACAGGATGCTGGAATAGATGAGCAACTGGCCTGATCCAGAAGACTCTTATGATGTTCTTATGAATTGCAGTTTTGCGAGGGGGTCCCTACCAACTCTCTGCACCGTTAACAAGTCCCCAGCATTCTTTGGGGGGAGCCATGACTGTTAAAAGGCTTCCACTGCATGGCTGGGGAGTGTCCTCACTATAAGGCAGCTTCTTATTTCTAATATAATAATAATAATAATAATAATAATAATAATAATAATAATAATAATAATATATTTATACCCCGCCCATCTGACTGGGTCTCCCCAGCCACTCTGGGTGGCTTCCAACCAAATATCAAAAACAATACAGCGTCGGACATTAAAACGTTTCCTAAACAGGGTGTCTTTTAAAAGTAAAATAGTTGTTTATTCCCTTGACATCTGGTGGGAGGGCGTTCCACAGGGCAGGCGCCACTACCGAGAAGGCCCTCTGCCTGGTTCCCTGTAACCTCACTTCTCGCAGGGAGGGAACTGCCAGAAGAACCTCGGAGCTGGACCTCAGTGTCCGGGCTGAACGATGGGGATGGAGACGCTCCTTCAGGTATACCAGACTGAGGCTGTTTAGGGCTTTCAAGGTCAGCATCAACATTTTGAATTGTGCTTGGAAACGTACTGGGAGCCAATGAAGATCTTTCAGGACGGGTCTTATATGGTCTCAGCTGCCACTTCCAGTTACGCATCTAGCAGACACATTCTGGATTAATTGTAGTTTCTGGGTCACCTTCAAAGGGAGCCCCACATAGAGCGCATTGCAGTAGTCCAAGCGGGAGATAACCAGAGCATGCACCACTCTGGCAAGACAGCCTGTGGGCAGGAAGGGTCTCATCCTGCGTACCAGATGGAGCTGGTAGACTGCTGTCCTGGAAACAGAATTGACCTGCACCTCCATGGACAGCTGTGAGTGCAGAATGACACCCAGGCTGCGCACCTGGTCCTTCAGGTGCACAGTTACCCCATTTAGGACCACGGAGTCCCCCACACCCACCCGTCCCCTGTCCCCCAAGAACAGTACTTCTGTCTTGTCAGGATTCAACCTCAATCTGTTAGTCGCCATCCATCCTCCAACTGCCTCCAGGCGGATTGAGTTGAGGGTAGAGAGATTTATTCACATGAGCAGAATGCTTCTGGAAGAAGCCTATCCTCGTCCTCATCTTATCATCCTCATAGCACCATCCACGTACCTGGTACTTTGCAAAGGGTGCCAAGGCAGGTGCCTACCATCATGGACAACAGAGGAAGGGTAGTTAAATGGTGAGAGGAGAGGGCAGGAGAAGGAGAATATGTGATTATATCAATTGCATGAACCACAACTCTGCACTTAGGCTCAATTTACCAGGGCACGGGGCCAAGGGGCTGTGCCAAGGCCTTTGCAGAACAGCAATGGAGAGCCCTGCTTATTCCCTTTCCGTTTCGGTTGCCCAGATCAGCGCCAGCCTGTGACCATGATCCGAAGCATTTCACAACAGCCTGAGGATCCTCCCACCCCATTTATACGGAGGAGAGGGCTCCTCATCAGCCGCCTGGCGCTGCCAACGGAGCCAGATGCTCTGATTCATCAGGCAATCCCTGCAGAAGGGAAACTCAATAAAGCAGGAAATGGCTGTATTTACAGCAAAGCGAGGAGCCGCACGCCTCATACTGATCAGCCACCAGGCTCCCGGCCCCCGTGCCAAACTCCTCGTCCCAGTGCAAGAATCTCTGGGTCCACATAGAAATGTTTTTGTTGTTCCTTTTGTGGGGAAAGTCAGGAGAGCACTGGGCTGGCGCGGCTCTCTCCGACAGCTTTGTGCTTGGTCTTTCTGACACGCAATCCTGCTAGACTTCCTTGTGCCAGTGGCACTGGAGTGCATAATTGCACCGGTTTAAGATGGAGCCAGTCTATTTCTCGGATGCTCCAATGGGTAGGATTGGTTTTGCTTGGCATCTGAAGGGGCTGCCGGATTTATAATACAGTGGTACCTCGGGTTACATACGCTTCAGGTTACAGGCTCCGCTAACCCAGAAATAGTACCTCGGGTTAAGAACTTTGCTTCAGGATGAGAACAGAAATCCCACGGCGGCAGTAGGAGGTCCATTAGCTAAAGTGGTGCTTCAGGTTAAGAACAGTTTCAGGTTAAGAACGGACCTCTGGAATGAATTAACCAATCTAGCTGCTGCATTCTGGATTAATTGCAGTGCCCAAGTCACTTTGAAAGGTAACCCCACATAGAGCGCATTGCAGTAGTCCAAGCGGGAGATAACTAGAGCATGCACCACTCTGGTGAGACAGTCTGCGGGAGGTAGGGCCTCATCCTGCATACCAGATGGAGCTGGTAAACAGCTGCCCTAGACACAGAATTAACCTGTGCCTCCATGGACAGCTGTGAGTCCAGAATGACTCCCAGGCTGCACACCTGGTCCTTCAGGGGCACTGTTACCCCATTCAGGTCCAGGGAGTCCTCCACACCTGCCCGTCTCCTGTCCCCCAAGAACAGTACTTCTGTCTTGTCAGGTTTCAACCTCAATCCATTAGCCGCCATCCATCCCCCATTAAGTACTTAACCTGAGGTACCACTATAATAATAATAATAATAATAATAATAATAATAATAATAATAATAATTTATTATTTATACCCTGCCCATCTGGCTGGGTTTCCCCAGCCACTCTATGCGGCTTCCAACTGAATATCAAAAACAATACAGCGTCAGACATTAAAAACTTCCCTAAACAGGGCCGCCTTCAGTTGTCTTTTAAAAGTAAAATAGTTGTTTATTGCATTGACATTTGCTGGGAGGGCGTTCCACAGGGCAGGCGCCACCACCAAGAAGGCCCTCTGCCTGGTTCCCTGTAACCTCACTTCTCACAGGGAGGGAAACGCCAGAAGGCCCTTGGCTCTGGACCTCAGTGTCTGGGCAGAACGATGGGGGTGGAGATGCTCCTTCAGGTATACTGGACTGAGGCTGTTTAGGGCTTTAAAGGTCAACACCAACACTTTGAATTGTGCTCGGAAACGTACTGGAGCCAGTGTAGGTCTTTGTATAGCAGCCCCCGGTTGCATCAAGGTCAGAGGCAATGACGCTTCTGAAAACCCGTCAGTGGGAACCAATGGATTCAAGTTACAAGAAAGGAGATTCTGACTCTACATGAGGAAGAGCGTTCTGACAGGAAGAGCTGTTCAACAGTGGAACAGTCATCCTCAGGAGGTGGTGGACTCTCCTTCCTTGTGGGTTTTTCAGCAGAGGTTGGGTGGTCATCTGTCCTGGATGGCTTAGCTGAGATTCCTGCATTGCAGGGGGTTGGACTAAGATCAGCCCAAGGGGCATCTTCCAGCTCTACCATTCTGTGATTCTATGGAACCTCAGGAGGGGAGGGTTCTCTTGTACACTGCCTGGGGCTCCAATTATGCAGCTAATAGTTAAACTATGGAACTCTGTCCCCCGGGAGGCTGTGATGGCCACCAAGCTGGATGACTTCAAAAGAGGACTGGTCAAACTCTTGGAGGAGAGGACTATTGATGACTGCTAGCTCCAGTAGCCGTATAGTTAAAGCTCTGGTTTTCCCAGTAGTGATGTACGGAAGTGAGAGCTGGACCATAAAGAAGGCTGATCGCTGAAGAATTGATGCTTTTGAATTGTGGGGCTGGAGGAGACTCTTGAGAGTCCCATGGACTGCAAGATCCAACCTATCCATTCTGAAGGAAATCAGCCCTGAGTGCTCACTGGAAGGACAGATCCTGAAGCTGGGGCACCAAGACTTTGGCCACCTCCTGAGAAGAGAAGACTCCCTGGAAAAGACCCTGATGTTGGGAAAGATGGAGGGCACAAGGAGAAGGGGACGACAGAGGACGAGATGGTGGGACAGTGTTCTCAAAGCTACCAGCATGAGTTTGACCAAACTGTGGGAGGCAGTGGAAGACAGGAGTGCCTGGCGTGCTCTGGTCCAGGGGGTCATGAAAAGTCGGACAAAACAACAACAAGCCCCAGTGGCCATGCACTTCCTCCAAAGTTGGAGGCAGAGATGCTTCTGGGTACCAAGTCGAAGTCCAATACTCTAACCACTGCATCCCACTGGCATATTTTCGGGGCACATTTGGTTCATGCATGCTGGTGGGCTTTGCTGGGCTGCATCAGCTCTCACCAACACTGGTGCCTTCCAGATGTTCTGGGCTACAACTCCCATCATCCCCAGCTAGCATGATGTATGGGGATTCTACCCTAAAACATCTGGAGCCCATCAGGTTGGGGAAGGCTCCCCCAAACGAAAGGCAACATTTTAGGAATATATCTCCTACCAATATTTCCTGTTTCATCTCATGTTTCTCTGGCCCAACGTTGGCCTTCCAGAGGTGAACATGATGCCCCTTTCTTATTTTGCAATCCTGTGACCTTGGACACTGTCTTTGTCCCCTTCCTGCTGACCTTCTCCTCCCTCTAGCATCACTTTTTCTTCAGACTGTGTTTTGATTCTGTTTCTCAGACAGTCATTATGATTATAGAGAGAGTGGTGGAGATGGTGGCAGCCGGGAGGGGGTCATTATTTCTAGCAGGCTTGGGATGAAGAGATCACCACAGAGACCTTTAGGCCAATCGAGAGGTTGATAACAGCCTTCCCAGGCCAAAGCAAGAGATAGGAAAATGTTCATCATCAAGCACTTGGAACTGTGTAGTCTGTGTGAACAGGCCATGGGATTAGTTGGCAGCCTCAGACATTTATAGCACCCACTGCCATCCTGGCATTTGAAACATCTCAGCCAGGTCTTGAGCTAATGGTGTCCTCTAACAATGACACTATTTTGAATGGCAGCTGTATGCTGGTTCAGGAAAGTGGGGAGATGGAAGGAGGATATTGAAAAGCTGGAAGGTGTCATGGTCCGGTTCACGGGTGATTGAAGTCCCGGCTGGGATGTCAGGACCGGGGGCAAAATGGCGGGGTGGGAGCAGGAATGGGAGTCCAGAAACCAGGAGTCAGAAAGCCAAGAGTCCGAGGGTCAGAGAGCCGGGAGTCAAGAAGCCAAGGGTCAGAGGGTCAGGAAGCAAGGAGTCACGAAGTCAGGGGTCTGAGGATTAAGAATCAAGGAATCAAGGAGCCAAATGCAGCAGGGCAGGGAATGTGTTGCTGTGGCAAAGAGCCGAAGGGAAATGCTGACCTTATATCCCTTCTTGGCTCTTGCCACTAGGTACTGTGAGTTACCAATTAGCCTCACCTGTGTGGCTGCACCTTGCCTCTCCAGAACAAACTTAGGAAGGCCGCAGTCCTGCAGAGTCCTACTGGTCACAGGGCCTGGCTCCTGCAAGCACTCCTGACAGAAGGTGAGCAGGATGATCAAAGGTCTGGAAACCAAGCCTTACAAGGAATGGTTGAGGGAACTGAGTATGTTTAGCCTGGAGAAGAGACTGAGAGGAGATATGATAGGCACCTTCAAAGATCTGAAGGGCTGTCACATGGAGGATGGAGGAAGCTTACTTTCTGCTGCTCCAGAGTGGAAAGCCCAAAGCAATGGATCCAAATGGCAAGAAATGAGACCCCAACTAAACGTCAGGAAGAACTTTCTGGTGGTAATTGCTCTTTGGCAATGGGGCAGACTCCCTCAGAAGGTGTTGGATTCTCTTTCCTTGGAAGTTATTCCACAGAGGTTGGACGGTCATCTGTTAGGAGGTTGCAACAGGTGACCCTTGGGGGGGGTCCTTCTAGAACAGCCTTTCTCAACCTGTGGGTCCCCAGATGTTGTTGAACTACAACTCCTATCACCCCTAGCTAGCAAGGCCAGAGCTCAGGGATGATGGGAGTTGTAGTCCAACAACATCTGGGGACTCACAGGTTGAGAACTGCTGTTCTAGAAGTATATGATCCACAATTCATAGAACCATAGAATTTTAGACTTGGAAGGGACCCCAGTGGTCATCTAGTCCAACCCTCCTCAGTACAGGAATTTCAGCTAAAGCATCCCTGACAAATGACCACCTAATCTCTGCTTAAAAACCTTCAAGGAAGTAGACCCCACCACCTTCTGAGGGAGTCTGTTCCACCACTGAACAGCTTTTACCACCAGAAAGTTCTTCTTAATGTCCAATCAGAATCTCCTTTCTTGTTATTTGAATCCATTAGTTTGGGTCTTGTTCTCTGGAGAAGCAGAAAAGAAGCTTTTTTCCATCTTCCACGTGACAACCCTTCAGCTATCTGAAGATGGCCACCCTATCACTTCTCAGTCTTCTCTTCTCCAGGCTAAACATAACCAACTCAGTCCCTCAACTCCTTCATAATGCTTGAATTGTCACTCCCAAGCCTCTGGGATCTAGGCAGGAAAGAAATTTAGAGAAATAAATATGTTAGGAGATGAAATATTTTGACATGAGTGTGCAGATCTATATTCTGCGCACAACAAGTGGGACTTTTCTGACACCCCAGAATACCATCACTTTCCTGGCAGGAATGCTGATCTGAATGAAATGTTGGTGGGGGAGAGATATAATTTAAGAGCATTTCAGCCACGGATCCCTCCTTCTTGTCGGGATTTTTACAGAAACATTTGGACAGGCATCTTCTTATGGTGTTGCTTTGGGTATAGGATGAGATGACTTGCACGTTGCCTCGCCACTTGGGTTCTGCGGCATCTACTCTCCTCCTGCTGGTCTGCCTATTATTCTGAATCGTGTCTATTCCTCTTGTCAGTGTAAAACCTCCCTCAGATTCTTTCCTCAGTTGCCTTTCTCTGTAGCCCTTGTGTGTGCCAGGTGAGGATGCTCCAAACTTTTAAACTTAAAGTCTCCCTTTTCTTGCTCAGAATCCAGATCAAGATGCAAAGCCAGGTGAGCCTGGGGGGGGGGGAATCGCCCCCCTCTCCTTCCTAACTTCTCCACAGAACTAACGATTGAAAGGGGGGAAATAACCCAGGATTGGACCCCCAAGGCTTAGCCATCAATGATTTGACAAGGAGTCTACAATGCCCGGTTCAGTGGTTGTGCACGGAGAAGTGTCAGTCTTAAGAAGATAAGAGGAGCCTGCAGGATCAGACCAACGACCCGTCTAGTCCAGCATCTGGGAAGTCAGGAAGCTGGATTCAGGCACAATAGCATCTTCCCCTCCTGTGGTCTCAGCAACTGCTGTTATTATTATTATTATTATTATTATTATTATTCCTTGATGGGGACTCAAGATTTCTTACAAAGTAAAATCAGCTAAAAACAGAAAGAAAGAATCGTTATAAAACAATTAAACGTTAAAACTGTGTGTGTGTGTCTGTGTCTGTGTCTGTGTCTGTATAGTTAAAGGTATAGTTTTCCCAGTAGTGATGTATGGAAGTAAGAGCTGGACCATAAAGAAGGCTGATTGCCGAAGAATGGATGCTTTTGAATTCTGGTGCTGGAGGAGACTCTTGAGAGTCCCATGGACTGCAAGAAGATCCAACCTCTCCATTCTGAAGGAAATCAGCCCTGAGTGCTCACTGGAAGGACAGATCCTGAAGCTGAGGCTCCAAGACTTTGGCCACCTCATGAGAAGAGAAGACTCCCTGGAAAAGACCCTGATGTTGGGAAAGATGGAGGGCACAAGGAGAAGGGGACGAAAGAGGACGAGACGGTTGGACAGTGTTCTCAAAGCTACGAACATGAGTTTGACCAATCTGCAGGAGGCAGTGGAAGACAGGAGTGCTCTGGTCCATGGGGTCACGAAGAGTCAGACACAACTAAACGACTAAACAACAATGGTGTGTGTGTCACATGCACAGAAGCAGTGAAACACAACCCGCACATGCGCAGACATGCTGCTGCAGGTTGCATTCTTTTCATGTTGCGAACGGGCCTCTGGAACGGATCCCATTCACAACCAGAGGTACCACTGTACATTTCTGGATAAAAATTCTAGGCAGACCCGTGTCTTCTTTTGGGGATGCACGACAGGTCCCCCAGCCTCCCTCTGCTTTCGCAAACTGCCCTTTGGTTTCCAAAAAGGTACAGTGATCACATCCCCCTCTCCTATATTCCAGGTGCTCCTGCTGCTGCATGTGCTTTTTCGTGGCTTTCAAGCCTTCGCCTTCGCCGGGGCTTGCAGCTTGCTTGTTATCAGATGAAATTGCACACTGAGCCTTCCTAAACCTCCACTTCCTGCCCCAGCGAAGAGGCGCAGAGAGGAGGAACGAATGAAGCCGTCCTTATCCGCTGCTCAACGGGGTGCCCATTGCTTAAGCGGCGGCTCTCCGAAGATGCCCACTGTGCTTAACATGGTGACAGTCTGAAGAGCTCCCTGCAAGGATTAAGCCTGTTGTCTGGAGCGGAGAGCTGCGGTTTTCAGCTCCCTTTTGGAAATGAGGACATTACATGGGAGTTAACAGCTTGTTTTGAAGGAGCGTCTGTTGTACTGGAACATGACAAGATAACCCCATTTAGATGCTTGGAAATTTTATGATTCAACCCATGTTCTTGGCTTCCGAAAGCAGAGCCCGGGGGCCTCAGCGGCTAATTTTAGACGTTATGAGCCTGGCTTCACACAAGCTGGCTGGCTTTAGTGAGAGCATCATGTAGACCAAAAAGCACAGGGTCTCTGTTCCTTCCTTTCTGAAGTGGGTGAAGATACCCAGCCATGAGCCTACCTGGAAGTTGCGGGCAGGAATTCACCATTGGGGAAAGATGAACATGTTCCGAAATGTGCTGGGATGCATTTGAAAAGGGAGAGCTAGCTCCTGTGTCGTCGAGGGCCAGGATTTCCTCCAGGCGCAAGCGTGGTGTTAGTCGTGCGGGAAGCAATGTGTTTTGCAGCAGAAATGGACCTGCTGTGCAGGCTCCAAAATGACACCACTGAGCTGGAAGATCTTAATTGATACATCGCACACATGATCCCCGGGCAGGTGCACAAACCCAAAGGAGGAAAAAAACCAGTTCATCTAATGCATTTTTGGAAGTGCTCTTCATTCAATTTAGAATTCCAGGGCTGTGTGTATCAATACGATCCAATTAATAAAAAAACCACCCCTTTTGGTTTAGCAGGTTGTGTTAAGAGCTATCCGTGTTCACTCAGGCTCCAAAATGCTAAGAAGCAGCATCTGCTGAGGGTCACATCCTGAGCAGATACATTATTTCAGCAATGTGGACATGACACGGTATCCCCAACGCTGTGGTTAGTTCACTGTTATGTTGGCTGTTAGCGATAGAGGAGTGGGCCTGAGTCTCTGATTTGTCTGTTCCCTGACATAGACATGTTGGAACCTGTACAATGTAAGCAAGGGGACCCAGATGACAGGGGCAGAGGAAGGAGAACAGTGGGGTGTAGTGGTTAGGACTGGTAGACTCGTAATCTGGTGAACTAGGTTCACTTCTCCACTCCTCTGAAGTCACACTTCTCTGAAGTCTCTCAGCCCCACTCACCTCACAGAGTGTTTGTTGTAGGGGAGAAAGGGAAAGGAGAATGTTAGCTGCTTTGAGACTCCTTCGGGTAGTGATAAAGCGGGATATCAAATCCCAACTCTTCTTCTTCTTCAAAAGGAAGAGGGAAGGGAGAAAGGCTGCTAACCCTATCACTGATCTTGAAAGACCTACACTGGCTCCCTGTACATTTCTGAGTGCAATTTAAAGTGTTGGTGCTGACCTTTAAAGCCCTAAGCAGCCTCTGTCCAGTATACCTGAAGGAGCATCTCCACCTCCATCGTTTTGCCTGGACGCTGAGGTCCTGCACCGAGGGCCTTCTGGTGGTTCCTTCAATGCGAAAAGCCAGGTTACAGGGAACTAGCAGAGGGCCTTCTCGGTAGTGGCGCCCGCCCTCCCACCAGATGTCAAAGAGAAAAACAACTACCAAACTTTTAGTTGTTTACAAAACAATTATCAAACTATTTACAGTGCACATCTACCAAGTTCATGTCCGTCTCAGTCACTTGCCGAATCCGGGAGTGGCCCCTTCTGGTTTATCCCCCAACAGAAGAACTTTGGCACACCCAAGCCTCCTCCTCCCCTCCTTGCGTTTCACCCCTCTGCGCAAGCTGGGCGACGGAAGTGGCGTGCGTCCCTCCTGGCCAGCCTGGTGAGGTGAGGCACTGGGGCTCTCAGCAGCATCCTCAAGCCCTTTCCTCGCTCGGCTGACCCCTTCCCGCTCTTAGAATCATAGAATCATAGAGTTGGAAGAGACCACAAGGGCCATCGAGTCCAACCCCCTGCCAAGCAGGAAACACCATCAGAGCACTCCTGACATATGGCTGTCAAGCCTCTGCTTAAAGACCTCCAAAGCAGGAGACTCCACCACACTCCTTGGCAGCAAATTCCACTGTCGAACAGCTCTTACTGTCAGGAAGTTCTTCCGAATGTTTAGGTGGAATCTTCTTTCTTGTAGTTTGGATCCATTGCTCCGTGTCCGCTTCTCCGGAGCAGCAGAAAACAACCTTTCTCCCTCCTCTATGTGACATCCTTTTATATATTTGAACATGGCTATCATATCACCCCTTAACCTCCTCTTCTCCAGGCTAAACATGCCCAGCTCCCTTAGCCGTTCCTCATAAGGCATCGTTTCCAGGCCTTTCTTCTCCACTGGAGGTGTGGCTTTTCCCACCGCTGGAAGAGGAACTGCTCCTCAGGAGCTTCGGAAGCTCTCTGTATCCCAACAGCCCCCCTGCCTCCCTTCCCTGTTCCAATGGCAGTCCCCTGATACCTTCCTTCCCTCCCCCTCCCCTTTTTATGAAGATTACCTGCTCTGGGATCCTACAGCTAATTCTCCCTGGTCTCCTCGCTGGCCCAAATAGGACTAATTTAGCCAGCTAGCCCTGGTGATCATCTAATGCTTATTGGATGGATTTCCCCCCTAAACTGATTTTTGAATACTGAATTTATTCTTATTCACGTTTTATGTTGTATTTTATGCTGTTTTTTTGTTGCATCAATTAAGTGTTTTAAATTTGTTGTTAGCTGCCCTGAGCCCAGTTTTCTGAACCGGGAAGGGCGGGGTATAAATAAAAATTTATTATTATTTATTATCATAGACACACGTTTATAACTAAATAAATTGCCCCCTCCCTTGTGATAGGAATTTTATGGTCTTAGATATATGGTAATGTTCATAACTGCACATACATAGATCAACACAGGAAGACCAACCTGGAACCATTTTGATTCCTAAACTGACCAAATCCTTTCTCTGCAAGGTTAAACTGGAAAAGCCTCCCCATTGTTTCTTTCCTCACAAATCCTGTCTCAAGGATATGTCTGTTTGAATAAGGTGTGAGCCTGTGACCTGGCCCAGGAAATAAGTATTTTACCACTACAAAAGAATGGCCAGTCTCCCCAGGAAATCCAATCAAGTAACCTGCTAGACAGGAGATAAACAACAACAGGGGAAAAACAACATTTAAATTTCTGTGATGTAGGTGGGATGTATCTGAGGGGTGGTCTTAGGTTACACCCCTTCTGTGATGTATGCATAATGTTTCTGGGGGTGGTCTTGATCTAGAGGATGGGAATTTCAAAAGTCTTTATAAGCCATTGCACAGCATTTTTGGGGGTCCTCTTCCTCTCCTGCGTGTGAGGGGAGCACCCTGTTGCAACAGATCAATAAAGATCAGGCTTACTAGCTGCTTTGCTTCTCAATATTCTCTGGTTGGCCTCTGTTATTTTCTCCTACCAATAGAGAACCTATGTAAGGACTCTATATGGGCTCTTGGATACCCCATAAGGGAATAATAATAATAATAATAATTTATTATTTATACCCCGCCCATCTGGCTGGGCCTCCCCAGCCACTCTGGGCGGCTTCCATAAAAACCAAAAATACAGTAAAATATCACACGTTAAAAACTTCCCTGAACAGGGCTGCCTTAAGATGTCTCCTGAATGTCAGGTAGTTGTTTATCGCTTTGACATCTGCTGGAAGGGCGTTCCACAGGGCGGGCGCCACTACCGAGAAGGCCCTCTGCCTGGTTCCCTGTAGCTTTGCTTCTCGCAATGAGGGAACCGCCAGAAGGCCCTCGGCGCTGGACCTCAGCGTCCGGGCAGACTGATGGGGGTGGAGACGCTCCTTCAGGTATACTGGACCGAGGCCGTTTAGGGCTTTAAAGGTCAGCACTAACACTTTGAATTGTGCTCGGAAACGTACTGGGAGCCAATGCAGGTCTTTCAAGACCGGTGTTATATGGTCTCGGCGGCCGCTCCCAGTCACCAGTCTAGCTGCCGCATTCTGGATTAATTGTAGTTTCCGAGTCACCTTCAAAGGTAGCCCCACGTAGAGTGCATTGCAGTAGTCCAAGCGGGAGATAACCAGAGCATGCACCACTCTGGCGAGACAGTCCGCAGGCAGATAGGGTCTCAGCCTACGTACCATATGGAGCTGGTAAACAGCTGCCCTGGACACAGATTTGACCTGTGCCTCCATGGACAGCTGTGAGTCCAAAATGACTCCCAGGCTGCGCACCTGGTCCTTCAGGGGCACAGTTACCCCATTCAAGACCAGGGAATCCTCCACACCTGCCTGCCTCCTGTCCCCCAAAAACAGTACTTCTGTCTTGTCAGGATTCAACCTCAATCTGTTAGCCGCCATCCATCCTCCAACCGCCTCCAGACACTCACACAGGACCTTCACCGCCTTCACTGGTTCTGATTTAAAAGAGAGGTAGAGCTGGGTGTCATCCGCATACTGATGAACACCCAGCCCAAACCTCCTGATGATCTCTCCCAGCGGCCGCATGTAGATGTTAAAAAGCATGGGGGAGAGGACAGAACCCTGAGGCACCCCACAAGTGAGAGCCCAGGGGTCTGAACACTCATCCCCCACCACCACTTTCTGAACACGGCCCAGGAGGAAGGAGCGGAACCACTGTATAACAGTGCCCCCAGCTCCCAGCCCCTCAAGACGGTCCAGAAGGATGCTATGGTCGATGGTATCAAACGCCGCTGAGAGATCCAGCAGAACTAGGAAACAGCTCTCACCTTTGTCCCTAGCCCGCCGGAGATCATCAACCAGTGCGACCAAGGCAGTTTCAGTCCCATGATGAGGCCTGAATCCCGACTGGAAGGGATCCAAATGGTCCGCTTCTTCCAGGCGTGCCTGGAGTTGTTCGGCAACCGCTCGCTCAATCACCTTGCCCAGGAATGGAAGATTTGAGACTGGGCGATAGTTGGCCATCGTGGCCGCATCTAAAGATGGTTTTTTAAGAAGCGGTTTAATAACCGCCTCTTTCAGCAGGTCTGGGAAGGCTCCCTCACGGAGGGAAGCATTCACCACCCCACGAAGCCCATCGCCCAGTCCTTCCCGGCTAGCTTTTATAAGCCAGGATGGGCAAGGATCCAGGAGACAGGTGGTTGGTTTCACTCGTCCAAGCAGCCTGTCCACATCCTCGGAGGTAACAGATTGAAATTGATCCCACTCAACTTGACTAGACAGAGCTCTAGCACTCTCCCGCCCCGGCCCTGCTCCCACGGTGGAGTCTACTTCTTCCCGAATCTGGGCGATTTTATCTGCAAAAAACTTTGCAAAATCATTGCAGGAGAACATGTGGCCCATACTGGGCCCCGATGTTGCAGGTGGTTCCGCTAAATTGTGAACCACCTGAAAAAGTCTCCTGCTGCTGTTTTCTGCAGATGCAATAGAGGCGGTGAAGAAATTCTTCTTCGCCGTCGCTATCGCCACTTGGTAGGCTCGACGTTGAGCTCTAACCTGTGTCCGGTCAGATTCGGAATGAGTTATCCGCCACCGGCGCTCTAGCCGTCTCAACGATTGTTTCATTGCCCTCAGATCCGTGGAAAACCACGGGGCTGTCCGGGCTCCATGCAATCGGAGAGGGCGCTTCGGAGCCAAACAGTCAATAGCCCTGGTTAACTCCACATTCCAGCGGGCCACCAGGGAATCAGCTGAAAGGCCATCAACATGGGATAAAGCATCCCCTACCACTCTCTGGAAACCATTTGGATCCATTAAGTGGCGGGGGCGGACCATCCGAATTGGTCCCACCTCCCTGCAGAGGGGATGGGTCGCAGAGAAGTCCAGTTGCACCAGGAAGTGATCTGACCATGGCACTTCTTTCGTTTCGCTTTTACTTAGTGTCAGATCACCAACATCCATAGAGGTAAACACCAGGTCCAAGGCATGTCCGTGGCTATGAGTTGGGCCAGACTTATTCAGGGACAGCCCCATGGAGGCCATGCTTTCCACGAAGTCCCGAGCGGCCCCTTGTAAGGTCGTGTCGGCATGGATGTTAAAATCCCCTAGGACGACCAGGCTAGGTGTCTCCAGGAGAACATCTGCCATGACCTGAAGCAGCTCGGGCAGGGAATCCTTGGTGCAGCGGTGAGGTCGGTACACCAAAAGGAATCCTGTACTGCCCCTATTGCCCAACTTCCAGAACATGCACTCAGAAAACTGGGTCTTCCCAATAGGACGCCTGGTGCAAACTAATGACTTCCTAAAAATCACTGCAACCCCCCCTCCCCGCCCACATGACCTGGGTTGCTGTGCGTAAGAGAAACCTGGTGGACAAGCAGCGGCAAGGACAGGCCCATCTGCTTCATCCAACCAAGTCTCTGTTACACATGCCAGGTCAAATCCTCCATCCATGATCAAGTCATGGATGGCAGTGGTCTTATGAATCATTGACCTGGCATTGCACAGCAGCACCTTCAGGTCATGTGGGTATCCCTTGCTGATTCTAGTATCCATCCGGTCAGGACCAGACCCGGAGGCAGGGATAGTCCTCAGACAACGACTAAACCTGCCTCCTCTGTAATGACATGGTCTGGTCTTAGCGTAACTCCTCCTCCTACCCGTGATCACTGAGATCCGTTGTCCCAGTGCATCCCCCCCTGTGGAACATGCCCCAGCCATTTTGTGGGCTGGGGCCCACTCCCCGGCAGCCCTGACCCCTCCCCCTAAAAACAAAATAACACCTTAAACAAACAAACAAAACCAATACAACAATACAAACAAAAAAATGTAAAAATTACAAAAACATCAACATAAAAAAAATAATAATTCCCCAAGCCCAACCAAACATCCATCCCACCCCCACCCCCCACATACAAAAAATCCAAAGAAAATTTTTAAAAACATTTTAAAAACACTCTGTGCCTCTCCGGCAGTAACAACTGTCCTAGTGAGGCCTGTCAGGCCCCGCCCTGGGCCAGGTGGTAAGTGGCAGGGAGGAGCAGGGCCCTCAGGCACTCACTCAGGGGAGTCTTCCTGGGCAGCAGGCCGCAAGCAGCACACAGTCCTTATGAGGCCCCAGGCCCCGCCCCAGGCCAGATGGTAAGTGGCAAGAGCAGGGCCCTCAAGCACTCACTCAGGGGAGTCCTCCTGGGCAGCAGGCAGCAAGCAGCACGCAGTCCTTATGAGGCCCCAGGCCCCGCCCCAGGCCAGATGGTAAGTGGCAAGAGCAGGGCCCTCAAGCACTCACTCAGGGGAGTCCTCCTGGGCAGCAGGCAGCAAGCAGCACGCAGTCCTTATGAGGCCCCAGGCCCCGCCCCAGGCCAGATGGTAAGTGGCAAGAGCAGGGCCCTCAAGCACTCACTCAGGGGAGTCCTCCTGGGCAGCAGGCAGCAAGCAGCACACAGTCCTTATGAGGCCCCAGGCCCCGCCCCAGGCCAGATGGTAAGTGGCAAGAGCAGGGCCCTCAAGCACTCACTCAGGGGAGTCCTCCTGGGCAGCAGGCAGCAAGCAGCACGCAGTCCTTATGAGGCCCCAGGCCCCGCCCCAGGCCAGATGGTAAGTGGCAAGAGCAGGGCCCTCAAGCACTCACTCAGGGGAGTCCTCCTGGGCAGCAGGCAGCAAGCAGCACGCAGTCCTTGTGAGGTTTCAGGCCCCGCCCCAGGCCAGATGGTAAGTGGCAAGAGCAGGGCCCTCAAGCACTCACTCAGGGGAGTCCTCCTGGGCAGCAGGCAGCAAGCAGCACGCAGTCCTTTATGAGGCCCCAGGCCCCGCCCCAGGCCAGATGGTAAGTGGCAAGAGCAGGGCCCTCAAGCACTCACTCAGGGGAGTCCTCCTGGGCAGCAGGCCGCAAGCAGCACGCAGTCCTTTATGAGGCCCCAGGCCCCGCCCCAGGCCAGATGGTAAGTGGCAAGAGCAGGGCCCTCAAGCACTCACTCAGGGAGTCCTCCTGGGCAGCAGGCAGCAAGCAGCACACAGTCCTTATGAGGCCCCAGGCCCCGCCCCAGGCCAGATGGTAAGTGGCAAGAGCAGGGCCCTCAAGCACTCACTCAGGGGAGTCCTCCTGGGCAGCAGGCAGCAAGCAGCACGCAGTCCTTATGAGGCCCCAGGCCCCGCCCCAGGCCAGATGGTAAGTGGCAAGAGCAGGGCCCTCAAGCACTCACTCAGGGGAGTCCTCCTGGGCAGCAGGCAGCAAGCAGCACACAGTCCTTATGAGGCCCCAGGCCCCGCCCCAGGCCAGATGGTAAGTGGCAAGAGCAGGGCCCTCAAGCACTCACTCAGGGGAGTCCTCCTGGGCAGCAGGCAGCAAGCAGCACACAGTCCTTATGAGGCCCCAGGCCCCGCCCCAGGCCAGATGGTAAGTGGCAAGAGCAGGGCCCTCAAGCACTCACTCAGGGGAGTCCTCCTGGGCAGCAGGCAGCAAGCAGCACACAGTCCTTGTGAGGTTTCAGGCCCCGCCCCAGGCCAGATGGTAAGTGGCAAGAGCAGGGCCCTCAAGCACTCACTCAGGGGAGTCCTCCTGGGCAGCAGGCAGCAAGCAGCACACAGTCCTTGTGAGGTTTCAGGCCCCGCCCCAGGCCAGATGGTAAGTGGCAAGAGCAGGGCCCTCAAGCACTCACTCAGGGGAGTCCTCCTGGGCAGCAGGCAGCAAGCAGCACACAGTCCTTATGAGGCCCCAGGCCCCGCCCCAGGCCAGATGGTAAGTGGCAAGAGCAGGGCCCTCAAGCACTCACTCAGGGGAGTCCTCCTGGGCAGCAGGCAGCAAGCAGCACGCAGTCCTTATGAGGCCCCAGGCCCCGCCCCAGGCCAGATGGTAAGTGGCAAGAGCAGGGCCCTCAAGCACTCACTCAGGGGAGTCCTCCTGGGCAGCAGGCAGCAAGCAGCACACAGTCCTTATGAGGCCCCAGGCCCCGCCCCAGGCCAGATGGTAAGTGGCAAGAGCAGGGCCCTCAAGCACTCACTCAGGGGAGTCCTCCTGGGCAGCAGGCAGCAAGCAGCACGCAGTCCTTGTGAGGTTTCAGGCCCCGCCCCAGGCCAGATGGTAAGTGGCAAGAGCAGGGCCCTCAAGCACTCACTCAGGGGAGTCCTCCTGGGCAGCAGGCAGCAAGCAGCACGCAGTCCTTATGAGGCCCCAGGCCCCGCCCCAGGCCAGATGGTAAGTGGCAAGAGCAGGGCCCTCAAGCACTCACTCAGGGGAGTCCTCCTGGGCAGCAGGCAGCAAGCAGCACGCAGTCCTTATGAGGCCCCAGGCCCCGCCCCAGGCCAGATGGTAAGTGGCAAGAGCAGGGCCCTCAAGCACTCACTCAGGGGAGTCCTCCTGGGCAGCAGGCAGCAAGCAGCACACAGTCCTTATGAGGCCCCAGGCCCCGCCCCAGGCCAGATGGTAAGTGGCAAGAGCAGGGCCCTCAAGCACTCACTCAGGGGAGTCCTCCTGGGCAGCAGGCAGCAAGCAGCACACAGTCCTTGTGAGGTTTCAGGCCCCGCCCCAGGCCAGATGGTAAGTGGCAAGAGCAGGGCCCTCAAGCACTCACTCAGGGGAGTCCTCCTGGGCAGCAGGCAGCAAGCAGCACACAGTCCTTGTGAGGTTTCAGGCCCCGCCCCAGGCCAGATGGTAAGTGGCAAGAGCAGGGCCCTCAAGCACTCACTCAGGGGAGTCCTCCTGGGCAGCAGGCAGCAAGCAGCACACAGTCCTTATGAGGCCCCAGGCCCCGCCCCAGGCCAGATGGTAAGTGGCAAGAGCAGGGCCCTCAAGCACTCACTCAGGGGAGTCCTCCTGGGCAGCAGGCAGCAAGCAGCACGCAGTCCTTATGAGGCCCCAGGCCCCGCCCCAGGCCAGATGGTAAGTGGCAAGAGCAGGGCCCTCAAGCACTCACTCAGGGGAGTCCTCCTGGGCAGCAGGCAGCAAGCAGCACACAGTCCTTATGAGGCCCCAGGCCCCGCCCCAGGCCAGATGGTAAGTGGCAAGAGCAGGGCCCTCAAGCACTCACTCAGGGGAGTCTTCCTGGGCAGCAGGCCGCAAGCAGCACACAGTCCTTATGAGGCCCCAGGCCCCGCCCCAGGCCAGATGGTAAGTGGCAAGAGCAGGGCCCTCAAGCACTCACTCAGGGGAGTCCTCCTGGGCAGCAGGCAGCAAGCAGCACACAGTCCTTATGAGGCCCCAGGCCCCGCCCCAGGCCAGATGGTAAGTGGCAAGAGCAGGGCCCTCAAGCACTCACTCAGGGGAGTCCTCCTGGGCAGCAGGCAGCAAGCAGCACGCAGTCCTTGTGAGGTTTCAGGCCCCGCCCCAGGCCAGATGGTAAGTGGCAAGAGCAGGGCCCTCAAGCACTCACTCAGGGGAGTCCTCCTGGGCAGCAGGCAGCAAGCAGCACACAGTCCTTGTGAGGTTTCAGGCCCCGCCCCAGGCCAGATGGTAAGTGGCAAGAGCAGGGCCCTCAAGCACTCACTCAGGGGAGTCCTCCTGGGCAGCAGGCAGCAAGCAGCACACAGTCCTTGTGAGGTTTCAGGCCCCGCCCCAGGCCAGATGGTAAGTGGCAAGAGCAGGGCCCTCAAGCACTCACTCAGGGGAGTCCTCCTGGGCAGCAGGCAGCAAGCAGCACACAGTCCTTATGAGGCCCCAGGCCCCGCCCCAGGCCAGATGGTAAGTGGCAAGAGCAGGGCCCTCAAGCACTCACTCAGGGGAGTCCTCCTGGGCAGCAGGCAGCAAGCAGCACACAGTCCTTATGAGGCCCCAGGCCCCGCCCCAGGCCAGATGGTAAGTGGCAAGAGCAGGGCCCTCAAGCACTCACTCAGGGAGTCCTCCTGGGCAGCAGGCAGCAAGCAGCACACAGTCCTTGTGAGGTTTCAGGCCCCGCCCCAAGCCAGATGGTAAGTGGCAAAAGCAGGGCCCTCAAGCACTCACTCAGGGGAGTCCTCCTGGGCAGCAGGCAGCAAGCAGCACGCAGTCCTTGTGAGGTTTCAGGCCCCGCCCCAGGCCAGATGGTAAGTGGCAAGAGCAGGGCCCTCAAGCACTCACTCAGGGGAGTCCTCCTGGGCAGCAGGCAGCAAGCAGCACACAGTCCTTGTGAGGTTTCAGGCCCCGCCCCAGGCCAGATGGTAAGTGGCAAGAGCAGGGCCCTCAAGCACTCACTCAGGGGAGTCCTCCTGGGCAGCAGGCAGCAAGCAGCACACAGTCCTTATGAGGCCCCAGGCCCCGCCCCAGGCCAGATGGTAAGTGGCAAGAGCAGGGCCCTCAAGCACTCACTCAGGGGAGTCCTCCTGGGCAGCAGGCAGCAAGCAGCACACAGTCCTTGTGAGGTTTCAGGCCCCGCCCCAGGCCAGATGGTAAGTGGCAAGAGCAGGGCCCTCAAGCACTCACTCAGGGGAGTCCTCCTGGGCAGCAGGCAGCAAGCAGCACACAGCACACAGGGCATATTTTTATTTACAACACCCTCAAGGCCACACAGTAAGTTTGTGATGGAGAGAGAACTTGAGCTCAAAATCACACCATGTCGCCCCTGACCGTGGAAGCTTTAAAAATCCACATATGCAACAAACTCCTTTTTCCACCCAACCCCACCCTGCCAGTCACCTTATCTGTTGTTCTCCCCCTAATATGGGTTCGCAAGCCTGTGAGGGTCTCTCTCTTCAAGCAATACTAAATCAGCAAATGAAGCAGTCGTATCTTCTGCCCTATGGGAAGAGAAGTACTCTCTAGCCCCCAAGCACACAAGCTCAGGTCCACGCTGTCTGCGGAGCCGGTTTCATGCTTGAAATAAGAATTGCCCCGATGCCATGTCAGAAGGAAGGAATCTGCCTCAACTCTTGCCTGCCTGTGAATGCCAGCAACACAACTGGGAGCCTACCAGGAGGGAAAGATAAAACGGATAGCTGCTGGCTGGCTGATAAGCCAGCAGGATTTGGTTTCTTTTTCTCTCCTTCCCCGGGAGGGGGAAAAACACAATTTGCCATTGTGGATTAAAGAGGATTTGGCTTAATATGGGATTTGCATATGGATAAAGAACAACAGGATCATGGATCCCTGGCTTCTTCGGCTCTGCTGTGGAAAAAAAGAATCATCATCAGAGTTGCCAACCAGATGCCTGGGGAGAACTTGCAAGCAGGATTCGACCACAAGAGTCCTCTCCCCTCCAGTGGTTTCCAGAAAATGGGGTTCAGAGGCATTGCTATGGAGGATGAGCATAGCTGTTATGACTAGCAGCCATTGATAGCTCTCTCCTCCTTGAATTTTTCCAATCTTCCAGGTTGGTGGCCATCACTGCCTCCAGTGGCAGGGAGTTCCATAGTTTAACAAAGCACTACGTGGAGAAAGACTTTCTTTTACCTGTCCTGAATCTTCCAAACTTCAGCTGTACTGGATGTCGATGACTTCCAGTGTTATGAGAGAGGGAGAAATACTTTCCTCCATCCACTTTCTCTGTGCCCATCATAATTTTATAAACTTCTCTCATGCTGCTTCTTATTTGTCTTTCCTAAGAACACAGGTGACACGGGTGGTGCTGTGGGTTAAACCACAGAGCCTAGGGCTTGCCGATCGGAAGGTCGGCGGTTCAAATCCCCATGACGGGGTGAGCTCCCGTTGCTCAGTCCCTGCTCCTGCCAACCTAGCAGTTCGAAAGCACCTCAAAGTGCAAGTAGATAAATAGGTACCGCTCTGGCGGGAAGGTAAACGGCGTTTCCATGTGCTGCTCTGGTTTGCCAGAAGCGGCTTAGTCATGCTGGTCACATGACCCAGAAGCTGTACGCCGGCTCCCTCGGCCAATAAAGCGAGATGAGCGCCGCAACCCCGGAGTCGGCCATGACTGGACCTAATGGTCAGGGGTCCCTCTACCTTTACCTTTAAGAACACATGCAGATTTAGGGGAGCGCAATTGGTTCACCCACACTGGGCGCCAAGCCAAGAGGGTGCTGCAGGGTGCACCACAACAGGGACAAACAACAGAAGGCGAGAAGCGGGTGGGTACCAAATTTTGGTGAAATTTTAAAGCTCAAAGTCTGCCACTGCTAGGAAATCCCAACCCTGCAACCTTCCTTCCCCGGAGAGTTGCTCTGTCGCCTTGATTATTTGCTTGCCCTTTTCCGAAACTTTCCCCAGGGAAAAGCTCCTGGGGATGCTGTTCAGGATCGGACCTGTGGGCTTCCGCATGCCAAGCAGTTGCTCTGCCGCTGAGCTAAGCCCTTCCCCGGGAGAGCTGCGGAGACAGATGGGGAAGGGAGACGGAGCGTCAGGAAAGGACGGGAGGCACTGCTGACAGAAAGGCAATTAAGATCCTAAGAAACAAGAAAGCGAGAAGCCACGAGGTAACTGAGTAGAAAATTAAAATTATTCAGCTACAGAAAATGTATCTAATGACTTCGAGACAGGCCAACCTGTGGGAGGGAATTGGGAGAGGGAGCCGATGGCGCAGGTTGTGAGGCACGTGGATGGGAAAGAAAGGGAAGGTGGATCTGGGAGATGGTGAGACAAGGCTGAGAGATCTCCTGAGCACCTGCAGTGTCAGCCTCGCTCATTGTCAAAGAGAGAAGAAAAGGAACCTGGTGGAACGGCAAGGAGCTGAGAGTCACGCGGCTGAGCTTAGGTGATGGCTGTGCTCTAATGAATGTGTCGTCTTTCTCAACCTGGTGCCACCCAGCTGTTTGGGTCTCGAGCTCCCATCAGACCCTGACAAAATCCTCTTACAAACCCGTCAACCTTTTACTGTACCTTTCTCCCAATATACACAGTTTGGAAGCAAGTTTCCCTAACATAACATAACATTCACATACAGCTTTTTAAAATATGGTGGAACTCCATCTTATGTGAAACACAAGAGCAGTCAAGTACAACATTCCTAGAGTGAACATGTTTACACCTGGGGAGGAATGTTTGTCCGGCCAGCAGGTAAACTTCCTGTTTCTTTCTGGGCTGGGACAGACTTCCTCTGCATGTGACTAGAGGTGGGTGTGGCCTCACCTGTGCAGGTAACGACAAAAGCACAGGGCACAGGGCAGGGCACCCATCTCTCTCTCTCTCTCTCTCTCTTTGACTACATGCATTGAAGTAGCAACATCTGCTTAGCCAAAGATGCTCCCTTGACTTCCAGCCAAGAGAGGACAAAGGGACTGTCTTCTTATGAGATAGTTTCCAGGTGTATGTTACTTTTCTAAGCTAAGTCTGCCTTCTGGGATCCGATTGTGAACAGAATGTGAGTAAACTCTTTTTATACTTTTATAGAAGACTGTGTCGTGTCTTATCTTTTATGAGGGAATAAAGGGGAAAATACCAGAACAATTATTATAGAGGCTTTAGCGAGCCTGAGCAAAGGCATTCGCCGCGAGTTTAAAAAGGGGGAATGTTACTCTGCTAAATTGTGAACTTGTTAACACAAGTTGGAAAGGCTATAATCAAACAATATATCCTCTCCTGCCTCCCTGAAAATTCCCACACATCTTACATGAGTGTTTAGTTCCAAGGGTTCCCTGTATCCACAAAAATCACATATGTGTAAACTCTTGGAGCTGCCCATGGCAGGGGGAGGGGGAGAGAAGGTCCAGTTCCCAAACGCCAAGCAGGTCTTGCTGCAGACCCATGCAGACTCAGAGCAAAAATAAGCTTTAAGCTCTCTGCCTTGCTTGCAGGGTAAGACCTGATTAGCATATATGCTCTGGAAGGCCAGGGATACTTGCACGACATCTCAGAACTGGCGCACTGAGCAGGTATTGCTCCTGAAAGCAAGGTGGAGAGTCTAAAAGCTCTTTCTGCACTGGATAACCCCAAGTTATAAATTACTCGGATAAGGGAATTGAGGGGATGCTCATCAAATTTGCAGATGACACCAAATTGGGCAGGGTAGCTAATGCTGCAGAACACAGAACTGGGATTCAAGATGACTTGAACAGATTGGAGAACTGGAACCAAACTAGCAAAATGAATTTCAATAGGGACAAATATAAGGTTCTGCACTTAGGCAGGAAGAACCAGATGCACAAATACATGTGAAAAGGATCTAAGGGTCTTGGTGGACCACAAGCTTAACATGAGTCAACAGTGTGATGCAGCAGTGGGAGAAAAGCTAGCGCTATTCTAGGCTTCATCAGCAGAAGTACAGTGTCCAGGTCAAGGAAAGTAATTGTCAGAACTCCATACGGCCAAGCTACTCCTCCTCAGATGTGTCTTCGGAATCTCCTCCGATGGTGATTAATGACCTAAGCCTTTGATGAGGCTCCAGGCATGTTCCCATTATGCAGAGTATCCAAACAGCAGCAGAAGGATGAGAAAAATATGAGCTACATTGCTACGTTTATTTCTAACTACTCAGACAGAAAGCAATGTACATCCTCTCTTCATGAGAGTCAGTGAACCAACTGAGACAAAGAAACAGGAAATCAGTAACAACAACACCCGTCTCTTGTCTCCCGTGAGACTTCCAACAGCCTGGAATGTAAACAGAGTCTTGTGACTCCAAAAACTGCACAGTGGCATAAACAGAAATCCAACAGTAAAAGTACCACTGTATTCTGCCTTGGTCAGACTACACCTGGAGTCCTGTGTCCAGTTCTGGGCACCACAATTTAAGGAGGATGTTGACAAGCTGGAAGGTGTGCAGGAGGAGGAGAACTAAGATGATCAAGCATCTGGAAACCAAGTCTTATGAGGAGCGGTTGAAGGAGCTGGATATGTTTAGCCTGGAAAAGAAGAGACTGAGAGGAGATATGAGAGCCATCTTCAAATATATTAAGGGCCGCCACAAGGAAGATGGAACAAGCTTGTTGTGTCCTCTGAAAGGTTGGACGTGAACAATGAATTCAAATGACAAAAAAGGAGATTCTGACTCAACATCAGGAAGAACTTTCTGATGGTTACAGCCATTTGACAGTGGAACAGGCTCCCTTTGAAGGTGGTGGGTTCTCCTTCATTGGAGACTTTTAAGCAGAATTTGCATGACCATTTGCTATGGCTGCTTTATCTGAGATTCCTGCATTGCAAGGGGGTTGGACTAGATGACCCTCGAGATGCTTTCTGACTCTAGCATTCTATGATTCTAAGTGGACCCATTGCAGAAAGAGCTTTTGAACACTCCACCTTTCTTGGATTTAACTTGAGCAATTTCAATCCTCTGGCCTTCATCCGTGTTAAATGTGCATAAGATGTGGTCTTACTGTATAGTAATTGTTTGGTTCGTTATTGTCACTAATCCATGCACATTTTTCTTTATTGATGAAGTTTTGAAAACATCCCCTTTGGTTGGAAAACTGCACCACAAAATCTGGAAAAGTGTGCATTTGCAAGGAGAGCAGCGTTTCGGTTCACAAGGTGCAAATTAGGTAGCTTTGCATTAAATTGCAAACTGAATTCCCAACCCCAGATCCCTTCTTTGGACCTAACTGCCGGTGTAATTGAATCGGTCTTCTCATCCCACCAGAACATTCCTTTATATTTCCCCTGCCACTTACGGACTATTCAACGCTTTCACATCTTCAGATCCTTTCCAAGACCTTTTTAATAGATTAACCTAACTGGTTAATCCATTAAACATTGTGATCAATTAAACATCAAACCAATTCTGCTTCGTTTCTAGAAGTAATGGAAAACCTTACTATTCGGGAAAAGAGTTTTTGGCAGGCGATTGAGTGTGTGTCTTTGTGTGTGAGAGACAAGTACGTTAACAAGTTCCTAGAGACATGGCATAATCTAGCCAAAAAGTAACACTTTTAAAACCCACATATTTCAAAGGGGAAATGCATGCACTTTTCCCTTAAAATCAGCGGAACATAGCTAACTTGAGCACACCTTCCTTTCCTCTAACTAATTTAAAGCCATAAACCTAGGCATGCTTTCCTAGGAATAATAAGCCCTATTGAATATGGGGTTGGGGTTTCTTCCAAGTAGGGAGGAATATGTAAACTGTGTTATTTTTACTGTTGTTAGCCACTCTGAGCCTGGCTTTGGCTGGGGAGGGCAGGATATAAATAAAAATATTTATTATTATTATTATTATTATTATTATTTCAGTTTCTCATTTTTCCGATATTAAACCCTCTACATTTTTAGCTTGCATTTACTGTAAGTCCTTGTGAAATTTAATCAGCATTTTCACGCCAGATTCTCTCAACACACACATTTTTGGATGCAATTTTGCCTAGCATACAATAGTCTCCAAGCAATTCTTCCCAAATTTAATGCATTTTGTGTGTGTTATTTTCATGAATCTTTGCAATTGGCTGACAAAACTGCACTGCGAAATTTGGAGAAGTGCAAATTTCAAAGCACGGCTGTTTTTTGGGCGTTGGAAAGAGGGAACGGGTAGATTTGCTTTGAAATGTGAACTGAATCCAATTTCTGCCCCCTCCCTACAACTCAACATTTGCCGGTGTGCATTGCTAACTAGTACATATCCGTTTTATGGATGGGTGGACGAATGACTCTGTGGGTGCTTTTTATTTTGTTTTCAGTGCTCCTTAGCTTCATGGACTGAAAGCAAAAATGGTCGGTTGCAAGCAACAACCCCAAGTCTACTGAGCGGGAGGAATAGATATGTTATCCTGTAATGAATGCAGAAAGCGGCATTCTGAACCATGGCAGATTCCTTTGCCCTGAACCTCTTTAATTGACAGATTGGTTCCCTTCGCTTGCCTTGAGTGGAGATGAGCCTCCGCTATTCACTGCAGGCTTGTTATTGAGAGTGCCGAGGGACCCATCCAGCGCAGCAGTTGTCCTGAAAGGAGATCAGAAAGGCGTCTCCTTCCTGACCTTTCAGCATCTGCCTAGAGAATTCAGATTTATTGACCTCGCTCTGCGGCAGAGCCAGCCACAAGCTCCTGAGGGGCTGACAGCTACTAGCTACTGGCTGTACCAAACCTGTTTGGCTTGGTGGTGGTGGGTTTCTGTAGAGAAATAGCTTAGCAGTTTGAATGTATCCAGAGGAGGAGGTAGGTACCTGAGATGCGCAAAGGACTAGGGAGGAAGATGCTGCTTTTACAAATAGCCCTGACAATCTCGGAGGGTTCCTGCATGCTCTTCAGTTCCCTCTCCCCACCCCTGCCTAAATTTAGCGATGGACAGATTTTTCAATTTCAGTTGCCCCCAGTTTCTCAATTTGTAAATTGAGTTCTTCCCATTTCTGCACCAGTTTGCATTAAAAAACAAACCTACCATGAAAATTCATCAGCATTTTTGTGTGAATTTCTCATAACTGAAACCTTTTCCTATGCTGTATTGACTAATATACATGTTTGCAAGCAATTTCCCTAAAATTACGCATTTGTGTATGTTGTTTTCACTAATAGGTGCATTTCACAAAGATTTGCATACAGTTGTGCATGTCTACATGCACATGTGAAATGCACGGGGTTTTTAAAAAAATCCTTTCCCAATGACCTCTGGCATGAAATTTTCTGTTTTTATAGCTGCCATACATCTTCATTGAGCTATCAGCCATGACCCCAAGGTCTCGCTCTTGGTTAGTCATGCCACTTCAGACTCTCAGGAGCATATTTGTGAAATTATTATTATTATTATTATTATTATTATGGCATCACTTCATTTTTTTCTTTTCTATTTGGAAGGGCCCTTTCAGAGCTCTTCACAATCCCTTTTTTGTTTTGTTTTAAGGTCCAGGACCCTCGTACCTATGGGACCGCCTCTCCTGGTATGTCCCATGGAGGACCTTATGGTCTTCAAATAAAAACATCTTGGAGGTCCCGGGCTACAGGGAGGTTAGGCTGGCCTCGACCAGAGCCAGGGCTTTTTCAACTGTGGCCCCGATCTGGTGGAACGCTCTGTCACAAGAGACTAGGGCCCTGCGGGACTTGACATCTTTCCACAGGGCCTGCAAGATGGAGCTGTTCTACCAGGCCTTTGGCCAGGGCACGGTCTGACCCCCTCCTTTGGGCATCCTCACAGAACTCTAGCCCAATGGTTGTCATGAATTTGATTTTGAATTGATTTTAGAATGAATTGATTTTAGAATGCTGTGTTACTTTTATTGTTGTTAGCTGCTCTGAGCCAGGCTTCGGCTGGGGAGGGCGGGATGTAAATAAAATTTTATTATTATTTATTTATTGATGACCCTGAGCAATTTTCTATCATCAGCAAACTTGGCCACCTCACTGCTGGATCTGGCCAGTTCTCACAGCGGCCGACCAGATGCCTGTGGAAAACCTGCAAGCAGGACTCAAACTCAGGAGCCGTCTCCCTTCCTACAATTCCAGCAATTCGGGAGCGTTACCGCCTTTGACCATGGAAGCAGAGCATAGCCATCCTGGCTAGCAGCCTTTTCTAAAAATCCAGGCTGAATTTGACCCATAGCAGGGAGGTTGAGGGGTAGGTAGGTGGGCTACAGTCAGAGTGTGCCAGAGTTCATAGCCCTATCAGTCCAACAAAGCCACTTTTGCCCTGTAGAGGAGTTGGGGTTGCGGGCTTCACGGCCCAAACACGCGCGCGGCGGCTGGAGCCCAGCCCCTGCGCGATTGGGGAAATTCCCAGCCGCATCATCCCCTGGACAGCCAATTGGCTGGCTCTGGGGGCGTGGCCTGCCCTATTTAAGGCAGGCGTGGCTGGGGATCTCCCTCTTTTGCCACCTCCAGCTGCTCCTGTTTCTCACCCTCCCGCCTTATAAGGTTTTCGTTCCTTGACCTTGCTATGGACCTTGTTTGGTCGCCGTTGAGGGGCGTGTTAGGAATTTTTCCACTTGGCAAATTGGTACCAGCCACTTGGTTTTCACCTACTTGTAGCAAATTGTCACAACCTTCTGGGTATTGGCGGTTAGGTATTGGTTTTGCTCTGTAGATGGAAGAGGGGAGGTAGTGCCATCACCTGCCCCACATATTGAAGGGTAGTCCGGTAAAGGATTCCGGGGGGCGTGGCCCTGTCCGAACCCTGGGGAGGTGAGGGCCTAAGGCACGCCCCCTAGCGGTGACCCCAGGGGAGTTCCTAGTTGATGTGCATCATCTACCAGCAGTTAACCCTTCCCGGACTTCAAGCAGACGGGCTGAAGTCGGATATAGTCGGTTAGGACCAATGCCTAAGCCAATACCGCTCATCACCTGTAACCCATAAAGTTGTTGCCTTATTTAGCCCATTAACCTTAATAATTGCATCATGTGTCTTTATTTCCACTATGGGAGGTGCGGGAACTCACCACGCAAAGAGAATGACTACGTAAAAAAGGCTTTCCGTGGTACGCCCTGCTGCTCACGAGGGTGGTGAGCAGGAAACAATATAAATGGATGCCTTTTTCAGATTACTTAAAGAAATATTATAGTATGATGAACTCGTGAGCAGGATCTGAGCTACGAGAAACAGAAGCAATTCGATTATAGTACCGTGGTTATGATTTAGTAGGCAGAAGAGAGGGTGCAGCAGAATTGGAGAAACAACTCCATGGAAAATGGGGGCAGGAGGGGGGAAGTCAACCCAAATAAGAGAAAAAAGCCAATATAAGTTGGGGAGGTTAGCGCACTCAGCTCAGGAGAATATGCTAGAACAGAGTCTCCCGCCCTCAAAATTGCATCCCAAGTTCTGCTTCCAGCTCAATGCAGTCCGAGAGGGGAAAATAAGAGTGGGGGGGTTGCGGGGCATTGTGAATTAAAAAGGGAGAGGGTCAGCTGATCCCGGCTGGTGCGCACGAGGCCTTGCGAAGATGGATGGCGTTGTACTTTTAATTTGCACAGTGGCATAAGACAAACAGATGAGGTTTCAGGGCAGCGCGTCCAATTAATCAGGGCTTTGACAGCTGTGAAGCCGGACGTTATTCATTCCCCTCCCTGACAGGCCAAAAAGGGTAATAATTACACTTAGATGTCGTGTGCCCCTCACCCCCCGCCGATGCCCAGCTCTCTGAGAGAGAACAGCAACTCTCAATAGCACTCATTACACTAATGCCAGCTGCAGAAAGGAGAAGAGGGCGAATGAAGGCAAAGGGAAGACGATGCTCTCGAGAAATGTGGCCACGATCCAGAGACCCTGGTTGGATCCTGATACAAATCAGCAGCAGTAAGGAGCAAGTCCATCTCTTAAGTTGCCAGTTCCCGCACTCTATAGGGCCTTGAAGGTTGGTACTGAAACCTTGACTTTGCCAGCCCCACCAAAAACTTAGGTGGCAATTGAGAACATGAGAATGTTAAGAGCAGCCTGCAGGATCAGTCCAATGGCCCACCCAGTCCAGTGTCCTGTTTGCACAGTGGCTGAACAGTTGCCCCAATCAGAAGCCCACAAGCAGGATTCAAACCCAAGACCCCTCTCGCCCTCCTGTGGTTTGCAGCAGCTGGTATATTCAGAAGCATTGCAGCCCCAGACTGTGAAGGCCGAGCCAAACCACCCTGGCTAGTAGCCATGGATAGACCTCTCCTCCTCCCTGAATTTGCCTAATCCTCTTTTAAAGCCATCTAGGTTGGTGGCTGTTACTGCTTCCTGTGGCAGTGAGTTCCATATTTTAACTATGTGCTGCATGAGGGAGTACCGTATTTTTCGCTCCATAAGACGCACATTTTCCCTCTGAAAAAGTAAGGGGGAATGTGTGTGCATCTTATGGAGTGAATGCAGGTGGGAGGCAGGCGGGAAAAGCCCCCAAGAGCCGCACACACACTCCGCGCGGCTCTTGCGGTCTTTTCCCCGAGGAGGGAGAAGGGCAGCCCATCACTGAAGGGCTGTCCTTCTCCCTCCTCATAGAAAATCCCGCAAGAGCGGTGCACTTTAAAGGACGTGCCGCTCTTGGGGGCTTTTGCAGGAGGTGGGGGAAGGGACAGAGGGCAGCCCCTCAGTCCCTTCCCCCACCTCCTGGAAAAGCCCCCAAGAGCTGCACTCCCTTTCACGAGCTGTGTGGAGTCAGTGACGGGCTGCCCTTCTCCCTCCTGGGGAAAAGCCTGCAAGCTCTGCACACACGCTCCACGCGGCTTGTGAAAGGGAGCGCTGAGCAGAGCCTGGGATGCATACAGGCTCTGCTCAGCGCTCCCTTTAAAAATATTTTTTTTCTTGCATTCCCCCTCTAAAAACTAGGTGCGTCTTATGGAGCAAAAAATACGGTGCTTCCCTTTTCTGTCCTGAATCTTCCAGCATTCATCTTCATTGCATGTCCACAAGTTCTAGTGTTATGAGAGAGGGAGAAATACTCTTCTGTATACATTGGTCAGAGCACGGTACTGATAACGCCAAGGTTACAGGTTTGATCCCCATAAGGGACAGCTGCATAATCCTGCCTTTCCAGGGGGTTGGACTAGATGCTCCTCAGGGTCCCTTCCAACTCTACGATTCTATGATTGTATGCTTTCATGAATAATTTTATAAAATTCTACTATGTGGGTTCTTACTTGCCTTTTCTCTAAACTAAAAAAAGTCCCAAACGCTGTATCTTTCTTTGCAGGAGAGTTGCCCAACCCCTTTTCTTGACCTTTTCCAAGTCTACAATACAATTTTTTGAGGTCAGACAACCAGAACTGTGCACAGTTCTTCAGATGCAGCTGCACCATAGATCTGTATAATGGCATTATGATACTGGCAGTTTTATCTCCAGTTCTGCTCCTAAGATTCCTAGCATGGAATTTGCCTTTCTGGAAGGCTTCTTTGCCTGAGACCTCTGAGACCTGGCACCGGCCAGGACAGACAATGGCATGAAACATGGCCCAACGGAGCGGCTCAGTTTAAGACAACTCGAGCGGAAGTTCACTGGGGACTTTCACAGCAGCTGTGAGCTTGGACCCGGACCTTTTGCAGCCCCTCAAGTATCAAACGTCAGCATCGGTTGTCGTCTCCTCTCGAATCTCGGCAGAATAGCCGCATCCACTCCACGCAATGTCATCCTCTCACCAGCAGACATTTGAAAAGGGATGATCTTTAAAGGCGAGGAGCCTGAGAAATACGAGCTGTCCAGGGAACAAGCTTGCAAATGGCAGGGCTCAGAAGCAAAGCTGTTTATCCTCCCTTTAATTCTGTTGTGCCTCCTTTTGTGTTCATTTTTTCCGGTGCATGTAAATACCAGGTTGAGCTCTGCTTATCCGGAGGGGAAGCTTTTATTTGACAGCTTGCCATTAGAGCATCTGAATAAACTGACATTGCCGCCAGCCACAGAGAAACTACCCACCCTCATTACAATGTCAGAACTAGTAAAAAAAAAAAAAAAACAACCCACAAAAAACAAGCATTATTAGCAGCAATCAGGAGGCTTCTTTTCATACTGGATTGGAAGTGGCCAGCTGGTCAGGGAAGAGGAGAAGTGGTGAGGACCGTCTCACAAGGTGTTGGAAGCAGGGGTGCAAGCAGCTTGCCTTAAACTGGGGAGCTTCCCATATTGGGCCTCTGGTTGGCCACTGTGAGAACAGAATACTGGACTAATGGGCCATTGGCCTGACGCAGCAGTCTCTTCTTCTCTTCTAGGCATGGACATCTTGGGGCATCTCTGACCAGCACTTAGTTAGGGGGGCTGGAGTTGATCAAGCGAGTTCAGTTAGAAACTGTTAAAAAGAGAAGAAGAGTTTGGATTGGATATCTCGCTTTATCACTACCCAAAGGCGTCTCAAAGTGGCTAACATTCTCCTCTCCCTTCCTCCCCCACAACAAACACTCTGTGAGGTGAGTGGGGCTGAGAGACTTCACAGAAGTGTGACTGGCCCAAGGTCACCCAGCAGCTGCATGTGGAGGAGCAGAGACGCGAACCCGGTTCACCAGATTACAAGTCTACCGCTCTTAACCACTACACCACACTGGCTCTTGTAATCACCCTGAGACCTGTGGGTATAGGGTGGTATAGAGATTTTAATAATAATAATAATAATAATAATAATAATAATAATAATAATAATAATAATATAATGCTGTGTATGTCAGCACAGACTCCCTGGAAAAGACCCTGTTGTTGGGAAAGATGGAGGGCACAAGGAGAAGGGGATGACAGAGGATGAGATGGTTGGACAGTGTTCTCGAAGCTACCAGCATGAGCTTGACCAAACTGCGGGAGGCAGTGGAAGACAGGAGGGCCTGGCGTGCTCTGGTCCAGGGGGTCACGAACTAAACAACAACAACAATGGCAGCACAAAATGTCTGTGATGGACAGTCTAGATAGCTTAGTTAGTGTAGTGCTGATTTGCAGGTTTCAGGTTTGACCCTTGTATGAGACAGCTCCATATTCCTGCATTGCAGGGGCTTGAAATATATGATCCTCAGGGTCTCTACTAAAACTACAATTCTATGATTCTATGACAGCAAAAGGGGGTTAGGAGGAGGTACCAGAACTTGTACTGGTACTGGAAACAGGTAGGTAGCCGTGTTGGTCTGCCATAGTCGAAACGAAGTAAATTCCTTCCAGTAGAAGACCAACTAATTTGTTCTTGGTATGAGCTTTTTTTTTTTTTTTTAAAAAAATATTTATTAAGAATTTAATAATTACAAAAAGAAGAAAAAGAGTTAAACAAAGCAAAACAATACAATACAATATATAAAAAGCAAAAAAAGAAAAACACTGCTTATCTTAACAAAACAAAAACAAAAACAAAGACAGAAACCCTTAAAAACACATCCAATATTTTCATATCTTGTCTTTCATTTACTTGTTTCGACGACCTCCTCACACCTCCCTTTTTTGTATTCTAGTTCAATTAGCTATTTCAGCAAATCCTTTCCATCTTTCCCAGTTTTTGTCCTATAGTTTATCTTAACACAATCTAACCATATTTTTTCCCCTTTGGCCCATTAACAGTCTATTTTTACTTAATTCTTTATAACATTTCTGCTAAAGCCATATAACTTCATTCCAGCATCCTTCTAACATTCGTTAATTTTACAGTGTTCCTGTAAATAGTCTTTAAATTTTTTCCAATCTTCTTCCACCGACTTTTCTCCCTGGTCTCGGATTCGGCCAGTCATTTCCGCCAGTTCCATGCAGTCCATCAACTTCACTTGGTATGAGCTTTCATGTGCATGCACACTTCTTCAGATACACTGAAAGAGAAGTCCTGTTATTGGCGCTACTTGGGACACGGGTGGCCCTGTGGGTTAAACTACAGAGCCTAGGACTTGCCGATCAGAAGGTTGGCGGTATGAATCCCAGTGACGGGGTGAGCTCCCGTAACTCGGTCCCTGCTCCTGCTAACTTAGCAGTTCGAAAGCACATCAAAGTGCAAGTAGATAAATAGGTACTGCTCCGGTGGGAAGGTAAATGGCGTTTCTGTGAGCTGCTCTGGTTCGCCAGAAGCAGCTTAGTCCTGCTGGCCACATGACCCGGAAGCTGTACGCCGGCTCCCTTGGCCAATAAAGTGAGATGAGCGCCGCTACCCCAGAGTCGGCCACGACTGGACCTAATGGTCAGGGGTCCCCTTACCTTTAAGGTGCTACTGGAAGGAATTTATTTTGTTGGTACTGGTGGGCAGTATCACACAAAAAAAGCCCTCTTTCTCCCTTTTTCTCTTTGTAGCTTCTGCAGACCCTCACAGGCTGCTGGGGTTCTCTTTGAGTTTCTGCTTTCCACCCAGGGGAGAGGAAATCCTCTGTCATTGTACAGCTCTTCCCCATCCTCCCAAGGCCCCATCAGGGCAAAAATCACTATAGATCCTGCGCCCCTGCAAAGCCATCAGCAAGTCTAATGTGAGCGCAGGAGCCCCTTTTCCCTGGGCAGAGAGCTTTCCTTTGACCTTCGTTGCCCCCGGCCAACTCTCCCCCCCCTTCACTCTCATCCCTCTGAGGTCCTTGAAAGGGTGTCCATTATCACAGCGGGGTGTGCCAAGAACGGCTGGGAACCTGCCGGGAGAGTGACTCTTCCAACCGAGAGGGTCATGAGTTCCAAAGACGCCGGCGGCCAGCAGCCGAGACCTCAGGCCTCTTTCCCAGGCAGCTCATGAACCCAGCGGATTTTCCGACTTGAAACTGGAGCTCTTCCCTGCTCCCTTTAAACCGAAAACAAAACAAAGTAGAAAAAGCCTTTCCCCCTCCCTTTGCCCTCCCTCCTAGGAGGTTAATGCTCCAGTCATTTCCTGTCTGTTACAAAGGGATGTGCCTGGATTATATAAACCTGAATTCCAATTAACTCTCAATTTAGAGGCTTTGTGAATGGGTTGCACTGGGGGGATGGAGGTGCCCCAAGAGTGGGGAGAGCTGAAGTTTTATATCTAGACAGACATAAATGGAGAATGGAGGGAGCTCTCCATTGTGCTCTCTCTCACACACACCCAAACTTGCTGCTCAGACGGTATCACAAGGTACAAAAACTAATTTCCATTGAAAGATAAATCAAGAACTACCCCTTCACACAAGACAAACTGCCTGTGGGACTCATTGCCACTGGGTGTCATGATAGCAACTGAGCCAAGTTACTTTTAAAATGAAGGACGGAAGGTTAGAATAAGAGAATCTTAGAGTGGTGAAGTTGGAAGGGACCCCAAGGGCCATTCAGCTGGATAGCTCAGCTGGTTAGAGCATGGTGCTGATGACACCAAGGTCGCTGGTTCGATCCCCTGTAGGACAGTTGTATATTCCTGCATTGCGGTGGGTTGCACTATATGAGCCTCAGGGCTCCTTCCAACCTTACAGTTCTATGATTCATTCATTCAACATCCTGCAAAGGTAAAACATAAAGGACCCCTGAACGGTTAAGGCCAATCAAAAACGACTATGGGGCTTCAGCGCTCATCTCGCTTTTCAGGCTGAGGGAGCCGGTGTTTGTCCACAGACAGCCTTCCACATCATGTGGCCAGCATGACTAAACCACTTCTGGTGCATCGGAACATCGTGACAGAAACCAGAGTGCACGGAAACGCCATTTACCTTCCCACCGCAGTGGTACCTATTTATCTACTTGTGCTGGTATGCTTTCAAACTTCTAGGTTGGCAGAAGCTGGGACAGAGCAACGGGAGTTCACCCCCTTGTGGGGATTAGAACTGCCAACCTTCTGATCGGCAAGCCCAAGATGCTCAGTGATTCAGACCACAGTGCCACCCGCGTCCTTTCAGCCCCTCGCAATGCAGGAATCACTGCTCAAGAATTCCTGACAGATGGCCTTCCAACCTCTGCTTCAAAATCTCCACCTTTTGAGGCAGCCTGTTCTGCCTTCGAAAGACTGTAGCTGCCAGAACATTCTTCCTAATGTTTAGTTGGAATCTCCTTTCTTGCCATTTGAACCCACTGGTTTGGTTCAGATATTTGAAGACGGCCATCACCTCTCAGTCCTCTCTTCTCCAGGCTAAACAGGTAAAGGTAAAGGTACCCCTGCCCGTACGGGCCAGTCTTGCCAGACTCTAGGGTTGTGCGCTCATCTCACTGTAGAGGCCGGGAGCCAGCGCTGTCCACAGGCACGTCTGGGTCACGTGACCAGAATGACAAGCTGCATCTGGCAAGCCAGAGCCGCACACGGAACGCCGTTTACCTTCCCGCTGGTAAGCGGTCCCTATTTATCTACTTGCACCTGGGGGTGCTTTCAAACTGCTAGGTTGGCAGGCGCTGGGACCGAATGACGGGAGCGCATCCTGCCGCGGGGATTCGAACTGCCAACCATGCGATCGGCAAGTCCTAGGCGCTGAGGTTTTACCCACAGCGCCACCCGCATCCCAGGCTAAACAGACCCAACCACAAATCACAAGGGAGGAGGATGGTGTCACACTCAGGTCCTGCTTGTGAACTTCCCAGAGGTATCTGGTTTAGGGTTACCAGATGTCCCCAGATTTGAAAATCTGTCCCCGGGAAATGTGGCAGTGGGAGCCTCAGCAGCCCAGAGCCAGCCTGGTAGCACAGTTGGCTCTGGCTGGCTTCAGGAGCTGCTCGCTGCCGTGGCACCCGCGATTTTTCCTCGCTGGAAGTCCCCATATGATGTATCTTGTGCGCTGTACCAGGGACGTCCGGTGGTACAGATCTCCTGCCCCCTTCCCCCTTTGTTTTGACTGATCGGGGGGGAACTCGGGAGTCGTTTTTTAAAAAATTCTGCGCATTTATGTTGCACAGGGTGTGAAAGAAGGGCTTTGCACCTTTATACAATATGCATGTGTGCTTGGGCCCAGGGTCTTTTGCCTCACCATCCCCACTACTGACTCCCTGTTGCTACTCAGCGAAAGAAAGAAAGAAAGAAAGAAAGAAAGAAAGAAAGAAAGAAAGAAAGAAAGAAAGAAAGAAATGTGTCCTTGGATTCATTGAAAAAATTCTGGTAACCATAATCTGGTTGGCCACTGTGAGATCAGGATAATGGACTAGATGGGTCACCTTGGGCCTGATCCAGCCTCAGCACTCTTCTGTTGTCCTTAAGTTGGTGAAGGCAATGAGCTGTGCAGCAAAAACAAGCTTGCTCCTTCTTCCACATGACAGCCCCTCTGATACTTGAAGATGACCATCACCTCACCTCTCAGACTTCTCTTCTGTAGCTATACTTCCCAAAATCCCTCCACCATTGGTTTCCAGAGGTTGCTCATTTGATGCTCAGCAAAAACCTGTGAAAAGGTTAAAATGACTATAAAGCAAGAACAGGTTAAAAAGCTTGAGGAAATGAAAAGGGCTTTCTGTGGTGCACCACCAGGACATCAGGGAAACTTCTCTGGGAAGGACATTCTGCAGCTGGGGTGCCACCACTGAAAAGGCACTTTCTGCCACTGTTCACCTGGGAGAAGCATTTGGAGCCCCAAAGCCAAGATGTAGATTGGCTTATAGGGAGATATCCTGGACCCAAGCCATAAAACCAGCACACTGAACTAGGCTCAGAAATGGACTGGGAGCCCATTGAATTGACAAGGCAGTGGCAAAATACACTTGACCCTAGTTAGAAATCTTACAATTGCTTTCCATGCTAACTGAAGTTTCCGGAGCATTTTCAAAGGCAACCCTGCATATGACGTGTGGTAATATCCAAACAGGAGGTTGCTAGAACTTGGAAAATAGAAGCCAGGCTATCCCAGTCCAGGTAGGGTCATGGCTGGGGCATCAGCCTAAGCACAAAAGGAAGTAGACGGAAAGCACATTTTACACAGTGGACTTAAACTGGACGTTTTGAGTAAGGGCGGGGAAGAAATTCATTTCGAGTAGAACTTTAATGAAAACCTGCCTGATTTACACTTTCTGAAACAGTGCATGAGCCTGGATACAGCTGTCCTTTGAAATTCACACGTTTCCAGATGGGGGGAAGGGATATAGTTCTCCAGCCAAATCATGCATACGGAAAAATGGAAAAGTGTGCATTTATTGGTGAAAAATAACATGTGCAATGCCCTTATTGGGAGAAATTTGCAAAAAATGCTGGTGAATTTTCATAACAACAACAACAACAATTAAAGAACACAAACAGAGGCAGGCATGTGAAGAAACGAGAAACTGAAATGGACAGATTCATCAGTGTCTAGTTTTGAGTCATTATCTCCCCTGCCCCAGGGGATTCTGGGAGCTATAAGGATTCTGCACAAATAGGAAAGCTGTGACACTTAAACTGGTACAAATGTCTTTTTAGCACAAAGATGCTGCATGGGGACTTTATTAAGCACATTTATTGCCTGCCCTTCACGAAATGTCCCAAGGTGGGTTATAGCATAATAAAAACATAGAATGCAATGTATAAATAACAGTTAAAACAACAGTTTAGCAATAAAATCATTTTCATTAAATGAACAACTATTACATTCTCTCAAAAGCCTGGGTAAAAAGATACATTAGCTTTGCATGTTTTCTGAAAACCCCAAAATTTAGAACTAGGTGCACGTCAGGAAGCAGGGAGTTCCAAAATTTGGGGAACACCTAACTTTGCTGCTATGTTGGGAGTACTGAGCCCTGGGTGCAATTCTTGCTTGTGGGATTGTGCTCTTTTCTTCCACTGCTGAACCGATGGAGGGAACAGGGGAAAAGAAAAGCCCTGGAATCAGAGCCAAAATGCTGCCATCGTTTATTTCTACGCCTCATTTCCATGGTTAAAACCATGCTCAAGGCAGCTTACGACATGAAAAGATTTACATAATTAAAAAGATACGGCAAAAGTAGCCATAAGCAATAAATTAAAACATATCAAAATGCACACGACAAAATCCTCACATGACCTAAGAATAAATATACGAAAGATGAATATCAATAACAGCAAAATTATCACAGCCAAAATTAAATATTGACCCCAGCAAACGCTCTACCCCAATACTCCACCCCATGTCTTGACATCCGGCAGAAGCTCCCAGGCAACAGGGCAGCAAGGAAGGCCGAGATTTCAGAACCTTGGAGAGCTCCAAATGAGCAACCTGTTTCCAGAAGAGGAAGAGGTTGACTGAGGTCCAATCTCTCGCTCAATCCACACTCCACTCCCTCCTGCCAGTGGCGTAGGACTTCTGAACAGGGCAATCCACTGGCCTGGAGGTGAGTAGTTCTAAGTCTCTTTGTGGCTTCTCACCTGGAAGTCTCCCTCCAGTGTTGGGCATGTGCCATGGAGAAGGAGCTGCTCTCTTCTAAGAGGAACACGGCTCAGTAGGTCTGGCTTGGGGCCCACGAGCTCAGAGATGTCAGTCCCAGGTCCTGTGTCTGGAACAATGGTCATGTCTATGGCAATCACACAGGGTCCCTGGATGTTTAATGGTCTATTGATCCCTGTGCCACCACTGTGCTCGCTTCCCCACTGCCACCAACCAGTTACTCTCTGGTAAAACACTGAGTCCAATCAGTTGTTAAAAGTGAACAACAAAAAAACCAAGTTTATCTTACAAACAATAACAAGTTTATGGTTTCCCAGATAATATTCCTTAACTTTAGTTTCTTTACCGGCCTATACCTTCCTAATACCTTCTGACTGATTATCTCAACTTTTTGGCTGACTTCTCTTAACAAATTTTATCCCTCTTTCACACCAGACTAGCCCAACCCACAGATTTATCTTCTCTGTCTCTTCTAACTCCAGACTGTCTTCTCAACAACTCTAAGTCTAACTTCCTCAAAAATCCTCTGTGCTTAAACCTTATACATAGTTAACTCTGCTCCCTGGGTTCCCATTGGTTAGTCATTTTACAATTAGTTAACCCTTTCCCTATGAACCCAGTATGATGTCACACACCTAGGAGGGCACACGCCACAATGTCCTTCAGGCATGAGATCTTCCTGCTCTGCCTCCAGGTCCTGGCTCTTGCTCAAGGATGAGTCGTGACAATTGCGTTCTCTCTCTTAAGCCAACTGGGCCATCCCAGGGGAAAAGCCATAGCACAGTTGGTAGAGCATCTGCTCTGCATGCGGGAGGTCTCAGGTTCAGTCCCCACTATCTCCAGAAAGGAAGAGAGAGGCTCTACTCTGGAGATCCTCTGTCGGTCAGAGTAGACAGTACTCTGGCTCAATACAAGGCGGCTTCCTCTGTTCCCAGGTGTGATGGCCTGGGAATCTGATTCAGAAGCTGAACCGGAGGAATCCCAGCCTGCACAGGAATCCCTGCCTCCAGGGCCGGCTGAGCCAGGGCAGGGGCTTGAATCTGAAGGGCCTGTGCGGGGTCCTCAGGAGCAGACATCAGATAAATCCACTCTGGCTCCAGAGGTGATCGAGGACCCATTGCCTGCAGGTGCTCCTCTCCCAGCCCCGGCAGGGGAAGGTGAGGCTGCCTCTGGGTCCAGTAACCCTCCAGCCTCTCCTGAGCTGCAGAGGCTCAGGGCAGAGAGGCGGAGGGAACTAAGTTCTCTCAGGAGGAGGGCTCACCTCCAGGCCAGGAGAGGCGGGTCACCTGTGGGCCGGGACCGCCCCTGGCCTCAGAGGAGATAAAGGCCAGTCAGCCCAGTCCCAAGTTGTGGGAGCAACGACGCTGGAGACCTGTTTCTGCCAGCACCCAGACCTGTTCGTCTGGAGTTCCTGACCACGCCCGGCTTCTTGCTTTGGACCCCGCTTCCTCCTTGGTGGACAGTCTCCAGACCCTCGACCCAGGACCGGACTCTGACCACGCCTCTCAGTAACCCCCTCCCCCCGGGTCCAGCACACCAGGGCTGTCTGATCTTGTGTCTCAACACCTGAGAAAGTTTGTGTTCTCTACTTTGAGAAGCCCTTTCTCCATGAACTTTTAGAAAAGTCTTCTGGAGCTTACAAGTGCTCCTCTTACTCGCTCATGCCTGCCTCTCCAGGGTCACCATGACCTAGATCTCCCCTCTTTCCTCCCCCTCCCCACATCACATCACGACTTTGTGTGATTTATCCCTTCATATTATTTCAGGAACATTTCCTTCTGTAAGCTCTGACGCTGATTAATACCACTTAGCACTTTCCATCTCCAAAGCACTTTGCAAGCATTTGCTAATTAATCTACACAACTTTCCCACTCCTCACCCCAAAGGTAGGAAAGGGTAAACTTCCAGGCCTGCTTTTGTCGGCACTAACCTCTTAACTCAAGGAAACAGAATGTCCCTAATATGAGTCATGGTTTCTAAACATCTTGTGGAACAAGTGGAATCTCCATTTAAAGTTCACAGAGTGTGCAGAGGGAAGTTTTTGAATGTTTTATGTTTAACTCTGCTTGATGTTTGTTGGAAGCCACCTAGAGTGACTGGGGGGACCCAGTAATATGCGTAGCAATAATAATAATAATAATAATAATAATAATAATAATAATAATAATAATACAAGCCTGGGACTAAGTAATACACCTTGGCACCTGCGCTGGCTTCCTGGCAACTTCTGTGGATAATTTAAAGGCCTAGTCTTCATCAATAGCAAGGATCAAGGGCCACATTACCCTGGTGGAAAGCTGTCAAGGGCAGCATTCCAGTAATGGGTGAGGCCTGAGCAAGACATGTGTGGCACTAGACTCACACAACCTCTTGGTCGTCTTCTTCTTCTTTGGCAATCACTCGTAGCTGAGTAAGATCATCTTCCATAAACAGGGTTTTAACATAAAAAAATTACTTCCAGTAGCACCTTAAAGACCAACTAAGTTAGTTCTTGGTATGAGCTTTCGTGTGCATGCACACTTCTTCAGAATCTGAAGAAGGTATCTGAAGAAGTGTGCATGCACATGAAAGCTCATACCAAGAACTAACTTAGTTGGTCTTTAAGGTGCTACTGGAAGGAATTTTTTTATTTTGACTATGGCAGACCAACACGGCTACCTATCTGTAACAGGGTTTTAACAATGAGTCAATAAGTGATTGTGGAGGCCAATTCTGGATCCACACATCCTTCCACAGTGGGGACATTGATTTCAGGGAGGGAGTTGATCACGGTGTGGATTTGCCAAGCGTGCCTTCCTCTTAGCACATTTCTCCCTTGCGTCCTGAGTTTGAGTATCTTCAAAGCCCATGACACCTTTGGGAAAGGCTGTTCTCCAATTGGAGCGCTCACAGGCCAGTGTTTCCCAATTGTTGGTGTTTATACTACATTTTTAAAGATTTGCCTTGAGACAGTCTTTGAACCTCTTTTGTTGACCACCAGCATTATGCTTTCCATTCTTAAGTTCGGACGCAGACCTGGCATTGACGGCAGGTCCTGGAGTGAAATCCTGAAGAGCATCGATTTAGATTAAACCCTTCCATGGCTGCATTTGCCATCAATGTTCCCACAATGAAAGTATATATCTCTGTAATCAAACATGGCTACCTTGCTAAGCTATTCAGTTCTTTATGCTTAAGCCAAGAAATTGTTTCTATAACTACATGTAATTACATAATTGTGAATTTTGTATTAATTTTGTATTTAATTGAACATTTAGAAATGTATTGTGATTATTCTAATGAGATTTTGTTTGGACTATTATTAGTTAGCACTAATAGTCTCAGTAATGGCTTGAGACTACTGAGGAAGCCCAGAAAACTGTGTCCAGGGAGTGATGTCTATCAGCCAACCCCAATAAATTGGCCCTGTCGGGGGCGAAATAGCAGCTCTTCAACTTTATGGACTACTAGGGCGAAACGGGCATAGAACGCTGGCACCCTGTCTTCCACCTGCACTTCACAGCTACCGGGAACATCATTGAACTTACCTACCTTCTTCTTGAACTTACCTAAAAATCAAGAAAAAACAAAAACTGAGTCAAAAAGTTGTAAGAACTTAGTAAAATCTGACACTGCAAGTTCACTTTATTTTAGATAGCGTATAAGCATAGCTGTCAACGTTTCCCTTTTTAAAAGGGAAATTCCCTTATTCCGAATAGGATAATAATAATAATAATAATAATAATAATAATAATAATAATAATAATAATAATTTATTATTTATACCCCGCCCATCTTGCTGGGTTTCCCCAGCCACTCTGGGCGGCTTCCAATTGAACACTAAAATACAATAACCTACTAAACATTAAAAGCTTCCCTAAACAGGGCTGCCTTCAGATGTCTTCTAAAAGTCTGGTAGTTATTTTTCTCTTTGACATCTGGTGGGAGGGTGTTCCACAGGGCGGGTGCCACTACCAAGAAGGCCCTCTGCCTGGTTCCTCTCAAGAAAAGGGAAAAGTTGACAGCTATGCTTATAAGTTTTCATGGCACTTCGTAAGCAGTTGTCTTATTCTCACAAATCTGATAAATGGTGAAAAATTGTTTTTGGTTTTTTTAATAGATATTTATTAAAGTTTCAGAAAATATATACAAAAAACAAACAAGACACAGACAAAAAACAAGTATAATTTCCATCCCTTATTTTCCTATCCTTACTTCACTGACCTCTTCCTACCTCCCCTTTCTGTATTCCAATTTCAAAATATTTATTCTGCAAGTCCTCTCCCTTAATTTCCTTTAGTTTTAACCATTCCTTTCTTTTAACTTAAACATTACTGCTATAAACCACCTAGTTTCTAAACCATCATCATTCTAACTTTTATTAATTTTGCCATGTTTCTCATCCCTTTCTTCATCTTTGTTAACCTTATTTTCATTTGGTTTAGTTCATTTAAAAAAGAGAAATCCAGTTTTACCTTATCCAAACTTAATCATCGAATTCATACCTCAGTTCATATTCTTAAAACGTTTTTTCTAAGGTCGACCAAGGTTCCCTTCCACGAATTTCCCAGTTTACATAGCAATAATATAAGAAAATGAAAACAACAAAATAAATTATAATTATGAACCCTTTGGACTCCCAAGCTCCTCCCCCCCCTTCCCGGTTTCAGCCTCCAAAAATGTCCATCAGTCTTAATCTATTATCAGCCTGGGAAAAATTGTTTTTGAACAAGAATATTAATTGTGTGAATAATTGTCACCTATGTGCACAATCTATTTGGGGCAAGCATGGTGTCCAGCTGAGTTCTGGTGAGATCTGAAGCCAATTACATGGGAAGTGGTTTTCACCTAGGACTTCTTCATGGGTCTTCAAACAGAAGGGGGGGAACACTCTACACGTGCTCAGAGGTAGCCTTCCCTTCTTTATTACTATTTTGCTCACTGGAGAGCTGAACCCAAGCATTCAAGAGATTCTGGGATGCAGCTGAGCCCGGGCTCAGAATAAGCCCCATCTCTCCCCGCCTGAGTGGTGCTCTCAGCTTCCAGCCACCCTGCTTTGTTTGCCCAGGAAATGAAATCCATTTTGCAATGAATTGGTGTGTGTTCTTTTTTCCTTTCTCTCTTTACTGAAGTGCTAGCACTTGTGCTAAACTACCAATTTTTCATAATAATGCAGGAAACATTCCCTCACAAAGATCAGAGGCTTGGGAGAGAATTAAGGTGATCCAAAGAAGATTAAGTGGCTTTCAGTGTAGTTGTTTATGTCAGATTTTTAAAAGTAATGTGGATGGATAGAAGGGAAAAAGCCTGAGATTGTGGAACAAACACAATTACTCACAGCAGTGCATACAGCACAGCCAAGAGGGTGGGCTTATCAAGGGGCTATTTTGAGAGCTCCTGGTCCTTGAGATTGCTATGGAAAATGCATCCGCCCCAGACTTTAGCTGGCCGCGCACGGAGCTTGCTGGAGGAATTCAGTCTCACTTCCAATCTTGTGTGAAAAACCCAGCTGCCAAATCTAATTCTGCAAGGTTCCACTTGCACCATAATTGATTTAGTATGATCTGTTCTTCAGTCTAGGTATAAACACTCCGGTTACTTTTTGCACATATGGGTTGCACTTGCAGTCACAATGCATCACAGGCCTTGACGTTTAAGGCTGCCCAAACAATTGTTTCTGCACATGGAGATGGTCTGCAATCCCTGGGAGATTGCAAGAGTTGCAAACTGCATGCTGCCAAAACGTTCGGAACATCGTACAGCGATGCAGAGTTCACGACAATCGTTGCGGGTAATCGTTCAGCCCGGACACTGAGGTCCAGCGCCGAGGGCCTTCTGGCGGTTCCCTCACTGTGAGAAGTGAGGTTACAGGGAACCAGGCAGAGGGCCTTCTCGGTAGTGGTGCCCTGTCTGTGGAACGCCCTCCCACCAGATGTCAAGGGGGAAAAACAACTATTTGACTTTTAGAAGACATCTGAAGGCAGCCTGTTTAGGGAAGTTTTGAATTATTTTTTAATGTATTTTTAATCTTTTGTTGGAAGCTGCCCAGAGTGGCTGGGGAAACCCAGCCAGATGGGCAGGGTATAAATAATAAATTATTATTATTATTATTATTATTATTATTATTATTATTATTATTATTAACAATGCATAGTGCTCATCCCAATGCATGCAAGGTTTTGTAAACCACTTAGAGTACGGGGGTCTCTACGGCTGCACGGACATTATTAGCACAACATTGGAAAGAAGAGGTTGTGCCATGTAAAGAAGATTCTCTGACCACTGGTCTTATGTAATAAAAAAATGAAGGTCTTATATATATATAATAAATGTACCAACCAAGCACATACATAGATGTGTGGACCACATGTCTGGAGCAGCAAAGGAGGACCACCCTGGAACCATTTTGACTCCCAAACTGACCAAATGTTTTCTCTGCAAGGAGGGAGGGAGTGAGGGAAGTTTCCCATTGTCTCAGGAATTGGGTAATCACCATCTCAAAGGAATGGCCAGACTACCAGGAAAGGCAATCAGATAAGGCAGTATCAGAAAACCTGGCAGACAGGAAAAACAGCAACATTCAAATTTCTGTTGTAGACCACCTTTTCTGTGGTGTTGGTATGATGTTTGTGGGGTGGTGGTGTTGGGTTACACCCCTTCTGTGATGTATGTATGATGTATGGAGGGGTGGTCTGGAGCTCCAGGGCAGGGAATTTAAAATGTCTATATAAGGGCGGGCACACCTTTGTTCAGGGTCCTCCTCCTTTCCTGCGTGTGAAGGGAGCACCCTGTTGCAACAAATCAATAAAGATCAGGCTTACGAGTTGCTTTGCTTCTCAATATTCTCTGACTGGCCTCTGTTATTTTCTCCTACCGATAGGGAACCCACTTAAGGACTCTGTACGGGCTCTTGGATACCCCATAAGGGAAGAAGGGCAGATTTTGTTTAAAACACCTGCTAGCTAGGGATCATGGGAGTTGTGGAGGTTGAGGAAGCCTGGTCTAAATCAAAGTGGCTCAGTTCACCCCCCGCATATGTGCCTGCCTCTTTATTTGCCTATTGGGGTGCCATAGGTCTAGACATACATTTTGTGCCCTACCAAATTATTGCTTTCAGTCCAGAGGGAGGGAGCTCAATAGCACTTGTCAGGGGCAGGAAGCAGAGAGGCAGACGTTGCAGCTGCCCATCGGAGATGGAGGGGCACGTGTTATTCTGCGGCAAAGATGGAGCTCTGCAGCTCACGGATGTTTTGCAGAACAGCCTCAAACGGGGGTGCAACAGATCCTTCAAATTAAGGAGCCACATCTGGAGGTTTCCCTCATTGCATGCCGCATCAATCACATTCACAAGTTTTTTCGCAAAACGCACACACAAGAATAGCAGCGAAAAACCAAGCTAGCCACAAAAATGCATCTTTGAACAAGCAGCCAGAGGCTGGAGGCAGCCGAGCACCTTTCAAGCCCCCTCCATCTCTCTCCCCAGTCTCCTTCGGGCTCTGCTTTTCCTCACCTCCCCACCCCCCAAAAAAAACTCCTGGCAAGGCTGCCAACTTTTCCACTGGCCTCTGTTGCTGTGTTGTAAGCTGCAGCTTTTTCCTTGGAGGCACAGCTGGGTAATCAACACTTATCCCCATGCTGTGAATAGTTTAACCTGTTATTCCCTGCCTGTGAAGGCAAATTGAAAAGTTGGCGAGTTCCATTGTATCCTTTGGTAGGGGTGGGGTGGGGGAAAATATACTCTTTCTTTCAGTGGCCCAGCTGAACTAAATTCACAAGTACAGTGGTACTTCGGGTTAAGAACTTACCGTATTTTTTGCACCATAACACTCACATTTTTCCTCCTAAAAAGTAAGGGGAAATGTCTGTGCGTGTTATGGAGGGAATGCCTACGGGTGGCATGCCTACAGATTTTCCTCCTCTAAAAACTATGTGCGTGTTATGGTCGGGTGCGTGTTATAGAGCGAAAAATATGGTAATTCGTTCTGGAGGTCCGTTCTTAACCTGAAACTGTTCTTAACCTGAGGTACCACTTTAGCTAATGGGGCCTCCCGCTGCCACTGCCCCACCGGAGCACGATTTCTGTTCTCATCCTGAAGCAAAGTTCTTAACCCGAGGTACTATTTCTGGGTTAGCGGAGTCTGTAACCTGAAGTGTCTGTAACCCGAGGTACCACTGTATGTGAACAGTAAAAGTGAGTGCAAGTGTCTGCGGTGAGGAGCTACGTTGAGTCAGAATTCAAGGAGGGGGGGGCAAAAAGGCATTCAAAGGCAACCAGTGTATCAAGAGAAAGAACAAAAATCAACAACAGATCGCCATCACTGCAAAGGACCCAGTCGAACTGCAAAACCATCTGGACACAGTCAAGCACTGGTTCAGACCACAGGAAATGGAAGGGTTAACAGGGTGCCCCCTTCCTGGCTTCTGTTTCAGAATCATCTTAACCATGATTACAGTGGTACCTCAGGTTAAGAACTTAATTCGTTCTGGAGGTCCGCTATTAAGCTGAAACTGTTCTTAACCTGAAGTACCACTTTAGCTAATGGGGCCTTCTGCTGCCACCGCACGATTTCTGTTCTCATCTTGAAGCAAAGTTCTTAACCCAAGGTACTATTTCTGGGTTAGCGGAGTCTGTAACCTGAAGCATCTGTAACCTGAAGCGTCTGTAACCCGAGGTACCACTGTATAAGTTGATGCACCTTTACTCCTGATTTCCGCTGCCCCCACTTGGACCCAGTTGCTGCTCCCCTGGGTCTTTGATTCCAATGTTTTCAAGTCTTGGCTCAGTTGGCTCTGATCCTGTCAACAACTCATTCCTCCAGCTGTGATTCCTGCAGTGCAGGGGGTTAAGAACCTAGGACATGGGGAGGCAACCTAAGGCCCGGGGTCCGGATCCAGCCCATTCACCTTCTAAATCCAGCCCACGGAGGGTCCAGGAATCAGCGTGTTTTTACATGAGTATAATGTGTGCTTTTATTTAAAATGCATCTCTGGATTATTTGTGCGGCATAGGAATTCATTCATTATTATTTTTTCAAAATATAGTCCAGCCCCACACAAGGTGTGAGGGACAGTGGACTGGCCTCCTGCTGAAAATTTTTGCTGACCCCTGACCTAGGAAGAGCCTGTTGGGTCAGGCCAATGCCTCATCTAGTCCAGCCTCCTGTTATCACAGTGACCAAGCAGATTCTTCGATGGGAAACCCGCAAGCAGGATTCAAATACAAGAGCTCTTTCCTCTGGGTTTCCAGCAATGGGGATTCAGAAGCAGTGGTGCCCCGCAAGACGAATGCCTCGCAAGACGAAAAACCCGCTAGACGAAAGGGTTTTCCGTTTTTGCGTTGCTTTGCTAGACGAATTTCGCTATGGGCTTGCTTCACAAGACTAAAAAGTCTTGTGAGTCTTGCCATTTTTTTTCCGCTCCCCCCTTTTTCTAAGCCGCTAAGCCGCTAATAGCCGCTAAACCGCTAAACCGCTAAACCGCTAATAGCGCTAATCCGCTAAGCCACTAATAGGGTTGCTTCGCAAGACGAAAAAACCGCTAGATGAAGAGACTCGCGGAACGGATTATTTTCGTCTTGCGAGGCACCACTGTAGTCCCCTCCTCCATGAATTTGTCTCATTCTCTTTCAAAGCCATGCAGGTTGGTGGCCACCAGTGCCTCCTGGCAGCATCTTAAAAAGCAGAGAAATCACCTTGCCAACAAAGGTCCGTATAGTTAAAGCTCTGGTTTTCCCAGTAGTGATGTACGGAAGTGAGAGCTGGACCATAAAGAAGGCTGATGTCCGAAGAATTGATGCTTTTGAATTCTGGTGCTGGAGGAGACTCTTGAGAGTCCCATGGACTGCAAGAAGATCAAACCTCTCCATTCTGAAGGAAATCAGCCCTGAGCGCTCACTGGAAGGACAGATCCTGAAGCCGAGGCTCCAATACTTTGGCCACCTCATGAGAAGAGAAGACTCCCTGGAAAAGACCCTGATGTTGGGAAAGATGGAGGGCCCAAGGAGAAGGGGACGACAGAGGACGAGATGGTGGGACAGTGTTCTCGAAGCTACAAACATGAGTTTGACCAAACTGCGGGAGGCAGTGGAAGACAGGAGTGCCTGGCATGCTCTGGTCCCAGGGGGTCACGAAGAGTCGGACACGACTAAACAACAAAACAACAACAAGCCCCAGTGGCCATGCACTTGCTCCAAAGTTGGAGGTAGAGATGCTTCTGGGTTCCAAGTCCAATACTCTAACCACTGCATACGAACATGAGTTTGACCAAACTGCGGGAGGCAGTGGAAGATAGGAGTGCCTGGCGTGTGCTCTGGTCCAGGGGGTCACGAAGAGTCGGACATGACTAAATGACTAAACAACAACAAGTTCCTCCTGGGGGAACGAGTTCCATAGCTGGATTAAATGGTTCTTTGGGTCTCTTCCAACTCTGTAATTGAAAGGCCTACATTGGTTCCCAGTACATTTCTGGGCACAATTCAAAGTGTTGGTGCTGACCTTAAAAGCCCTAAATGGCCCAGTGTACCTGAAGAAGCATCTCCATCCCCATTGTTCAGCCTAGACACTGGGGTCCTCCTCTGATAGTCTTCTGGTGGTTCCCTGCCTATGAGATGTGAAGCTACAGGGAACCAGGCAGAGGACCTTCTCAGTAGTGGCGCCCGCCCTTTGGAACACCCTCCCATCAGATGTCAAGGAGATAAAGAACCACACAACTTTTAGAAGACATCTAAAGACAGCCCTGTATAGGGAAGCTTTTAATGTGTGATGTTTTATTATGTTTTTATATATGTTGGAAGCTACCCAGAGTGACTGAGGCAACTCAGTCAGATGGGCAACATACAAATAAATTATTATTATTATTATCCTTGACATCTGCTTAAAAACCTCTAAGAAAGGAGGGTCCATCACCTTCCAATGTTGTTTTCACTGTCAAACATCTTTTGCCACCAGAAAATTCTTCCTAATATTTCGTTTTAATCTCCTTCTTGTAATTTGACTCCATTGGTTCGGGTCCTTCAGTGGCAGACCTTGAGATCTCAGATATCAGCAGTGCCTCCTCCAACATCAAAATTTAGCACCCTCTGCTCCTCACGCCCCATTCTCAATAATAGTTGTGTTGCCCTCTGCAGTGCCCTCCAAGGCTCTGTACCCAGGGTGACCAAACCGACCGTGCTCTCCTAAATCCGCCTCTGGATTCTGCCCTCTGGAGCAGCAGAAAACAAGTTTGCTCCTCCTTCTGTGTGACAGCCCTTTAGGCATTTGAAGATAACTCTCATGCCACCTCTCAGTCTTCTCTTCTTCATCCCAAACTCCCTCAGCTGAGATGGCTCAGCTGGTAGAGCATGAGACTCTTAATCTCAGATCCGTGGGTTTGAGCCCCACATTGGGGCATTGGGGCAATGAACATTCCTGCATTGCTGGGGGTTGGACTTGTTGACCCTCGTGGTCCCTTCCAACTCTGTGTTTTTGCAATTCTGTGAATTGTCCCACCTAGGGCTTGGCTTCCAGGCCCTCGATGATCTTGGCTGCCCTCCTCTGCCCATTTATGAGCGACTTAAAGACCCATGATTAATTAGCCCTACCAAAGTTTCCTCCCCAGCAATCCATTTTCCATGCATGGAACATTCTTGGCTAGCCTTGACTTTTTCAGAAGCTTCTCCCACCCTCCCTGAGCCCCATCCTAGATCTCAGCAACCTGATCTTACATGCAACTCTGTGCAAGTTGTTATTATAAGAAGACACAGCAAAAATAAAGCAGGGAGAAATGGGGAAAGTGTTATTATTATTTCATTTTGATAAAAATGGCCTAGCTTTGTGCAACCTCTCCCTCCAGGCCTTTTCATCAGCACAGAAGTTCAACGGTGGGTTTTTAAAAATCACTCATCTGCACCTTGCAGGAGGCTCCTGGGAGAGGAAGACAAGCGATTAGGAAGCAGGGATTCTGACATCACACAATGTGATTGGCTCCTCCCCTCCCTCCCCCCACCCCCACCGGAGTTTTATTTCCAAAAAGCCATTTGCATGGAAAGTAGAGCATTCTTTCTGAAGATTTGCATGGGTCCCTGCTGCTTATTCCCCATCTGGAATCTTAATCCCCTTGCTTCTGATATCGCGGCAGGTTGCTGTGGGAATGAGAGCGCCACAATGCCTGGTGTGTGTATGTGTTCTACAGGGAACTGAGGGAGGGAGTGGGTCCAGAAGACAAATGGGAACATTAGGGCAGAGGAACTGGTCAGACAGAATCCCAGTGCTGCCCCCATTGCCCAGTGGAGTTCAGGGAACCATCCAGCAACTCGTAAGAAGTGGCACTAAGTGCGTAGTGAACAGAAAGGCTGCACATTGCCAGGCATTCCCAAATCCCGTGATTGCCTCGTGGTGCTGATCTAGGGATAGGCATTTGTAAGAGGGAAGGTGTGTCAGTTTAAACAGTGTCCCTAACCAAGCAATGTCCCCTCTCTTGAGATTTCCATTCCACCTTAAGGAACAGACGTGTGGAACTGTTGCATGTCACATGTTTACATTCCAGCACAGCTTGCTGGGAACTTCCGTTGTGTGTATAGCTTTTGCTTTTCCCTGTCTCTCTGAGAAGACGAAGAGAGAGAGACAACATGTTTCTTTGTCCTGATTTATGATTAATAAATCTGTAGTCGTAGTCTGCTTCCACAAGCCTCACGCCTATTCTGCGCATACACATTGCCCCTAGAGGCCCTTAAATGTCTTGTATTTCACATTCATGGTTTATATATATGTATTTTCATAAAATCAAGGAATTGTGGAGCTGGAAGGGACCCATGGGTCATCTAGTCCAACCCCCTGCAGTACGGGAATCACAGCCAAAGAATCCAAGACAGATGGCTATCCAGCCTCTGCTTGAAAACCTCCAATGAAAGAAAGGCCACAACTTCCCAAGGGAGTCTGTTCCACTGTTGAACAGCTCTTACTGCCAGAAAGCTCTTCCTGATGTTTACTCAGAATCTCCTGCCTTGTAACTTGAAGCCATCGGTTCGAGTTCTGCCTTCTAGAGCAGGAGAATGCAAACCTGTTTCATGTGAGATATTTGAAGATGGCTCTCAGATCTCCTCCCAGTCTTCTCTTCTCTAGGGTAAACAGACCCAGCTCCCTTGACCGTTCCTTATAAGGCAGGGGCCAGCAAACTTTTTCAGCAGGGGGCCGGTCCACTGTCCCTCAGACCTTGTGGGGGGCTGGACTATATTTTGAAAAAATAAAATGAACAAATTCCTATGCCCCACAAATAACCCAGAGGTGCATTTTAAATAAAAGGACTCATTCTACTCATGTAGAAACACGCTGATTCCTGGACCGTCTGCGGGCCAGATTTAGAAGGCGATTGGGCTGGATCTGGCCCCCGGTGCTTAGTTTGCCTACCCATGTTATAAGGCATGGTTTCTAGACTGTTTTTTTTTAAAAAAATGATATTTATTAATAGTTTAAGAATTACAGAAAAAAGAAGAAAAGAAAACAACAAAAGATTTAACAAGACATACATTACAATACATAAAAGGAAAAACATAAAAAACAATACAACAATACAGCAAAAAACCAAAAAAATAATAACATTAAAACACACATCCAATGTTCCATATCTTTATCTTTCATTTACTTGTTTCATTGACCTCCTCACACCTCCCTTTTTGTATTCTAATTTAATTAATTGTTTCAGCAAATTCTTTCCATCTTTCTCAGTTTTTGTTATATAATTTATCTTAACGATCTAACCTATTAATTAACTCAGCAAATCCTTTCCATCTTTCACTATATTCTGTCATTCAATTTACCTTAATTTATTAACCTTGTCTTACCATAAAAAAAAAACTTAAAACTTAAGACTTAATACTTATTTGTACATGACTCGGTCAGAGGAACTCCGCCATTGCCGATGGCGCTAACCCGGAAGTCTCGGTTTCTAGACTGTTTTGTAGTGTTCTGTTTTATGATTATGATTGTTAATTAAATTTGTACACCACCCTTCATCCATAGATCTCAGAGTAGTTCACAACATAAAAATACAATATACCATTTAGATTGCAAATCCCTTTGAGATTTTTATATGGCTATAATCCTGCTTTAACTGCTGTGCTGTTGCTTTAATGAGACCTTTAAGTGGTTAATCCTGGTTGTCCCATAAAATTGTTGTTTTCCACAGCTAGTTGTGGTGTTGTGTAGGAATCATGACCTTCTAAATAATCTTCCAGAGGGATCTCACCCTGACACCTGTACTAGCCTTTGAAGCTACCTCTGTTGACTTCCTGCCAAATATTGGTTAGTCTTTCACTCGGGTGAGAAACTGATGTGTAAACCAAACACCAGGTGTGCACCCCCAAGGGTCTTTCATTTTGGAGGGAATGGATCAGATGTGTTTCATGCAAAGGGCATGTAAGCCCAGAGAAGACCTCTGTCTGTTGGAAACTCAATGCCCGCTTTCAGCAAGGTGCTGCATTTAGACCAATAATCCAGCTTCAGGGGACTACGCCCATTGTCAATTAAGGGGCTTTCAGGCAGCTTAAAGGGATGTGAGAAAATGGTAGTGCTTTGCAGCTTTTGGGAGGGCTATTTAATAAAATCTTTAGCCATCACCCCATTTGTGTGTTAAACGTGTTCCAAATCCTCAAAGAACCATTGCCAATTTGGCAATGCAGATGTTGTGTGCTTCACTTGCTGGAGGCATTTCCAAATGCATGGGCATCACGAAGAAGAAGAAGAGTTTGGATTTGATATCCTGCTTTATCACTACCCGAAGGAGTCTCAAAACAGCTAACAATCTCCTTTCCCCTCCTCCCCCACAACAAACACTCTGTGAGGTGAGTGGGGCTGAGAGACTTCAAAGAAGTGTGACTAGCCCAAGGTCACCCAGCAGCTGCATGTGGAGGAGCGGGGAATCGAACCCAGTTCACCAGATTACAAGTCCACTGCTCTTAACCACTACACCATGCTGGCTCTCCATCAAGCTGCACTGAGTAGCTTAAGATCTTGAAAAGAATACCGAGGCAGACCTAGGACCAGCTTGCAAGTGGAAGGTCATCATGACAATATGGCAGCGTTGGGGAGGCATTGCAGAATCATGTGCCAATGCACTAAGGCACTATTGTTGTGTCAAGAGCAGAATACGCCCACAATAAAACACCAGTCTGGAGGGAGGACACTCGAAGAACAAATAATAGAATTGTAGAGTTGGAAGAGACCCTGAGGAACATATAGTTCAACCCCCTGCAATTCAGGAATATGCAGCTGTCCCATACGGGGATTGTACCTACAACCTTGGCATTATGAGTGCCAGGCTCTAGCCAACTGAGCTATCCAGTATAAAGGAGGAGTTAATTATAATTCCTTGTTAGCAACACTCCTTCAGCCCCTGCCATTGATAGTATCAGTTCTCCTCTCCCACTTTAATTTGTGCTCACAGCTTGTAGCCTCTTGTTGAGATCCCAGGATGATCTGCAGAGAGAAGTGGGGCCAACAGTTCTTGACTGGCTCCGGATAATGAACAAATATGCAGAAGAGATTTAGCCAGCAGCGGGAGAAGAACTGACACAGCTACATCGGCTAGAGGCTGGGACTTGGGTCTAAGTCGCTCTCCAAATATTGCGAATTGTGGAAAGCAACTGGTGCTACAGAAATCTGTTATTGAAGAACAGCCAGCCCCAGCCAGACAGTTCAATGGTCCAGGGAAGCCAAAACTTTGAAGAATTCAGAAGGACATCATCAAGGTCCTGTGCCTCAAGAATTCTGTTTCCTTCCTACACCCACCATATTCTGTCTGGTGTCCAGAAAGGGCCCAAGTCCCACATTTCCTTTTAAAATAATTTTTATTAGATTTCCTAATTTACATTTCAAAGAATTCATTTAAATGACCTTAAATCAATGATTTCCCTTCTTCTCTTTTCGTGGTTCATTTTGCATACCAATTATCCCTGCATATTTGACATGAACTATACCATTCGGTAATCCATTGTTACATCCATCAAAACTTATTTACACTGTTGAATTTATCTTAATGCTACTAGCATTTTTAAATAAACACAATTTTCACCCATATATTCAGTAAACATTTTCCAGTCTTCTTTAAAGGTACCGTATTTTTCGCTCTATAGGACACACTTTTCCCCCTTCAAAAATGAAGGGGAAATGTGTGTGCGTCCTATGGAACGAAGACGCCATAGCCCCGCGACCCTCTCCTGGCTGGAGAGGTGACGTGCAGCTATGGCAGGAACCTCTACAGCCCCGTGTCAGCTCTCCAGCCGGGAGAGCGCGGTGTGGGGCTAAAGCAGCCCCCCACGACCCTCTCCCGGCTGGAGAGGTGACGCGTGGCTATAGAGGCTCCTGCACACCGACCCCTCTCGCTCTCCAGGCTTCCAAGGTAGCCGCCTGAACGCACCTTAAACGGCACCTTGTTTTAGAGCGGGAAAACAAGAGGGGGAAAGTTCTCCCCCTCTCTGTGCAGCGCCTCCTGCCGCTTCACTGAAGGGGCACTGGTCAGAGAGGGGGGCAATTTTTTTTCTTGTTCTCCCCCCTCTAAAACAAAGTGCATCCTATTGTCCGGTGCGTCCTATGGTGCGAAAAATACGGTACGTTCTTCTCATTCTCTTATTCTATAAGTTAAATCTGCGAGCTGTGTGTATTTCATCAGTTTAGTTTGCCATTCTTCTTTAGTTTGGACCTCACTTGTTTTCCATTTTGGGGCTAATGAAACATGGGCCGCAGTAGTGGCACACATAAATACATAAATAGTCTTTTTTGACACCTGGGAATTTCCCTCTGAATTATCCCCAACAAAAAGGACTCTGGATTGTTTTTTTGGGAAAGGTACTTTTAAACACTTCTTTCAATTCATTTTATATATCTTTTCCCAATATCCTTTTACAAGTCCACCACATATGATAAAACGTGCCCTCAACCTTGTTACATCTCTAGCATTTTTCTGATTCGGACTTATAGGTACAAGTCCTACATTTCCCATGTGGTCATGTGGCTAATTCCATGTCCTCAGATCCATCATGCACCAATGACATTTAGCATGGGAGGGAAAAACCTGCAGAATGTTACTAGCACACCACCAGTTTAGGCAGAGCATAGCCATATAGCTAGTTGCCATCAACAGCTCTCTCCTCCATGAATTTGTCTAATCAACTCTAAAGCCACCCAAGTGAGTGGCCATCACTGCCTCCTGTGGGAAGTGTTGACATGCAGAGGGCCGTGAGGCCAGCTGGCTAGCCCCCGCTGGGCCATCTCCTTCCAGCCTTCCCACTACAAAGACCCATTGGCCTCTGCTCCGACTTTACTCAGCAACCCGGGCTTCAAAGCCAGGGCACACTATCAGCAGATCGAACTGTGCACACAGAATAGGCATGAGGCTTGTGGAAGCATACTACAACTACAGATGTATTAATCATAAATTAGGACAAAGAAACATGTCGTCTCTCTCTCTTTGCCTTCTCAGTGGGAAAAGCAAAAGCTATACACACAACGGAAGTTCCCAGCAAGCTGTGCTGGAATGTAAACAAACATGTGACACGAACAGTTCCACACGTCTGCTCCTTAAGGTAGAATGGAAATTCTCAACAGGAAGGAGTTCCACAGTTTAACTATGTGTGAAGAAGGACTTTCTTTTATCTCTCCTGAATCTTCCAACATTTAGCTTCATTGAATGCCCATGAGCTCTAGAAATAGAGAAATACTTTTCCCTATTCACTTTCTCCATGCCACAGTTATATAAACCTCTGTCATGTTGCTACTTACTGACTGTTTCTCCAAACTAAAAAGTCCCAAGCTATGCAAGCTTTCCTCCTGGGGAATTCTCATCGTCCCTCATTTTGGTTGCCCCTTTCTGGAACTTCTGCAACTCAACAATATCCTATTTGAGAATATTGCAAGAGACAGTGGTCCTTCATCTACCTGGGCCGGAGCCATTGAGGGTTTTACAGATAAGCATCACTGGTCTGAAATGGACCAGCAGCCATGGAGATTGTTCCCATTGGCCAGTCCCACTTAGTATCCAGATATCAGCATCCTGAACTTACAGAAGTTTCTGTGATGAAAGTAAAGGCATAATCAAAAACCTTCTGCTGATATTTGCATTCAGTCAGATCATCTTTACAAATGTATGCAAAGCACAAAGCCATTCAGGTGTTCCCAGTTGCCAGGCTTAAAGGATGCACCTCAAAGTCTCTCATTAGTACCATGCTATTTATTTATATGTTTATTTATTACTCTGCTCTTGGCACAGCCTGCTTAGCTGGCTTGCAGAGGAACTGAGGTCCACTCAAAACACATCAGGTCAGAGCCAGCTTGCAGGTCTGGTTTATTATAATGAACTTGCAAAGAGGTTCTAATTCTAGTCAGCTGCTCAGGTTCTGCAAAAGGTATGCCCTGTAATAAGAGCTGATCTGTCTTTTTAAAGTGTTGATATACCTCTGGCAAACTCCCTTTAATTGCCAGAAATGTTATTGCAGAAGGGGGAAGTGATCAGAGAATAGAAGCAGCAACAGGAGGAAGAATACATCAACCCCATCTCAAGGCTGGATTTGTGCTTAATAGGCATAAAGGAAGAGGCAATGTGCAGGAAGGAATGGAGGGATGAAATCCATGATGGGGAATAAGTTCAAGACCGATAAAGGGCTTTAAAGGTCAGCACCAACACTTTGAATTGTGCTCAGAAATGTACTGGGAGCCAATGTAGGTCTTTCAAGACCGGTGTTATGTGGTCCCGGCGGCCGCTCCCAGTCACCAGTCTAGCTGCCGCATTCTGGATTAGTTGTAGTTTCCAGGTCACCTTCAAAGGTAACCCCACATAGAGCGCATTGCAGTAGTCCAAGCGGGAGATAACCAGAGCATGTGCCACTCTGGTGAGACAGTCTGCGGGCAGGGAGGGTCTCATCCTGCGTACCAGATGGAGCTGGTAAACAGCTGCCCTGGACACAGAATGGACCTGCGCCTCCATGGACAGCTGTGAGTCCAAAATGACTCCCAGGCTGCACACCTGGTCCTTCAGGGGCACAGTTACCCCATTCAGGACCAGGGAGTCCCCCACACCTGCCCGCCTCCTGTCCCCCCAAAACAGTACTTCTATCTTGTCAGGATTCAACCTCTATCTGTTAGCCAGACAAGTTCATGGAGGGTAAATCGTTTGATTGTTACAAGCCATGGTGGCTCCATGAAATCTCCATGGACTTCCCTGCCTCTCCATGTTGCAGGATTTATGGCAGATAAAATATGATAGAAGCTTATAAAGCAATGCATTGCACAGAGAAAGTGGACAGAATAATTTTTATTTCTCTTTCTCATAACACTAGAATCCGTGGCTCTCTAATGAAGCTGAATGTTTAGGACGGATAAATGAATATTCTTTTCGCAGCATATAGTTAACCTATTGAATCCTTGCTGGCAATGTGATGATCACAAACCATGAGGCTGTTTTCCCTCTCCCTCATTCAGATTCTGTAGGTTGTTTTCCTGCTTGTGTGCCTGTGCAAATCAACGCAAGCCCACTCCATGCAAACGTTTACATCACAGCTGGCCTAACTAAAGCAACACATTGAACTGTGCAAAGATTTGATGGCCATGTGACTCCTCCCGCGGTAGATGGAGAAAGGGTGCTTGCATTTCCCACGGCGCACCTGATGCAAAGCACAGAAATCTCTTCCTCCTTCTCAGCTGCTGCAGGGCTGGGATTTTGCCGGGTGAAAACAAGTCCCTTGATCACAACTTCTCAGACGCAGAGAAGATGGTGAGAGAACTCAAAGACTCTTCTCAAGTGTTTTCACAATCAGCTGTTCTTTGCTTTGCATGCCAACGAGGCGAGAGAGCTCAGTGACTTTGCACAACTTGCCAGACAGGCAGTCTCATTCTGCTACACCCCAGTATGGAAAAGAAACCTTCCTGCTCCATCTGTTGGTATTCATCTGCTTCTCTGTGATTTTCCCTGATAGCCCAGAGCACGAGCTATGCATGCAAAAGGTGCAAAGATTCAGTCCCTGGCATCTCCTGGTAGGGATGAGACCCTGGGGGGCTGCAGCTGCCGGCCAGAGTAGGCAGCACTGAGGTAGATGCACCAATGGTCTGATGTAGTAGAAAGCATCTTTCTCCAACATTTCACAGATAAAAATCGGACGATGTTTGTAACATCCTCATTCTCATACTAAAGGGCCAAGCTACATGTTACCAGGCCAAGTTAAAAAAAAGCTACTATGATTATATAAAGCCCTAAACTACTTGGAACCAGATTACCTGTGAGATCACCATGTTGGTGGCAAGGAAGAAAAAGGAGAATTTCCTGGATGCCAAGGTCCAGGTTTGGGGCGAATACTCTGGTGAGAGAACCCCAACAGAGCTTTAAAATCACAAAACATGCAGCAAAGCATGAAAATGTAAGCTGTTGGGCCTTTAAAACATGTCCTTATGAGTTCCTTATAAAGTTCCCCTCTTACCCTAGCATAGAAAAAGACCACACATTTGGCAAGTTAAAGACAGTTTACTTACAAAGTCCCCAAAAGTCAGGTTCATGCGCTTTTCCATACAACATTCAGAAAACTCTGCCTCTGTTTGGGTCCAAAGTTCCCGCCACCCTCCGCATGTTTGCTCGCCTGCCTCCTTCGCATCCTCTCCCTGCATGCCTGCAGGCCTCCTACTGCAGCCTGCTACATCGTGCAAGAGGGTGTATTCAGAATGGACTCATTCAGGTGTCCTACATGCCAGGAAATGAAATTCCTGCAGATGTGTTGTCTAAGGTTGTTAACAGAGAACAACTTAAGGTTTATGTACAGCGGTTGCAATTGGGTTGAACCACAGGTGATACAGGTTACATAGAAAGGGGGAGGATATTAGGATATAGTTCCATTCCACCTTAAAAGGGTCAGGCATGATTCTTGTGTATCATATGCCTGTTTACTCCCAGCACTGTCTGCTGGGAACTTCCGTTTGTATATAGCTTTTGTATTCTGGCTTTTTTCCTGGAGACGGAGGCAAGCAGTCATGTTTTTCCTTTGTTCTGAACTACGTTGAATAAAGCTGTAAATATGCTCTCCTTTCTGCATCTTTCGTTGTGGAAACTCTGCTGAAAGGGTGTGCACGGGTCTTGGAATGTCTCTGAGGCTCGTGTCGCCAATTGACTGATGCTGTTCCACGGGAGACCGGTGATTGTCCGGAGATGACTGGGGGCCTGCCTGATGCCTCTGTCTCCCTGGCAGAATCCCAACAGTCAAAACAAAAGGGGAAAGGGAGGAATGCCGCAACTCACCTGCTTCCACAGACAGATCGGGGTAGGCAGGCGTCGCGGGTGGGTGGTGCGCCGAATGGCACCTCCCTCAGAGATGACACCTGGGGCGCACCACCCCCCAGCTTGCTCCGCCCATGCCCATCAAATCCAACATCCTGTTCTCACACGGTGGTGAAACAGATACCCATGGGAAACTCACAAGTCAGGTCTGAGTGCAAGAGCCTTCTCGCCGCCTGCAGCTTCCGGAAAGTGTTGTTTATAAGCAGTAGTGCCTCCAGCTGTGGGGGCAGAGCCGAAACACTGTGGCTCAGAGCCCTTCACAGCCCTCCCTTCCTCCGTGAGGTTGTCCAATTCCCTTTTTAAACCATCCAAGCTGGTGGCCGTCACTGGGGGAGCAAGTTTCGCCGTTGAACTAAGTACAGCATAATGGGAGCCCCATGCGGAGCTTTTCGTTCCAAAATAAAGTAATTCCCTGGTGTGTTTTTTTAAGTGTCACTCATGTCATGTGGAGTTTGACATTTCTGTCCACTGCATTCATTTACTTGGCAATCGCTTGTCCTTCGCTGATTTAAAAAGCCAAGGCTCTTTTCTGTTCTTCTGGTTAAAGACGGCTTAAGAAAACAGAGCTGGCTGAGAATGTGATCTCACAAATCACTTCAGGCATTCGAAATCAGGGCTCCAAATGCACTGGGAGCCTCCAAGGAGATACAAGTTGAAAAGCTGGAGTGATTTTAATCTGTTTCCCATGTTTAAAAGCACCACAGTAATTTTTTCTTGATTTTGCTGTCTTATCTTTTGTAAACCGCTGAGGTTTTTTGTTTAAAAAATCAAGCAATGTATAAATTGTATGAAATAAATAACTAAAGGAACTGAGCAGCAGTGGAGCGCTCGCAGGCCAGTGTTTCCCAATTGCTGGTGTTTATACTACATTTTTTAAGATTTGCCTTGAGACAGTCTTTAAACCTCCTCTAACCCAGAAATAGTACCTTGGGTTAAGAACTTTGCTTGGGATGAGAACAGAAATCATACGGCGGCAGCAGGATGCCCCATTAGCTAAAGTGGTGCTTCAGGTTAAGAACCGTTTCAGGTTAAGAATGGATCTCCAGAACGAATTAGGTTCTTAACCCGAGATACCACTGTACTCTATTCCGAACTTAAGAATGGAAAGCGTAATGCTGGTGGTCAACAAAAGAGGTTTAAAGACTCTCTCAAGGCAAATCTAAAAAAAAGTAGTATAAACATCAACAATTGGGAAATACAAACCTGCGAGTGCTCCAACTGGAGAACAGCCTTGACCAAAGGTGTTGTGGGCTTTGAAGACACTCAAACTCAGGACGCAAGGGAGAAACGTGCTAAGAGGAAGGCACACATAAACCGTGTTTATGGAAGACAATCTTACTCAGCTACGAGGGATTGCGAAAGAAAGAAAGAAAGAAAGAAAGAAAGAAAGAAAGAAAGAAAGAAAGACTTTCCACCAAAACCGCACAGTCTTTTTTTTTAAAAAAAGATATTTATTAAAAGTTTTTAAGATATAACAAGAAAAAATAAAAAATAAACATACAAAATAAAAAACAGTTAAAAACACACATTAATTTTGAATAACATAACTTCCATACACTTATTTCCTCTGACCTCCTCATACCTCCCTTCTTTGTATTCCAGTTCGATTTGTTAGTTCAGCAAATCCTTACCATTAAACTTTTACCCATTCGTAAAACCTCTTTTTTTCCATATCTCTTAAAGCATTACAGCTGGAAACCGCTTAGTTTCTATCCAACATCCTTCTAACATTCATTAATTTTACAATGTTTCTGTAAGTAGTCTTTGAATTTCCTCCAGTCTTCTTTCACCGACTCTTCTCCCTGGTCTCGGATTCTGCCAGTCATTTCTGCCAATTCCATGTAGTCAATCACCTTCATCTGCCATTCTTCCAGGGTGGGTAGATCTTGTGTCTTCCAATACTTTGCAATAAGTATTCTTGCTGCTGTTGTTGCATACATAAAAAAAGTTCTGTCCTTCTTTGGCACCAATTGGCCGACAATGCCCAGGAGAAAGGCCTCTGCTTTCTTCAGGAAGGTATATTTAAATACCTTTTTCAGTTCATTATATATCATTTCCCAGAAAGCCTTAATCTTTGGGCACGTCCACCAAAGGTGAAAGAATGTACCTTCCGTTTCTTTACATTTCCAACATTTGTTATCAGGCAAATGATAGATTTTTGCGAGCTTGACTGGGGTCATGTACCACCTGTATATCACAGTCTTGCCTAGAAGAATTATTTCCCCCCAAATAATTGTTTCTAGGAATTTTTTTATTTAAAAAAAAATCGCATTGGCAAAACAGCTGTACAGTCTTACCCACCCGGTTATCCAAAGTGTCAGGTTCAAAAGAATTAGCAGATAAGCTTCCTTAGCAGTCCCCCTTCTCCCGTTGCCTGACCTGGGTTCACTCCTCTTCCCCCGGAGGATGTAGGAAAGTTCCTGCTTTTATGCTATAATGATTTTTGCAAGCAAGCAGATGAAGCTCACAAGTGAACACATTATAGGGAGGAGGTTTGGTGCTATAAAAAAAAAAGAAAACAGAACAGGAGAGCAAGATGGAACTGGCATTGTTATAAGCTTTCGTTAAAATACCTGGTACTGTGAAAATGATCGAGTAAGCGATACAAGGCAGACCGGGGAATATTCTAGTCCTCAGTGAGGAATGGGGGATACATTCATTTCGCATTTCAAGGGGAAGCTGCTTAATTCATACCTTCCGAAACAGTGTGTGACCCAAAAGACAGAAATGCACATTTCTCGGAATTTCTCTTTTATTTTTGCCTTTTCTATTTTACGTGCACAAATGAATTAAAGGCATTCATTTCTTGGAATTTCTCAGTGTGGTTCACTGGTCAAGTAATTTGCGCAAAAATGCACATATTGGTGAAAATCACATACAAAAATTTTTTTTTCTTGGGGGAAATTGTTTTGCAGAAATGGATCTACAGGGAAGAAATTCACAATAAAAGGCTCGTGAATTTTCATGAGGACTTAAATACACACACTGATGGGAAACTGAGGAGCCAAACCAAGGACTGGAAAAACAAGAAACCGAGAGGTACCACATTTTGCCAGCCTCGAATTGCTTCACCTCCCAGTCTCTCCTGCCTTGCCCTGCCCTTATTTTCTGGGCCCAGACTCCAGAGGTCCTCTGTCTCTGCTTTCCCACCCCTTTCTCTCTGGACCAGGGTGCAGGCCTCTCCATCAACTGCTACCCCCCCACCGCAAAACCCACAGAAAAGGGGCTGTTGCCAATTCTCTACCTCCGCTGCAAACTGTAATCACCAAATTGTTCAAAGGATAATTACGGCTTGATAGCAACATGGCAGTAACTCTTGCTTTTATTGCCGTTTGTGTTAAATATAATTGCCATGTAAATTATAGTGGGGAAAAGCACCGACCGTAAATGATTGCAGAGAAATTGCGGTGTGTCGGAATGTGTGTGTGTGTGTGTGTGCGCACTTGTGAGCAAAAAAGGAGGGAAGTAGGGAAGGTAGACAATCTCAGGTGTGCCCACGGGGAGAAGAGAGAGGTTTGAGCCAGAAAAGGTAGAGAGAGGCCTAGTTTAGCCTAGAAGGATGATGTGAGCCAGAAAAGGTAGAGAGAGTTTAGCCTAGAAGGATGATGTGTTTCAGTTTCTGCAAATGTGCGAGATTTGCCACGTACAAATTTTCAGAATGTGGTGATGGCGAATCTCAGGCTAAGATGATGTCACTGCCCAGCTCCTTCCCAGACACACACCTGCACCTGTGCATAGGCAGGAAAAATGTGTCTGCTTATTGTTATGATTATTATTTACTATTATTAATATATTTATTTATACCCCACCTTTTTCCTAGACAAGGACTCAAGGTGGCTTACATCTAAAGAAACAGCTAAAGACATTGGGGGGGGGACCAATACCATACTTTTCCATGTCTAAGATGCCCCCATGTACAAGACACCCCCTATTTTTAGGGACAGGGACACGGGTGGCGCTGTGGGTTAAACCACAGAGCCTAGGACTTGCCGATCAGAAGGTTGGTGGTTCAAATCCCCATGACGGGATGAGCTCCCGTTGCTCGGTCCCACCTCCTGCCAACCTAGCAGTTCAAAAGCACCTCAAAGTGCAAGTGGATAAATAGGTACCCCTCCGGTGGGAAGGTAAACGGCGTTTCCGTGCGCTGCTCTGGTTCGCCAGAAGCGGCTTAGTCATGCTGGCCACATGACCCGGAAGCTGTACGCCGGCTCCCTTGGCCAGTAAAGCAAGATGAGCGCCACAACCACAGAGTCGGCCACGACTGGACCTAATGGTCAGGGTCCGTTTACCTTCACCTTATTTTTAGGGACTCCAATTTAAGAAAATAGGGGGGGGGGAGAGATTGTCCTGTGTATGAGACGACCCACAGTTTTACACATAATTTTTAAGTAAAACACCCCTAGTCTTATACACAGATATGTATGGTAATTAAAAAGCAATGAAACACTAATTAGAATTAAATCTCTCTCTCTCTCTCTCTCTCTCTCTCTCTTTCTCTCTCTCTCTCTCTCTCTCTCTCTCTCTCCTTTCTCTATGAGATAGGTAGCCATCTTCAAATATATAAAGGGCTGCCACATGGAAGATGGAACAGGCTTGTTGTCTCCTGCTCTGAAGGTTAGGACTCGAACCCATGGCTTCAAGTAAGAGGAAGGAGATTCTGACTAAACATCAGGAAGAACTTTCTGGCAGTAGAAGCTGTTCAACAATGGAAGGGACTCCTTCAGAAGGCGGCGGACTCTTCTTCCTTGGAGGTTTTTAAGCAGAGGTTGGGTGGCCATCAATCAGGCATGCTTCAGTTGAGATCCCTGCATTGCAGGGGGCTGGATTAGATGACCCCAAGGAGTATCGTCCAACTCTCCAATTCTATGATTTTCAAACACAGAGATCCTTACAATAAACAGACCACCGCACTGGACCAAGGTGGGCTGTTTTCTGAAGTGCTGGATCCAGATGTGGCCTGAATCTTCAAGGCGGCACACATCCCTTGTATATTCCAGATGCCCACAGTATAATCAGACGCATGTCTACTCAGAAGTAAGTTCAGCTTGAATTCAGTGGGGCTTTCTCTGACAGCTGCTTCTGCAAAGAAGGGCTCACATGTTGAAGGAGCGGCGCACCCGATGGAGGGATAAAAGCGTGCTCTGAAGTGGAACCTCAGATTAAAACTCTTCATTGTAGACGAACACAGCAGGCTTCTGCTGAGATGCCAGCGTTTTGCTAAAAGCCCAAATTACTGAAATTGCAGAGATCTCCAGCTTGTTTCTGTGAAGTGGAGATAAACAGGAGAGGTCTGGGGGAAGGCAGAACTTGCAAATGCAGAAATGCTTTACCAACTGCACTGGCTCCCGGTGGAGAACAGGATCAGGTTTAAGGTGCTGGTTTTGACCTTTAAAGCCCTTCACGGCCTAGGACCCACATACCTATGGGACCGCCTCTCCTGGTATGTCCCACAGAGGACCTTAAGGTCCACAAATGACAATACTTTGGAGGTCCCAAGTCGCAAGGTGGTTAGATTGGTCTCAACTAGGGCCAGGGCCTTTTCAGTACTGGCCCCGACTTGGTGGAACGCTTTGTCACAAGAGACCAGGGCCCTGTGAGACTTGACATCTTTCCGGAGGGCCTGCAAGACAGAGCTGTTCCACCTGGCCTTTGGTTTGGACTCAGTCTGACCCTTATGTTTCCCTCCCCTTATGGTTTTGATCTATGGGCTACTTTTAAAATGAGGCTGCATTTTAAATTACATTTTAACCTGTATTTTAAATTGGTTTTTTCCCTATTATGTTTTTACTGTAATTTTACTGGTGTTAGCCGCACTGAGCCCGCCTCTGGCTGGGGAGGGCGAGGTATAAATAAAATTATTATTATTATTATTATTATTATTATTATTATTATTATTATTTCTATAGCTCGAGAGAATTCAGGGCAAAGTACATGCTGTGATCCCTGCGCTGTGATGCCTGTGACAGCCCTGCAAGGTAGATGGAGTTTGATGATCTCCATCTGGTGGGAGTGCAGCTATCTCTTAGCCATGAATCAACAGACACTATCTTACGCTTTTCACCTGATCATCATTATCATTTTATCTGTATGCCACCTTTTCCTAGTTAAAAGCATGCTCCAGGCAGCTGAGGCTCCAGTACTTTGGCCTCCTCATGAGAAGAGAAGACTCCCTGGAAAAGAACCTGATGTTGGGAAAGATGGAGGGCCCAAGGAGAAGGGGACGACAGAGGACGAGATGGTGGGACAGTGTTCTCGAAGCTACCAACATGAGTTTGACCAAACTGCGGGAGGCAGTGGAAGACAGGAGTGCCTGGTGTGCTCTGGTCCAGGGGGTCATGAAGAGTCGGACACAACTAAACGACTAAACAACAACAGCAGACCTGAACACAACAGGACACTGCCCACCTGCAATTCCCAACAACTGGACAGTGGAGGTGAAACCTAGCTGCCATGTCTAGTAGCCACTGATAGCCTTGTCCTTCATGAATTTGTCTGGTCCTCTATGAACAGAAGAACCCTTTGCCATCATGGTGTCCTGGCATGCAATTTTTGGTCTACAACTCCCACCAGCCCCAGCCAGCTGCAGTCCACAACTTATGGAGGGCACTTGCTTGGTGAAGCCTGGACTGGAAACATGTCAGAGTCTTAGCAGTGAGCAGATACTGTGCACAGGTCCCAAAGGCACATCAGTGTCCATAAATGTTGTCCGGTTTCTGCCAGCCTTGGCCAAGAGGCTGCCATGGAGTCCACCTACCTCTTTGACCTACAGAAAAAGGCAGCCTTGAAGATGTACAAAGTTCTTTCCAGGGCACTGCACAGCCAAAACCAGCTTCAAAACACCTGTGAATAGGAAAAGGTCTGTTGTTTCTCACCAGGCCCTCTCATTCACACCAGACCCAACAAGAGTATTGACTGGGGGCAGGGGGTCAAAGTCCACATGTGCACATTAATGTGCGATACTCTCCCTGATGCTTTTCAACATCTTTATGCACCCCCTCGCCCAGCTTGTCTAGAGTTTTGGGTTGGGCTGTCATCAGTATGCTGATGACACCCAACTCTATCTGTTGATGGACAGCCATCCTGACTCGGCCCCAGACACACTGAACAGATGTTTGGAAGCTGTGGCTGGATGGTTACGTGGGAGCCTGTTGAAGTTAAATCCTTCGAAGACAGAGGTCCTGTGGCTGGGTCGGATCAATATGGGATTGGGGTGCAACTCCCATCTCTTGCGGGAGCGCAATTAGTGCCAGCACCGTCCATTAAGAGTTTGGGTGTAATCTTCGATACCTCCCTTTCTATGGAGACGCAGGTTGCAGTTATAACGAAGGCACCATTTTTTCATCTCCGCCAAGCTAAGCAGTTGGCTCCTTACCTCTCTCGCTCTGATCTGACCACTGTGATCCATGCGACAGTCACCTCCAGACTTGATTATTATAACTCGGGCTGCCCTTGAGACTGACCCAGAAACTCCAGCAGGCGCAGAATGCCGCGGCGAGACTTCACCGCAGGATCACATTCATCCCGTGTTTTACCAACTGCACTGGCTTCCGGTGGAGTACAGGATCAGGTTTAAGGTGCTGGTTTTAATCTTTAAAGCCCTATACGGCCCAGGACCCTCATACCTACAAGACTGCCTCTCCTAGTATGTCCCACGGAGGACCTTACGGTCTTCAAACAAAAACATCTTGGAGGTGTTTTTGGCCAGGCCTTTGGCCAAGGCACAGCCTGACTCCCTCCTTTGGTAATCCTCACAGAGCTCTAGTCCAATGGTTGCCATGAATTTTATTTTGAATTGATTTTAGAATGAATTGGTTTTAGAATGCTGTGTTACTTTTATTGTTGTTAGCTGCTCTGAGCCCGGCTTCAGCTGGGGAGGGCGGGATATAAAATAATAATAATAAAAATAATAATAATAATAATAATAATAATAATAATAATAATAATAATAATTTCACATTAGGGTACCAGACAAGAGTTGAAATGGATTGCAAATCCTCAGGAAAATTTCTAATTGTGAAGGGGGGGAGGGAATGTGACTTCTGAAACTTCCAGCAGAAAAACAAGCACGGGAAGCCTTCTGAAAAGGCTCTCGCAGCGGTGTCGTACCACCGATTCAATTACAATTGTGCAATCCTTGGGAATGAGTTTTCCCCCTCTCTCTTTATTGAAATCTGCGCTGCCTATGCAAGGTTTATTATTATTGCATTGGGAATCTGGAGGATTTCCAGAGCCTTACGTCAGCAGAGCTAAGCGTGGAAGCTGGAGGCTCATCCTTGCTACTTACGGGAGAAGGTTTTGCAAAGGCAGACCAAAAAACTGGAGAGCATTCTTCGGTTGGAAAGACACGTCTGCAGATCAGGCGATGGCCGGTTGAATCACAGAGCTGTAGAATTTGAAGGGCTCCCCAAAGGTCATCTAGTTGAAAGAGAGCCCTGTTTGTAAAGCTTGATGGCCTGTGGCCTGAGAAATTCAGGTTAGGATGCTTCTGGCCACATTCCTTGCTCTCGGTCAGTCCCCTCCACCCACGTCCCTGTAATGCCACAAAATAGCACATGTTCCTCAGTTCCTAATCTCTGAATAACATCTGAATGCGCCATTTCCCTTCAGAACTTCCTTGCACATGACTTGAGCCCATCTTGACTACATTTAATTCAACCTCATTAAATGTCCCCCTCACAGAGCCGGCCGATCAAATGCACACACACGAGAGAGAAACACATAAAAGGTTATTTAATCATCATCTCCTTCTTCCTTAGATCCTGTATAAAAATCCATGCTCATTATATTTCCTTTGCTTCCTTGTCAAAGGTACTTCAACACCAAATTAACTGTAATCCAATTAACAAGGCTGGCGAGAATTATCCTTTCTTCTGTGATTCTACGATTCTCCAAGCGAGCCTTGTAAGAATGGAAGGCGTTCTCATTGTTCTGAATGATAAGGAAAGACGGAGAGGATCAGAGAAAGTTTGCTCTGGCTTCAAATCCCACACGTATCTCGCAGAGAAAAGCCCATATCCATACCCTGAATTTAGATTGTAAGCTCTTTGCAACATAGGATCAAAGAATTGCAGAGGTCCCTGCGGGCAGCGGCAGAGAAAACCTCTCAGGCACCTGCGGTGGCGTGCCCACGGGTGGGGTGAACCATCCATAGGGACGGGGTGCGCAGCACCCATGGGGACAGAACGGGGTGCTTGGCATCCTGTGCCATCCCTATGGGCACCACGGCATGCCCCATCCCTATGGATGGCGCGCCCCCTGTGCTGTGTCACCCCATGCCATCCCTATGGGCGCCACATACCATGGGGCGCATGGCACCCAAAGGGATGAGATGGGGCGCACAGCGCCCATGTTAGGTTTCTGTGTGTTGCCACTGTGCAGTGCTTGGAGTCCCAAGACTCTGTTTTGCATTCCAGACATTCCAGGCTGTTGGAAGTCTCACGGAAGATGGGAGACGGATGTGATGTTACTGGTTTCCTGTTCCTTTGTTTCAGTTGCCTCTCTGCTTTCACAGAGAGAGGGTGTATGCTTTTCTGTCTGCGTAATTAGAAATAAAACTCTTTGCAACGTAGCTCATATTTCTTGTCCTCCACTGCTGCTGTATACTCTGCTTAATGGGGAATGTGCCTGGATCCTTATCAAAGGCTCAGGTCATTAATCATCACTGGAGGAAATTCCGAAGGCTCGACCGGAGGAGTAGCTCAGTCACAGGGGAGATTCTGACAGCCCATAGGGACGGGGTGCATAGCGGGGCCTCAGCTGCCCTACAGCTGGCGGGCAGGCAGCGGGCGGATAGCGTGGAGACTGCGGGTGCCGAGACGCATGGCTTGTGCATGCTGCAGGCTCCGTGGTGCCGCCCACCATTTTGTCACCCCCTGTCAGGGTGACATCCAGGACGACTGCACCCCCACTCCCCCTTCCTACGCCCCTGCCTGTGGGTGTTCTAGCAGACCCCTCTGTAATGCAGGAATCACAGCTAAAGAATCTCTAGCCATCCAACCTCTGTCTGAAAACCACTAAGGAAGGAGAGTCTACCACATTCAGAGGGAGTCCGTTCCACTGTTGAACAGATCTTACCACCAGAAAGTTCTTCCTAATGTTTAGTCAGAATCTCACTTTTGTCATTTGAATCCATTGGTTTGGGTCTTCCCTCCAGAGCAGCAGAAAACAAGCTGGCACATGAGGTCACGTGTGGGGCAGGTAAAGTCAGGACTTGACTGAGAGGAGCTTTGCAGGCCCTGCCAATGAACTGACTGACCGGGCCTTCAAAGCTCCTGGAGACCACTTCAAATTGCTAACCATCACCTGATTGTTGCCCTTTGATAAGTGCCTGCACATAGTTTTGCATGTGCAGTTTTTCAAACCTTGTTTTGTATGTGCACATGTCACCTGATGTTATTGTGATGCCAGGTGATTGACAGGTGGGTGGTGTGAGGGGGAAATTGCCTTTGAGGGTTCAGTATGGAAGATCAAGTTCCCAGTTGCACAGACTTTATTCAGCAATGCATTACAGGGTAGAGTCCAGAGTGTCTGCGAGAGCTTTCCATTACGATACATGCTTTATTGGGGGGGGGGGAATGACACTTGGCTGCTTCATCCCCTCCTGACTCAGCTCCTGCCATCCTACTGCCCCACCATCTCTCATTCAACCACAGTTCTTGGAATGTAACTTTGCTCAAGAAAAGAGATTCTGATTAGGCATTAGAAAGGACTTTCTCACAGTAAGAGCCGTTTGACAGAGGAACGGACCCCCTCAGAAGGGTTCTCCTTTCTGGGGGGTTTTTAAACGGAGGCCAAATGGTCATTTGCCAGGGATGATTTAGCTGTGGTTCCTGCAATTCCCTTTGGGTCCCTTCCAACTCTGCAGTTCTATGATTCAACTCTTCCTCTTCTTCTTTTTGATGTACGTGCAGAACTCTCCTTGTACCTTATCCAAAGCTGCTTTTCACCCTTACATTCAGCTAAAGGTAAAGGGACCCCTGACCATTAGGCCCACTCGTGCCGACTCTGGGGTTGCGCCGCTCATCTCGCTTTACTGGCCAAGGGAGCCGGCGTACAGCTTCCGGGTCATGTGACTAAGCCGCTTCTGGTGAACCAGAGCAGCGCACGGAAACACCGTTTACCTTCCCGCCAGAGCAGTACCTATTTATCTACTTGCACTTTGATGTGCTTTCGAACTGCTAGGTTGGCAGGAGCAGGGACCGAGAAATGGGAGCTCACCCCGTCACAGGGATTCGAACCACCGACCTTCTGACCAGCAAGTCCTAGGCTCTGTGGTTTTACCCACAGCGCCACCCGCATCCCTACATTCAGTTAGGGTCTCCCTAAAGTGGTTCTTCCCGTTTTACGGTTAGTCTGAAGTGACATTGGCCTTGCCAATAGTGAGTTTTGTGGGAATGCTCAGGGAGGCAGGAGAGGATATATTGTTTATTAACATCCTTCCTAACTTGCGTTAGCAGAGTTCTACATTCCCCTTTTAAACACACAGTGGTTAGCTTGTTGCAAGCTTGTTTAAGCTTCTCAATATACAATTCCTGGAAATTTCCCTTATATCCCTCTTTAAAAGAATAGGCGCGACACAATCTTGTGTAATGTATACAAAAGACGTTTACTCACTCATTCAGTTCACAGATGGATCCCTGAAGGCAGATTTAGTTACACAGTATATACATGTGGAACTATCCCATATGGGGGTAATTTCTTTGCCAACAGATCATTTCTAGCTAAAAAGCTGCTGGTCTTGCAATGGAAAAGTCAAAGAGAAGGAAAGGGAATTGTTACCTGCACAGGTAAGGCCACGCCCACCTCTAGTCACAAGCTAAAGGAAGTTTGTCCCAGTCAGGAGGAAGCAGGAAGTTTTCGACAGACTGGACCAAACATCCCCTCGCATGTCCACTCTAGGAAAACTAGGAATGTTGTACTTGACTGCTACTTGTGTATCACATAATAATAATAATAATAATAATTTTATTATTTGTACCTCTCCCATCTGGCTGGGTTTCTCCAGCCACTCTGGGTGGCTTCCAACAAAGATTAAAAATACATTAAAATGTCACACGTTAAAAACTTCCCTGAACAGGGCTGCCTTCAGATGTCTTCTAAATGTCAGGTAGTTGTTTTTCTTTTTGACATCTGGTGGGAGGGCATTCCACAGGGTGGAAGCCACCACCGAGAAGGACCTCTGCCTGGTTCACTGTAGCTTTGCTTCTCGCAGGGAGGGAACCACCAGAAGGCCCTTGGATCTGGACCTCAGTGTCTGGGCAGAACGATGGGGGTGGAGACACTCCTTCAGGTATACTGGGCCACAGCGACCCAAGAAGGTCTGTGTTCATGAAGAGCCAGCCTTCCAGCCACACACATTTCCACATCCTTGGGCTAGAATCTGCGGAGGTCCGTCCCTGTTCTCCTTGCAGCTGCTCAGATAGGCATCTTGCTCCCTGGGTGCCCCAATGTTGCCACCATCCCCAAAGCATAATCAGTCAAGGCAGAAGCCAGCCACTTGTGGTTCACTCCCTCTTCTCATCCTGATTATGATGATCATTACTGTCTCATTTCGAGCTGTAAATCAGAAATATTGTGTCTCGTATTTTTCCCCCCTCTGGGGGAATGGCAAAGCTCAGCCTGGGAGGGACTCCGAAGTTCAGTGCCATTTCCCTTCAAAATGGGTTTGACAAATCGAATCCGTCGCAGTTCCTTTCCTCCATTTTCTTCCCCTCCCTTCTTCTTCTTCTTTTTTTCCCTTAGTGGAAGTTTTGATTGGAATCAATCTTATTTTTTTTTACGAGTAGAAAAAGGGAGTAGTTAAAAGTAAGATTTATTCCGAATTCATCTTATCGGCTCCCAGACATTCAATTTCGTAATCAATTCCCGCTGGGCCCACACCAAGAAACCCGTATTCAGAATCAATCTTGTATTTCATTAGGTTATTTCTGGTGTTAAAAAATAAGATTGATTTGTACTTTATGTTATAGTGCTCCTGCAATTTATTTTTTAATGATATGAGGTAAGAATCAATCTTGGCTGAAGATTTCTCTGTTCTGCTCACTTCCCCCTCGCGTTGGAAAGAGAAAGGATTTTCAAATTCTTCCAGATGGGGCCTGGCCTCTGCTGGCCTCTGCATATCTCTGGACAAAGAGAGATTTCTGACAAGGGACGATGATGCCAGGAGAACCAGCCTCTGCGCCATCTCAAAATGAAACCCAGCTCCCTGACTGGGCATAGTTAAGCTGTGGAACTCACTTCTGCAGGAAGAAGTGATGGCCACAGACTTTAGAAGAGGATTAGATGGATTCGTGGAGGAGAAGGCTACTGCATACCCTCTGATATTCCTCAGATGAAAATAGGGATGCTACAACAGCAGCAAGAGTCTTGTTAGCACAAGGAAATCCCAACGAAAGAACAGGTGTCCAAGAGAAAAACAACTACCAAACTTTTAGAAGACATCTGAAGGCAGCCCTGTTTAGGGAAGCTTTTAATGTTTAATAGGTTATTGTATTTTAGTGTTCTATTGGAAGCCGCCCAGTGTGGGCGGCAGTGGCGTAGCGTGGGTTCTCAGCACCCGGGGCAAGGCAAGTAATTTGCACCCCCTAACCCGTGGATTTTAGCACTCGAGTCTCTTCCGCGCCCCCCCCCCCCAGATGTTGCGCCAGGTGCGGCAGCCCCCTTGCACCCCCCACGCTATGCCACTGCTCCCACCACAAGTCTTCAGGACAGCCATCAGAAGGCTGGCGCGGGGAGAAGGTCTCTCCGCCCCACCGCCAGGCTTCGGAGCAGCCTTCCGAAGGCTGGTGGCGGGAGGAGGTCTCTCCCGCCTTGGAGAGGTTCCCGCTTCCTCGAGGGGGGCCGGCCAAACGCGCCCCCCCAAATGTTGCGCCCGGTGCGGCCGGCACCCCTGGCACCCCCCACGCTACGCCACTGCTGGGCGGGGTATAAAGAGTAAATGATGATGATGATGATGTGGAATTGGCTAAGTTGACATACACATTGCGTAACAAGGACAGTCGTGACTTCAAGGAAGAAAGGGACCTTTTGACAAATTATCTAAGAAGACAACAAAACGATTTGGACTCCTTGGCAGGATAATGATATGTACAATTTTATAATATGCAGAGGACAATATCTGCAAAGAAACCAGAAACCAGAGAGGGAAGTTCTTGCGGGGGGGGAGGGGGCAATGTAAATGGTTATATTGACTGATAATTTGTTTACTAAAATTGTTCATATATATATATATATATATATATATATATATATATATATGTAGATTTTCACGGGTACAGGAATGCAGGTTTTGGTGTCTTCGGGTGTCTTCCCGTGTAAGAGTCGGGGTGTCTGTGCGACGTTTCGACGAGGTCTCACTCGTCATCTTCAGGCTGGTGCTTTCGGCTTCTTGTTACAAGTAACAAGAAGCCGAAAGCACCAGCCTGAAGATGACGAGTGAGACCTCGTCGAAACGTCGCACAGACACCCCGACTCTTACACGGGAAGACACCCGAAGACACCAAAACCTGCATTCCTGTACCCGTGAAAATCTACGAAAGCATATATATATATATATATATATATGACATTTCTCACTGTCCCCCACTGACCTTCCTTGACCCCCCATTTTTGTGCCCCCTCCACAGAGCATTTCCTATCAGAAGAATGGCATGCCCTCCACCATCCTCAGAAAACCACTCATTCCCAATTTTATTTTAGGGTTGCCACACGTCTGGAATTTCCCTAACATGTCTGGGAATTTAACTACGACAGGAGTGTCTGGGAAATCGCCAAAATGACATTTTATTTTATTGCCAACAGAACCAGGAAGTGTGTGAAAAAGCTCAACAATTTTTGTGTCCAACAAAGGAAGAACGGCAAGCCAAGCTTTTGGACTACGCAGAACTGGCTAAGCTGACAGAGAGGATAGATGAGAGAGACAACACTGATTTCAAAAAGGAGTGGGAACCATTTATAAACTATATAAAAAGACAGTATAAAGATTTGGAGCCATTGGCAGGTTTTGACTAAACTTCCACAGCTATATAAGAGGTAAAAACCAGCAGGGTATAGAATTTGTTTAATAAATCAATACGGAAATACGGGGGAAGCCAAAGAGTGGTGGGGAGAAATACGGATATATAAATTGTTCAGTTAAGATTTGTGGGAAAATTGTTGTTATAATTTGAAAATGCAATAAAAAATATTTAATTTTGTGTGTGTCCTATTTTATTTTATTCTTTGGTAGATTTACAAAACACAAACCAATACATAAATTTTAGAAAGGGGCAATATTAGATGCGGACACACAAAGTAAATTCTTTCTTTCTTTCTTTCTTTCTTTCTTTCTTTCTTTCTTTCTTTCTTTCTTTCTTTCTTTCTCTGCTTTCTTCCCTCCCAGGGCAGTCCTGTCCTCTGCCTTCCCCTCAGGGCTGGCACATCACACAGGGCTTGGTGGACATTCAGAAGCCGAGATGGCTTTTGTAATTCCGAACTTTCCCTGGAAAATCGGGGCACTTGGAGGGTCTGCTACCAATGGCTACTAGCTATTATGGCTCTGTTCAGCCTCCGCAGTCAGAGGCAGCCTTGCTTCCGAATACCTGTCGCTGGAAACCATGATTCGGGGAGAGGCAGAGCTGTCTTTCCCATTGGTCCAAGTGGTGCATTACCACGGCGCCGGCCTCTCAGGGACACCCAAGCGAGTGGGGGAACTGTGTGGCTTTGCCGGCAGCCTCCCCTTTCCCTGCACGCCCGCCAGCTGCACCCCACCAACTACCATATTTTTCGCTCCATAAGACGCACTTTTTCCTCCTAAAAAGTAAGGGGAAATGTGTGTGTGTCTTATGGAGCGAATGCAGGCTGCGCAGCTATCACTGAAGCCAGCACAGCAAGAGTGAGAGCTGCACAGCGCCTCTTGCTCTGCTGGCTTCTTATGAAGCCCCTTCCATTCCACTGAGAGCCAGTGTAGTGTAGTGGTTAAGAGCGGTAGTCTCGTAATCTGGGGAACTGGGTTCGCGTCTCTGCTCCTCCCCATGCAGCTGCTGGGTGACCTTGGGCCAGTCACACTTCTTTGAAGTCTCTCAGCCCCACTCACCTCACAGAGTTTTTGTTGTGAGGGAGGAAAGGAAAGGAGATTGTTAGCTGCTTTGAGACTCCCTAGGGTAGTGATTGTGAGAATGTTCTGGGGTGCAGGAGAGGATATATTGACTAATTATATCCTTATCCAACTTGTGCTAACAAGTTCCCAAAATATCAGCAGAGTTTATAGACATTCCCCTTTTGATTCACAACGGTAACGTGTGCACAGGTTCGCTAGAACCTCTATAATAATTACTCTGGTAATTTCCCCTTTTGTTCCCTCTTAAAATACAAGACACGACACAGTCTTTATAAAAGTATAAAAGTTTACTCACATTCTGTTCACAATATGATCCCAGAAGGCAGACAGCTTAAAAAGGTTACATACATTCAGAATCTGTCTTACAGCAAGATAGTCCTTTCCTCCTCTCTTGGCTGAGAGCCAAGAGAGCATCTTTAGATGCTTCCTCATCGAAGGGAAATGGCAGAGAGAGAGAGATGGCTGCCTGCCCTGTGCTTTTATCATTTACCTGCACAGGTGAGGCCACACCCACCTCTGGTCACATGCGGAGGAAGTCCGTCCCCAGGAAGTTTACCTGCTTGCTGGACAAGACATCCCTCCCCATGTTCTAACATGTACACTCTAGGAATGTTGTCATTGACTGCTCCTGTGTTTACATCCCACAGTGATAAAGTGGGATATCAAATCCAAACTACTACTACTACTACTCTTCTTCTTCTTCTTCTTCTTCTTCTTCTTCTTCTTCTTCTTCTTCTTCTTCTTCTTCTCATCCTGCTTTGTTAGGAGGCCAGCAGACCAAGAGGCACTGCGCAGCTCTCACTCTTGCTCTGCTGGGTTCAGCAGAGCAGCACAGCGTCTCTTCAGTGAAGCAGGAGGAGGAAGGGAAGGGAGCCCTTACAGAGCCCCTTACGTTCCTCCTCCAGCTTCGCTGGGAAGCCAGCAGAGTAAGAGCCACTGCGCAGCTATCGCTCTTGCTCTGCTGGCTTCAGTGATAGCTGCGCAGCTTGCTTTGGCTTTTCCGGGAGGTGGGAGAAGGGACGGAGAGCAGCCCGTCAGTCCCTTCTCCCACCTCCCAGAAAATCCAGGAAGAGACGCTCTATCTTTAAAGATAGTGTGTCTGCGGCTCTTGTTGGCTTCTCTTGTTTTCCTCCTCTAAAAACAAGGTGTGTCTTATAGAGCGAAAAATACGGTATATGGCTGGCGGGTGTGCAGCTTCCTTCCCCAGCCTCCACGGGCTGCCTTCTTGGGCGCCGGAGAGCATGTCAGCTAGCACTTTTTCCTGCTTGATTGCTGCCACCACGCCGGGGATCAGGGTGGTGGGGGAGGCAGAGGACATTTTCCACCGCTCCCTCCCTTGTTTTGGAGTTGCCGGGGGTGGGGGCGCAGAAGGGATCTTTGCACCACAGTGCTGGATATGCTTAAGACGGCCCTGAATATTGTCATAAAAGGTGGGTGCCTCCCCATCTCTTGGCCAAGCAGTGGCAAAAGCCCATGGGGTCCCAGGGTCTGTGGTCTTTTGGAGAACTGGGACATGAAGGAGATGGTCGAAGCTTTAAGAAATATGGTTTATTCACCTTTTTACACCTTCGGTCTGCACGGAGGGAGTCCAGATCTTATGGCATGGTCACTTCAGGAGGGGTTTCTCTTCCACAGCAGTGCAGCCAGCCTTCAGCCAGCCTGCCCAAGATGGATCCCAGTCTTTCTTCTTCTTCCTCCCAGAACACCTTGCGAAAAGACTCTTTTCTTGTTACCTCACACCCAGTTAGCCTGGCAACCTTCCAAGCCCCCAGTCCCTGTTCACATCTCAGGGCAAGGAGGGAAGGATGGTTTTCTTGCATTGAATGACCCTCAGTGGCCCTCTCTTGGTTCTTAATGGCCCCAGCTTGGCCAGGTCGTTTTGCTTAGGCTAGCCCAGGAATCTCCCGCAGCTGGTATTTTTCTCTTCACACCTCAGATAATCAAAACCCTACCATTCATTCATTTCTAAGGTTCCCCTAGAAATCTTTGCACCACGGCACCAGATATGCTCAAGGCGGCCCTGGGGAGAGGACTCTCATGCTCCAATCCTGCTTGTGGGTTTCCCTTGGGGACATCTGGTTGGCCACTGTGAGAACAGGATTCTGGACTAGATGGGCCACTGGTTGTTGGGAATTCAAGCCTTAGCAGGAGAAACTGGCCACTCTCCAGGCACCCGGCTTGAATCCCGGTTGACCTCCCTGTCTGCATTCCCGAGCAGGATCCAGGCCAGGTCACGATCGGCGATCCTCCTCAAGCGTGAGATGAACACACCACTCTTCCCTGCTCCCTGCTCCCCCCAGGGAGGGGAAAGAGATAGACAGAAATGTATTTACATGCCTTTATTTCTGTCTTTGCAGCATTGCAGAGAAACGCGTCTGCTCTCTTCAAACTCCATCAGCAGAGAGACAAACTCCACCTCCTGTACTTCCTGTACAGGTCAAATTACACTCTGAGCTAAATCCAGTGCTCAGCACAGTGAATAGCCTGTCCCTCTGTTCCCACGGTACAGTCCCAAACATTCCCATCCTGTTTTGCTTTCCAGCCAGCTGCAGCTCGCTGCCGCATTGCTCCTTTTCCGTAACACTGGTTGGATCCAGCAGGCTCTTACAAGGTTCTTATGTTCAGGCTACTAATCTCTGCACATAGCAGGGGTGGACAGGAATGCTGTGCTGCACTGGCTGCAGCTCAGGGGGTTCCTGGGTGTATTTTGTTATTAATGTATTAATGTTGTATTTTAATCTTGTATTTTAAGCTTTATTTCAATCAATTGTTTTTATATTTGGTGTTAGCAGCCCTGAGCCCGGTCTTGGCTGGGGAGGGCGGGGTATAAATAAAATTATTATTATTATTATTATTATTATTATTATTATTATGGATCTGGGGGAAAGCTGGCCTAACCCACCCCAGACTGATGCCTGCCTAATCACAAGGAACGTCTTCAAGGAGGGGAAGTTCCCTCTCTTCCCGTGACAGCCAGAGCTTGAGTTGTGTCTGCATCCCTAAGTTTTAAGCCACTTGCTCCCAGTCCTGTGTTCACAGGACAAGGACGGGTCCATGTTTTCTTTCTTCATTCTGGCATCCTTTCATCTATTTATAATAGGTTGTCATGTTCCCTCTTATCTCCCTCCTTTCTAGGTTGAACATTCGTTCCCTCTGCTTTTGTTCAGCTTGCAGCCAAGTCAGAGAATCAGAGAATCATAGAATCATAGAGTTGGAAGAGACCACAAGGGCCATCAAGTCCAACCCCCTGCCAAGCAGGAAACACCATCAGAGCACTCCTGACATATGGTTGTCAAGCCTCTGCTTAAAGACCTCCAAAGTAGGAGACTCCACCACACTCCTTGGCAGCAAATTCCACTGTCGAACAGCTCTTACTGTCAGGAAGTTCTTCCTAATGTTTAGGTGGAATATTCTTTCTTGTAGTTTGGATCCATTGCTCCGTGTCCACTTCTCTGGAGCAGCAGAAAACAACCTTTCTCCCTCCTCTATGTGACATCCTTTTATATATTTGAACATGGCTATCATATCACCCCTTAACCTCCTCTTCTCCAGGCTAAACATGCCCAGCTCCCTTAGCCGTTCCTCATAAGGCATCGTTTCCAGGCCTTTGACCATTTTGGTTGCCCTCCTCTGGACACGTTCCAGTTTGTCAGTGTCCTTCTTGAACTGTGGTGCCCAGAACTGGACACAGTACTCCAGGTGAGGTCTGACCAGAGCAGAATACTGTGGCACTAAGTCCAACCCCAGCAATCCAGACTCTCAGAGCCCCTACCCCGAGTCTCATACTCCTTTCCTTGTCTTTGTAGTTCTCTTCAGGATCCTTCCTGTGCCCCCAAAATCAGGGCTGGTGGTCGTCTCCACAAACTATACACTAACTCTTTGTTAATGCTGGAGGATGGTTCCACTGTACATTAATCAATTGATGGGATATGAAAACCCTGCCAATCTGTTAAGTGTATTGTTAAATAATCTACAAGGAATTGTTGATGAAATTGATATGGGAATGGTGCTTGCCACATTTGGGACATTTCAACAATGTCAAAACTGATAGACTGTGTCCTCTGGCAAGAAGGCGGTTCTATGGAAGATCAGTGCTGTGGGTGGATGTTTAAAGGTCAACCTTTGCAACAAAACTTGCCTGTTGGGAACTACGTGCCATTCAGGCCCCAATCCCATGACTTCCCCTAGTGCAAGTTTCAGTCTTTTGTTGTTGTTGTTGTTGTTGTTGTTGTTGTTGTTGTTGTTGTTGTTATTATTCATTATTTATTCAACTCATACCCCACTCTATTCCTGGAGGTCTCAGGGCGGTTCACAACAAGATCACAACATATAAAATCAAACCAAAAGCAATACCCCCCCAAAAGCAATACCCCCCCCAAAAGCCACATTCTAAAACGGTGTTGGGTGTCAATAAGATCAACAAAAGGCCTGATTAAAGAGGAACGCTTTTGCCTGGCACCTAAAGGTGCCCGGCAAACTTCCCTGGGGAGAGCATTCCATAGACGGGGAGCCACTGCAGAGAAGGCCCCGTTCTTGTGTTGCCACCCTTTGGACCTCTCGAGGAAGAGGCACACAAAGGAGGGGAGGCAGTGGGGTGAGGTGAGGAGGGGCATGTGTGTGTGTGTGTGTGTGTGTGTGTGAGAGAGAGAGAGAGAGAGAGAGAGAGAGAGAGAGAGAGAGATTTATTAAATTTTCTGTTTTACAATTTAAAATACTCATTTTACATCCTTAAGATATCAAGGACTTCCCTTCTTCTCTTTCCATGGTTCATTTAACATAAATCCCTGCATATTTTTTTAAAAAACTATACCATTCAGTATTCCATTATTGCACCCATCAACACTTATTTACACTGCTGAATTAATTCTGCCAGCGTTTTCAGCTGTACACAATTCTTTCCTATATATTCAATAAACATTTTCCAATCTTCTTTAAACGTATGTTCTTCTTGTTCTCTTATTCAATGTGTTAAGAGGAGGGGCAAGTGGGGGGAAATGGAATAAAAGGATTACAGAATTCTGGGTTTGGAAGGGAGAAGCAAAAGTCATCTACTCTAACGACCTGCAATGCAGGAATCACAGCTAAATAATCCCTGACAGATGTGTTTGAACACAATCTGCCCTTTTCCCCTTTTGGGGTATCCAAGAGCCCGTATAGAGTCCTCACATAGGTTCCCTATTGGAAGGGGAAAATAACAGAGGCCAACCAGAGAATATTGAGAAGCAAAGCAGCTAGTAAGCCTGATCTTTATTGATCTGTTGCAACAGGGTGCCCCCCTCACGTGCAGGAAAGGAGGAGGACCCCGAACAAAGGTGTGCCTGCCCTCATTTAGACATTTTAAATTCCCTGCCCTGGAGCTCCAGACCACCCCCCACAAACATCATACCTACATCACAGAAAAGGCGGTTTACAACAGAAATTTGAGTGTTGTTGTTTTTCCTGTCTGGCAGGTTATCTGATAATGCCTTGTCTGATTGCCTTTCCTGGTAGCCTGGCCATTCCTTTGAAATGATGATTACGATTACCCAGTTCCTGAGACAATGGGGAAGTTCCCTCACCCCCCTCCCTCCTTGCAGAGAAAACATTTGGTCAGTTGGGGAGTCAAAATGGTTTCAGGAAGGTCTTCCTGTGCTGCTCCAGACATTGGTACATTTATTATATATATGTGACCTTAAAATTCTTATAACAAGCAGAGACATCACCTTGCCAACAAAGGTCCGTATAGTTAAAGCTATGGTTTTCCCAGTAGTGATGTGTGGAAGTGAGAGCTGGACCATAAAGAAGGCTGATCGCCAAAGAACGGATGCTTTTGAATTCTGGTGCTGGAGGAGACTCTTGAGAGTCCCATGGACTGCAAGAAGATCCAACCTCTCCATTCTGAAGGAAATCAGCCCTGAGTGCTCACTGGAAGGACAGATCCTGAAGCTGAGGCTCCAGTGCTTTGGCCACCTCATGAGAAGAGAAGACTCCCTGGAAAAGACCCTGATGTTGGGAAAGATGGAGGGCACAAGGAAAAGGGGACAATGGAGGACGAGATGGTTGGACAGTGTTCTCGAAGCTACCAGCATGGGTTTGACCAAACTGCGGGAGGCAGTGGAAGACAGGAGGGCCTGGTGTGCTCTGGTCCATGGGGTCACGAAGAGCCGGACACGACTAAACGACTAAACAACAACAACAACAGATGGCCATTCAAGCTCTGCTTGGAAACCTCCAATGAATTAGAGTCCACCACCTTCCAAGGGAGCCCGTTCTGTTGTCAAACAGCTCCCACCATCAGAAAGTTCTTCCTAATGTGGGGTCAGAATTGCACCCTCAACCGCTTCGTCCTCTATATAGCCCTGCCTCTGGAACGTCAACAGAATAATAATAATAATAATAATAATAATAATAATAATAATAATAATAATAATTTATTATTTGTACCCCGCCCATCTGGCTGGGTTTCCCCAGCCTCTCTGGGCGGCTTCCATAAAAACCAAAAATACACTAAAATAACACAGATTAAAAACTTCCCTGAGCAGGGCTGCCTGGGCTGAACAGAAGATAAGAAGGGCCTGCTGGATGAGGCCAATGGCCTCCTGTTCTCACAGTGGCCAGCCAGATGCCCCAATTGGAAACCCAGAAGCAGGATTTGAACTTAGGAATCCTCTGCCCTCCAGGGCTTTCCAGAAAGGGGCAAATGGAAGCATTTCTGCCTCTGACCAGCAGTGCCTCCTGCAGAAGCGAGTTCCATAGTTTAACGTTGTTATGGAAAAATCTAGGTGTGAGGCTGCTCAGTCCCCCAGCTGGTCAGGCAGAGACCGCGGGTCCCTGCCGAATAAAGGAAGGAGTCCAGCCACCAACCGGAGCAAATAGCTGCTGTAGACCAAAGTTTATTGCGCAACAGGTTCAAAGAGGAATTTTGAACCCCGAGGATGGGGTGACAAAGACTTTTAGAACTTCCCCACCATATCCCAGAATACAGTTCGTACAGCATCATTGCTACATCACTGACATGTCACAAAAGGGGAGGGGTAGACAGGGGTTACACTAGTTGAACCTTGGCAAACATGTCCAGAGGAGTCATTGGTACAAGATTAGCATAGGCAGACATGGCAGGGCAAGCCCCAGGTATAAGATTAGCATAGACAAATACCTCTTAAGTACCCACCACCCAAAAGTACAATAGAAGTTCCTTTGCATGTCTGGAGCCTGAGGCGAGTCAGGTGATGAGATTTGGCTTTGCTTGGCTAACAATGAGCCCAGCAATTGTCACCTCTGGGAACTTCCTAGAGTTCTTTTTCAAGGGGAAAATAGCTTTGGAATGGAGGAAACTGGCAAAGGAGTTGATTTTATATTATTTTTAAAGCTAGCTAACTTCCCTGAGCTGTCAAGTTGAAAGGATACATTCAGGCATAACATTTAACTTTAAAGATGTGCCCCCCCCCGTAATTTCCATAACAACGTTGTACTGCTTTCTTTGACCACTTAGAATCGAGATCTTCCACCATGCAAGCGTGCCAGTCCAAAAGTGCGAGATTCTTCGTATTTGTAGAACATTTCTCTCTCTCCCCGTCCCCCGCCAGTCTTGAGCCCGATCCGATAATCACCGCCTGCGTCAGACAGTCTCTGTCTTCCACTCTCTGTGTTTTTCTTTGGAGAGCGACAGTCCATTTTATTTCATTATCGTCCCTCCTCATCTGGCCCCCTCTTCATCTCTTTCTCTCTGCATTTCCTTCCCGCGTTCTCATTACCCATTTCCATATTGCCATGCCGACTCGCGCATCGAAATGCGAATTTGATAAAGCAGCGGCAGGTCGGCGCGCCAAAATGCAGCCTGAAAATTAGGCCTTTCCACACACAAAAAGGAGGATTTTCCCCTCTTCCCACCCACCCCCTCCTGCTAAACATGGGGAGGGAAGGAAGGGTAATTGATTTGCTTCCAATGCTCCTGCACGAAATGAAATCCTTCCAGCAATTACTGGCAGATAATGGCCCAAAATTAAACATTCTTGCTGCTTGCTAACTAGAGAGGTGTTTTTTTTTTTTAAAAAAAAGAAGGATCCAGTGCATAATAATCAGCAATGCATTAGATATTCAGTCTCCATCTACATTACGGAAAGCAAGGATTTCATGGCCATTATAAGCCTTTATGGTTAATTATGTGAAATTGGGTTCCTAACTGCTGAACGGACGGATGGAGAGACAATGGGGTCTGCACCACACAGGAAACAAACACAGTTAAGTCAAGAGTCCTCTGATGCTCAAGAATGATGCGATGTGGCAGGAACAGGTGAGGAATGCGAAAACAAAGTACCGCCAGAGGGATCTGCGTTCAGATCTGAGTTCAAAACTAGCCCTCACAAGCATCTGAAGCTGAATGATGGATGATTCAGGGCAGATATAAGGAAGGACATCTCCCTTATGAAGCGCAGGGTTCAACTATGGAACTCTCTGCCACATGAGACAGTAATAGCCATCAACCTGGATGGCTCTAAAACAGCAGTTCTCAACCTGTGGGTCCCCAGATGTTGTTGGACTACAACTCCCATCATCCCTGAGCTCTGGCCTTGCTAGCTAGGGGTGATGGGAGTTGTAGTCCAACAACATCTGGGGACACACAGGTTAAGAACTGCTGGTTTAGAGGTTCAAAAGCTAGATAAAATTACAGTAAAAGCAGCTGGGAAAGGGGCACAAATGCCTGTGGAACGATCTCCGGTGACAGCCTTAAAGCTGATGTTCATGAAAGCAGCCAGGCCAGTCAAGGTCTCATGCGCTCAGTCCTGTGTTTTTGTTCTGGGAAGGGTCTCCCCCCCCCCGCCCCGCAAAGGAATGCCTTCCCTCGAGGCCCTACTCACATTACGGTGATGTTGAAGGTGTCTGGAATGTACGTTGGGATGGGCATGTGCCAACTGCAGTAGAAGCCGCTGGGGTAATTGTCCGACCGGCACATCAATGCGGGCTCCTTGGGCAGAGCTGTTGGGAAAGAGAAAGGGGCCCTTGTGCTAAGACCTGCTTGTGGGTTTCCCACTAAGGGATCTGAATGACCACTGTGAGAAACAGGACGCTGGACTAGATGGGCCATTGTCCTGTGTCAGGGGCTGGACTGAAGAGGAATGGTGAGGACTGTCCCCTCCTTCTCTTGAACAGGAGGACAGTATAGATTTAGAACAGTGGTTTGCAGAAGGGCATGGTTCAGAGGCTGCAGAGGGGAGAAGCTGGGAAATATTGGAAGAGGAACAGCAGGAAGAAGAAGCACAGGGGAGGGACAGCTGACAAACTCAGTGTGCTGGTCCCGGGGGCTAACCGAGAGGCGAGGTCCTAGTCCAGTCCGAGGTCGATGGTGCAGTATGGAGGCTGTCCGTCAAAGCTGTAGCTGGGTCCAAGGCGGGGAGACAGGTGGGGTCAGGAACTCTGGCAGAAGAGCAGGATAGGGTGCAGGCAGGAACAGGCTACCAACAATGTTGCTCCCGCAACCTGGGACTGGGGCTGGCCGGCTTTTATCTCCTCTGTGGCAGAGGGTGGCCCCGGTCCACAGGTGACTCGCCTCTCCTGGCCTGGAGGTGAGCACTTCTCCTGCGGGAACTTAGTTCCCTCCGCCTCTCTGCCCTGAGCCTCTGCAGCTCAGGAGAGGCTGGAGGGTTACTGGACCCAGAGGCAACCTCAGCTTCCTTTGACGAGGCTGAGAGTGGAGCACCTGCAGGCAATGGGTCCTCAATCACCCCAGGAGCCAGAGCAGTCTCAGCTGGTGCCTGCACCTGAGGATCTGGCACAGGTGAGAACCCTTCAGGTTCAAGCCCCAGCCCCGGTTCAGCCAGTCCTGGAGGCAGGGACTCCTGTGCAGGCTGGGATTCCTCAGGTTCAGCCTCTGAGTCCGAATCCCAGGCCAACACACTCAGTGTCCTTGGAAAGCATTCCTGACCCCCCTCCCAGTACCAGGCGTGCATTGAGAGTAGTAGAACAGAAAGCTCAGAGGCAGAAAGCGGAGATTAGCCGACACAAGGGTGATAGGAGAGACGGAGACGGAGGGGGTGGGTCTTTACTCAGAGAGACGGAGGGGGTGGGTCTTTACTCGGAGCAAAGCCATTATCCTAGCTGGACTGCATTCCTTCGTCTCTCTCTGGGCATAGTGAATGAATGAACTGGTTGTTTTTTGTTGTTGTTTATCTGCTTCTTGGCTGCCACCGTGGGAGAAATCAGATTCCTTGAAGCCTGACATCAGCAGGCTTTTCTTAGATTCTTAAATCCTACCTCACAGTAGACCACCAGGCAGCCTTGGGATGATCTTGCAGCACTCAGGCTCATCGCTGAATCAGAATCTGGTGGATCACTTCACACAGGTCTTTCTTAACAAGAAAAATGGTTTCGGGTCCTTTGTGCCAACAAACTGGGTGGCTCATGGGTGAATATGCAAAGAATGAGAGAGTGTTGGAAGTCAGGGGCCAGAGGCATTTAGGGGCCGAAGGACTGTGGCAGAGATGTTGGAAATAATTTGGAGGCAAATTTGAAGCCATGTGGCAACTTCAGTGTAATCACTTAATCCAGACTTTACAGGGCCAGTAACTGGAGATACAGCAATGGACTAGGTGACCCTCAAGATCCCTTCCAGCTCTACGATTCCATGACTCTATGATTTGGAACTTTATCTATGTCACCCATTAGCTCACCTGGTGACATTTAAGGCGGGGGGAATCGAGGGATCACATGAGATACTATGGTGTTGGCTTGACAGCTGCACTGTCTATTTGGAGCAGTCAGTTAAAACCAAAATCTGGGCAGCTTAGACTTTTCATAGAGTTGGGACCATCTACTCCAACCCCCTGCAATGCAGAAATTGCAGCTAAAACGCTTTGCTCCAATGTCTTGAATTGTTATATTTTTATGAATCGAAAAATAGCTGGATGCCATTGGCGGAATTCCTTGGGCATGGCGGAGGGCCTGGAAGTGATCTAGTTTCCACAGCTGTTGCCTCAACCTGCCATGACATCACAGAAGGCCTCAAAAGCCCTGGCTGCTGCTGCACAGAGCTAGATAGCTGTGTTGGATAGAGCATGGTGCTGACACCACCAAGGTTGCAAGATTGATCCCTGTAAGGGACAATTGCATATTCCTGAATTGCAGGGGGTTGGACTAGGTGACCCTCAAGATCCCTTCCAGCTCTCTGATTCCATGAGCCACAGAGAAGCCTTCGATCCTTCATTCCGTTTTCTAGGAACAGCCTGTGTAAAAACACAGCCCAGAATTGTTGCTTAAGCTGTGGGCTCACGAATAACACCTTGCTAGTGGTCTGATGGTTTTGGACAGAGACCTCTAAGGGACATGCCAAACTGGCGGGATAAAAGATCATTAAAAGTGCTTGATCTGATGGCTTGGTAATTTGACATCTGAATCAGACCACAATCTACAAGCAGTCTGAGAAGGAGATAAGCCCTGTGGCTGAAATACTGCAATTCCTTTCTTATTGCTAGTATTGAATTTATTGCTTGTTTTATTGCTACTTATTGGTGCATGGTAGTGTCTGTGGTTAGATTTTGCTGCTGATTAAATATTTTCATACCCGCCAACATTTCTCCAAAGAAAATAGGGATGTCCTAATAATAATTTTATTATTTATACCCAACTCATCTGACAGTTTCCCCAGCTACTCTTCCAACATATATAAAAACGTAATGAAACATTAAACATTTTAAAACTTCCCTGGACAAGGCTGCCTTCAGATGTTTTCTAAAGGTTGTATAGCTACTTTATCTCCTTGGCTTGGGTGTCACATACCTCCATACCCTCCAACATTTATTTGATGAGAATAGGGACATCCTAAGGGAAAGCGCAGGTGGCGCTGTGGTCTAAACCACAGAGCCTAGGGCTTGCTGATCAGAAGGTCGGTGGTTCGAATCCCCGCGACGGGGTGAGCTCCCGTTGCTCAGTCCCTGCTCCTGCCAGCCTAGCACTTCGAAAGCACGTCAAAGTGCAAGTAGATAAATAGGTACCGCTCTGGAGGGAAGGTAAACGGCGTTTTCGTGTGCTGCTCTGGTTCGCCAGAAGCGGCTTAGTCATGCTGGCCACATGACCCGGAAGCTGTACCAGTAAAGCGAGATGAGCGCAGCAACTCCAGAGTCGTCCATGACTGGACCTCACGGTCAGGGGTCCCTTTACCTTTTAAGGAAAAGTGGGACGTTCCAGGCTCAAATCAGAAACTGGGACGGCTTCTGTGAAACTGGGACTGTCCCTGGAAAATAGGGATACTTGGAGGGTCTGTATTTTGTGTTCTGTTTGCTGGAAGCAGGCCTGAGAGAGCTTAGCTCTAAAAGGCAACCTAAAATATTTTAAATAAAGAAATATTGTGTGTGTGTGTGTGTATGTACGGGAGGGGGAGTCTTCGAATTTGCAGAACCTTCTGTGGAATCAATCCAGGCCAGGGAAAGGAGGGAGACCTGTTGCAGGATTATAGCAAAGGCACCAAAGGGTGGTTTTGCATAGCAAAAGGGTGCAGAGGTCAGCAGCACCCACCTTTTTCTTACAAAGCCCCCCTCCTGGATCCAGCCTAGGCAGCGATGAGGTCAGACTCTGGCGAGAGGGTTAACAAGACAGCAAAGAGCTTGGCACCCGTGGCCATAATTTATTTAAGCTTTCCAAAAGCTTTTGATGGGGGTGGGAGGAAAAAAAACCCTCGCAGGAGGCTATTAAGGAAACGTGCTTAACCACAGGATGAGAGGGGAAGCCAAGCCACGGATTCCGAGCAAGATAAGCGCTGAGAATGGAGTAGCGGAGGAAGAAAGGGGCGATTCCCGCGAGGAAGGCAAAGGTTAATAGCGAAGTGAGCCTCGGATCAGGGCTGGGTCTGGGGTCGCTCAGCAGATTCATTAGTACCAGCTCCAGGTGGGGAGAGCAAATGATGGGGTGGCGGGCAAGGGCAGCCCTTCTGAGCTGCTCCAAACTGGGCCGAGACGCAGCCAAGCCAACCGTACAGGTGGAAGGGACCCCAGCGGTCATCTAGCCCAACCCGCTGCAATGAAGGAATCTCAGCTAAAGCATCCATGACAGATGGCCATCCAACCTCTGCTTAAAAACCTCCAAGCAAGGAAAGAGAGTGTTATGTACTGAGTTGAATATGATCCAAAAGGCAGCAGTCTGATTGGTCCACAGGAGGCACCCAATCCAGCTGCAGGTGGAAGTGAATCCGCAACCTGATTGGCCTACAGGTGAATCCCGGAATTAGCCAATCACGTGGGGCCCACTGTGTAAATAATGTATATAAAGCAGACATTCTGGGGGAACTTCCATTCCTCCTCACCACTATGAGCTGAAGAAAGAGCATGAAATCCACTCTCGACTCTGAGTATATTTCAGAGAGTCTGCCACCTTCCAAGGGAATCCATTCTACTCTTTTGTGCTTAAGTCCCAGTGGGATCACCCAGGAGAATTCACCCATGAATTCAACCCTTAATCAGACAGTTCGCAAAAATCTTTTATTTTCCTAGTGGCCACAGACGAACAAATGAGTTTATGTCTGTGTTGCATAAGGAAATATTGCTGTGTGATCCTCACTTCCTTTTCTTTCTTTTAATTTTTTTTATTCATTTTCCTTTTTCATTCATTACATACATCTCATATTCATAACATTTACTATGCATTCCTTACTCCCTCCTGGGCTTCCCCCAACTTCCGCTTCTGATTTGTTTCTCCCTCCACCCTCTTGCTACCTCCTAAAAGAAAAAAACTACTAATAACATATTTATACAATAACATAAAAATAACAATGAGTACACCATATTATTTCTCTGTCTTCTACACATTTTCTAATACTAATGATGTGAATGTTTATTTAAATCCTGCCATCAAGTCTATAGACTTTCTTTGTTTCTGCAAGTATAATATAAATGGTTCCCATTCTTTTTCAAAGTCACTGTTATCTTTTTCTCTTAATCTGTCTGTCATTTTTGCCAGTTCTGCATAGTTCATCAACTTCTCTTGCCATTGTTATTTAGTTGGTATTTCTCCAGTCTTCCAGTTTTGTGCAATCAACATTCTCACTGCTGTAGGGGGGCCACTAGGGGCGCATTGGAAGATGGCTGACAATACCATCTCTCCGGCACACACGAGGTAATTAAGAGGCTGATACGGGAGTAGGCAGCCTCCCTTGTTGCCCCAAGGAAATGGGGAACACTGCCTTGCCTGCTGTGGCCATAAATCACCCCCGGATTTGAAAGAAGGGGGTGAGGGCACTAGGCACAAAGCCCTTGTGTGGGTCCGGCTCTCCCGGACGCTGTCTCTGATCGCGCACTAGCTGCATCAGCTCAAAATAAACAATCAGAGAGAGAAGCAAATGCACATACTTCAAGTGAAGATCGGGAGTAAAGACTGCTAATTAAAGGGATCTCTGTGAAGTGGAAGCGAGGGGCTGGATTTAACAATAAATCAAGAAGAAGAGTCATCAAAGGATTGGTATGTAGCAGAACTGAAAAGGGGAGGGGGGAAACTTTTCTTTTTTTGTCTTATGTGAGTACCTAATAAACCCCCCCCCCCAAGAAAAGAATCGTTGCAATTACTGATCACAAGCAGGAGGATTAAGAAATGTGTGGAAATAAATTACTAATCAAAGACATGGCTGGTGGGAAGATTGGGAAGGAATGAAAGTTCTGTGTGACGCAGCAATAAAAAGAGATTTGTTACGGCAGGCCTGCCTACAGGAGGACAGGGGGAGGAGGACCATGGCTTGTTACTATATCAGAATGTGAGTTGGACCTGGCAGGGCCCCTTGAGAAAATTGATGAGAGACCGGCAGGCCTGTGGAAATCAACGGACAGACTGTGGGAATGTTTTGTACGGAGGTGTGGAAATGGCGCCTGTTTTTTTTTTTTTTTGACATGGCTCTTGGAGGAGTGTAAAATCCACACAGGATATAACAACGTTTGTTTTCAACCTGCTTGTGGAGACTATCAGAGATCACAAAGAAAGGAATATATGATAACAACAAGAAGATGAGGAAAACAACAAAGAGAAGGTACATTAAAGCAGCAGCAAGAGAGATGTTTGGATCCCTTTCGGAGCATGAAGTATGGGTACCCCCAACAAAAATTTAAAAATTTGGCTGTGTAATTTGGAACTAATGTGATTTGGAATTAATGTGATGTGATTGGTCTGTTAATTTTTTTATTTTTAAAAAAAAAAACATTCTCGCTGCTGTAGTGGCATACATAAATAAAGTCCTCTTTTCTTTTGGTATATATTGGCTTAAAATACCTAGTAGAAAGGCTTCTGGGTTGTTGTTTTTTTACAAACGTTATTTTCTTCAATTCATTATATATCATTTCCCAATAAGCTTTTACCTTTTTACAATCCCACCATATATGGTAAAACGAACCTTCCGCTTCACACCTCCAGGACTCTTTCATTTCATTTTTATATATTTTTGCCAATTTAACCGGTGATATATATCATCTGTACATCATTTTCATATCGTTCTCTCTCAATAATATGCAATCTGTGTGATCCTCACTATTGCTGTGTGATCCTCACTTTCCCAGCCGGCAATAATTTCTGGGGAGAGGCCAAAGAGTCATAGGATCATAGAATTGTAGAGTTAGAAGGGACTCCAACGGCCAAACGGTCATCTAGTCCAACCCCCTGCAATGCTGGAATCTCAGATTAAGCAGCCATAGCAAATGGCCATCCAAATTCTACTTAAAAGTCTCCAATGGAGAATCTGCCGCCTTCTGAAGTCCTTATTAGGGTTTCGCTTCTTTTGTATGAGAGAGAACTGGGACTAAGGGTCTTCCTGGAAAATCTTCAGCATTTATGAAGGTGCTACTATTGACAACTTGGGAGCAGTTTACCCATGAGATTGCCTTACCCACTTGACCCTTCAATCTGCAGAACTGGCACTGCTACAGGCGCCGGATAATACACCTTCCGCATTCATAAGAAAGTGATCTTTTACTATGGTGGCACTTACACTTCGAAACTCCCTGCCTATTGATACCAGCCAGCTGCCCACTCTTGTTGGTGCCTGCTAAAAGCATTCTTCTTTAGAGAAGCCTACCTAGATGTTTAAAAAGCTGGTGTGGGTTTTAATCTGTGTTGTTGTTGTTGAGTTGTTTAGTCTTGTCCGACTGTTCATGACCCCCTGGACCAGAGCACGCCAGGCCCTCCTGTCTTCCACTGCCTCCCGCATGCTTGTAGCTTCAAGAACATTGTCCCACCATCTCGTCCTCTGTCGTCCCCTTCTCCTTCTGCCCTCCATCTCTCCCAACATCAGGGTCTTTTCCAGGGAGTCTTCTCTTCTCATGAGATGGCCAAAGTATTGGAGCCTCAGCTTCAGGATCTGTCCTTCCAGTGAGAATCTGTTTTTAGTCTGCTGTAATTTCCAGTTTTTGAAAGTCTTAAATTATTGCTGATATTTTTTCTACACTAATCACAGTGGGGTTTTCTATATACAGTGGTACCTTGGGTTAAGAACTTAATTCATTCCGGAGGTCCGTCCTTAACCTGAAACTGTTCTTAACCTGAAACTGTTCTTAACCTTAACCACTTTAGCTAATGGGGCCTCCCGCTGCCGCTGCACGATTTCTGTTCTCATCCTGAAGGAAAATTCTTAACCCAAGGTACTATTTCTGGGTTAGCAGAGTGTGTAGCCTGAAGTATATGTAACCCAAGTTACCACTGTATATAAAAAAGAACACATTTTTCAGTACTTTTTGATGTATTTGTCAGTAAAAGGCAACTTCTGAACGCAGCTTTTATGCAAAATGCTACTTTTGCTTGCCGAAAATCCATTGCAAAGCCTGGAGAACTTTGAAATTGGAGTTGTGTTCTGATCCAACTTGGGAGCAGCGGATCGGGTCAATCCAAGCAAATACCCCCCTCCCAAAAATCCCTTGAATTGAGTCACCCTGAACCCCCTTTCAGCAAGAGAAGCACATTATTATTAATAGCCATGCTGTCCTAGGCTTTAAATCAGCGGTGGCTGGAAGCCAAGCTGTAAGTAGGAATGCCAGCTATAAAAACTGCTGGTGGTGTTAAACCTCTGTCCTTAGGATGAGCAGAACAGCTCTTGCTAATCATCGCTTAATGAGGAGAGGTTGGGTCGCGCCCCCCAGGCCCGGCAGCAGAGCTGGCATCAGCAGAAGAACCAAAGTCACTTGAAAGACAAGGTCAGCGCCTGGCCCACATGACCGGACGGCGGTCCCAGAGGGAGCGGATTCTGTGCCAGTCGCCACGCTCATCCCAGGCCAGGCCCTGCCTGCACTGCTAATTATCCGTTAGGCAACAGACAAGCACCTTCTTCCTCGCAAGGTGACCTCAGTGCCCGTTTTGGCTCCCGCTCCCCCGACGGAGGGGTGGGAAATAGGGCAAGGAGAAAGCCAGTTCTCCCTTCCCTCTCCTCACGAGGAAATTAATGGACGACACATCCACATCCGAAAAATAAAACAGAAGAAGAAAGGAGCCCGCATTGTTTGGAGGCGGAAGGCATTGCGCTGCTCAAGCTCAGGTGAAGAAACCTTCCCTGGGAAACGTTTCCAGTGCAGGGTTCATAGAATTGTAGAGTTGGAAAGGACCCCCGAGGGTAATCTATGTGGGAATGTTCAGGGATGCAGGAGAGAATATATTGTCTGATTATAGCCTTTCCAACTTGTGTAAACAAGTTCACAATTTAGCAGAGTAACATCCCCCCTTTTAAACTTGCAGCGGATGCGTTTGCTCAGGCTCGCTAAAGCCTCTATAATAACTGTTCTGGTATTTCCCCCTTATTCCCTCATAAAAGATAAGACACGACACAGTCTTCTATAAAAGTATAAAAAGAGTTTACTCACATTCTGTTCACAATCGGATCCCAGAAGGCAGACTGAGCTTAAAAAAGTAACATACACCTGGAAACTATCTCATAAGGAGCCAGTCCCTTTGTCCTCTCCTGGCTGGAGGCCAAGAGAGCATCTTTGGCTAAGCAGATGTTGCTTCTTTGATGCATGTAGTCAAAGAGAGAGAGGTGGCTGCCCTGCCCTGTGCTTTTGTCATTACCTGCACAGGTGAGGCCACGCCCACCTCTAGTCACATGCAAAGGAAGTCTGTCCCAACCCAGGAGGAAACAGGAAATTTACCCGCTGGCTGGACAAACATTCCTCCCCATGTGTAAACATTTGCAGATAGGTAGCCGTGTTGGTCTGCCATAGTCAAAATAAAAAATTCCTTCCAGTAGCACCTTAAAGACCAACTAAGTTAGTTCTTGGTATGAGCTTTCGTGTGCATGCACACTTCTTCAGATACACATGTGTAAACATGTTCACTCTAGGAATGTTGTACTTGACTGCTCTTGTGTTTCACATCCCACACCACACAGGAATCACAGCTCAAGGATCCTCTGCCCAATGGCCATCCCACCTCTGTTTAAAAACCTCCAATGAAGGAGTGTCCAGTGCCATCCAAGAGAGTCTATTCCACTGTTGAATGTTTGAATGAATCTTGTTTGAGGGAAACACAATATTCAGTGCACACTCCTCCCCCTGCCAAAGAGATATTTGGGACCAGCGCTTCTTTGAAAGCCAGTGCTAGTGCCAGCAACAAGCAGATTTGGTCCTGGGGGGCACGTGGAATGGAGAGAGGGGGTAGGAAAAAAAATCTCTTGCTCTCATAACATTAGAACTTGTGGAGACCTAAGGAAGCTGAATGTTGGAAGTCTCAGATAAAAGGAGGTTCTTTTTCAAGCAGTGCCTAATTAAGCTATGGAACTCCTTGCCACTGGAGGCAGTGATGGCCACCAACCTGGATGGCTCTAAAAGAATAATGGACAATTTCATTGAGGAGAGGGCTACCGATGGCTATGAAGGCTATGCTCTGTCTGCACAACTGGAAGCAGGAATGCTTCTGAAGAACAGTTGCTGCAAACCACAGGAGGGAGAGGGCTCTTGTGTTCGAATCCTGCTTGTGGGTTCCCCACAGACATCTATCTGTCCACTGAGAGAACAAGATGCTGGACCTGGTGGTCTGACCCAACAGGGTCTTCTTATGTTCTCCCTACCCTGAATATTCATGATCATCTCCAAACTCAGGAAGAATTTCAACCACCTTCTTTGGACCTCCCCTATTGGGGGAGGTCAGTGTGCTGACTAGGGTTCATGAGAATTGGCCCTAAACATCTGGCAGGCCCCAGCTCCATCTAGATCAGTATTGTCTACTCTGACTGGCAGCAGCTGTCCAGGAGACCTGCCTGGAGATGTGACGGGGATTGAACCTGAAACCTGCTGCATGCAAAGCAGCTGTCCTACCACTAAGCTACAGAAGTTCCCCCGCCTTCACCTTTTTATAGATTGATGCTTTTGCCTCCCGCGCAACATCCAAGTCTTTCTATCCCATAACAGATGGCGAGCTTCCATTATTTCCAGGATGCTGATGAGGCTTTTCCGCCAACACCCCTCTCCTGCTGAACTTCTGGATGTGTTTTCGCTTCGCTCCAAGGCCCCCTTCTCTCGTTTTGGGATCTTCCCAATTTAATCAAAAGAGGGTAATTGACAAGCTGTTCACCTCTTCTTCTGGATCATTAAGGCACTCGCCGAACAAGAGGGAAGCACCTGTGGGTACCTGGAGAGAATTCCTCGCCAGCTCCTGCTGCTTGCTAAGCCTTCTTCCTCTTGCAGACCTGAAATGTAACCATAATGATCATGCAAGCTCCCATCAGAGCCAAACAAGCAAGGCGGTATTGATTCCTACCCCTCTCCCCTCCTTGCTCCCTCGTTGGCACCTGGGCGTAAGTTACCCTGACAGCTGCAATGAGCGCAATGATGAGGCGCCAAGGGGGCAGCCAGGAGCAGGGGTGCGTCTCTTGGAGTCTTTTGGAGGCTCCCAGCTGAGACGCCTCTCCGCGTGAGTCTCTGCAGCTCCTGCTGCAATTTCTCCAGGTTGTGGGAAGTTCAAAGCGGAATTTGAAAGGTCTGATTCCTTTGGAGGAGCCTCTGGAAAACAACCGGCTTTTACAGAAGGGGCAATCAAGTTGCTGCAGCAAGCCCAGGCCATGAGGCAGAATCGTAGAATTGTTGGAGGAGTTGGAAGGGACCCCTGGGGTCATCTAGTCCAACCCGCTGCAATCCAGGAATCTCGACTAAAGCATCACTGACAGGTGGCCATCCAACTTCTTAAAAACCTCCAGGAAGTAAATAAATAAAAATCCTTAACTAAGAGTGGAAATTGTAGAAAGATTTTGACAGATTTTTCTGAGCACTTGGGGTCCAAAGTACAGGATTTGAAACAACTGTTGTTGAGACATTTCACTCCGGATTTGCTAGACAGAGGATAATGGCAGGTGGGAGTCCTGACCTCCACCCCCCCCCCATAAATCCTGGTTATGCCCATGGCTTCTATTTGGGTCATTTGGTTGACCGCTGTGAGAAGGGGAAGGTGGATAACATGGGACACTGGCCTGATCCAAGAGGCACTTATAATAATAATAATATAATAATTTATTATTTATACCCCACCCATCTGGCTGGATTTCCCCAGCCACTCTGGGCGGCTTCCAAAAGAATATTAAAATACTGTGATACATCAAACATTAAAAGCTTCCCTAAACAGGGCTGCCTTCAGATGTCTTCTAAAAGTCTGGTAGTTGTTGTTCTCTTTGACATCTGGTGGGAGGGCATTCCACAGGGAGGGCGCCACTACCGAGAAGGCCCTCTGCCTGGTTCCCTGTAACTTGGCTTCTCGCAGTGAGGGAACCACCAGAAGGCCCTTGGTGCTGGACCTCAGTGTCCAGGTAGAACGATGGAGGTGGAGACGCTCCTTCAGGTATACTGGACCAAGGCCGTTTAGGGCTACTTACACTCTTCTGTAGCTCCTTGTCAAGATGCAAGGGTGGTGGAGGTCTCTTCATTTGAGCATGAGGAGGCCTGCTGATTTTACTGCGTCTTATTCAAACGTGGAAACGAGGGCAAATGCATCATTTGAGTCGCATGCGATTGGCTAGCGGTTTCCAACAAAGAACGCAGGCAGCATTTAAGGACTGCAGGCAAGGAAAGAGTTGCTGTCAGTAGGCAGCCTCTGTTTGCTTTTATGGGAAACGATGAATAGAGCTAAATATGTCTCTGGGCTGCCTAAGCACCGCCTTGCCGGGCGTGCAATAATTGCTGGCAAATATTTGCAGGGTGGGAAGATCTGAGCAGGAAATAGATAGATGGTGAACAGCCAAATAGCAAGATAGACGCTCGGGTCTGTGGAGGCTGCGATTTCCCTGCAAACCTCTCCATCATTGATCACGCAGCCAAGTGGGGGCAGGTTCTTCGTCAATAAGGCGCACCATCGTCTGCATGGAGTGAGGCTGCTGAAAGGGCCCTGGGAGGCAGGAGAGGGCTGATGGATATGCAGTCAAAACCTACAATAATGGCTGCATTTTGCTTCCACTTTGCAGCTTCTAACTTAAATATATACAGCCCGGGTTAAACTTTAATCTGGAAAGTGCTTTTCCTTCCAGTGGCTGGAGCAAAGCAGTTAATGCCATGTAGCTGAGGGCTGGAATTCTACTTGAGAAGACCCGGCTTTAAATCCTTACTAGTGGTTTTGAAAGAGGAATAAACAGATTCAGGGAGGAGATGGTCATGAGTGCCTAATAGCCAGGACGGCTGTGTTCTGCCTCCACCGTTGGGGACAGCAATGCTTCTCAAAACCAGCTGCTGCGAAACACAGGAGGGGAGGGTTGCTCTTCTGCTCAAATCCTTCTTGCTGGTTTTCCACTTACATCTGGTGGGCCACTGTGAGAACAGGACGCTGGACTAGGTGGTCCATTGGCCAGATCAAGTGTTCTGGTTGGGTGTTGTTGTTTAGTCGTTTCGTCATGTCCGACTCTTCGTGACCCCATGGAACAGGCGATCAGCCTTCTTGATGGTCCAGCTCTCTCTTCCATACATCACTACTGGGAAAACCAGAGCTTTAACTATACAGACCTTTGTCGGCAAGGTGATGTTTCTGCTTTTGAAGATGCTGTCTAGGTTTGTCATTGCTTTTCTCCCAAGAAGCAGGCGTCTTTTAACTTCGTGGCTGCTGTCACCATCTGCAGTGATCATGGAGCCCAAGAAAGTAAAATCTCTCACTGCCTCCATTTCTTCCCCTTCTATTTGCCAGGAGGTGATGAGACCAGTGGCCATGATCTTCGTTTTTTTGATGTTGAGCTTCAAGCCTTGGGCAATTCTCTTCCTCCCTCCCTCCCCCCCTCCTTCTCAGCTGCCCTGAACTCCATGTAAGCAAGGGCCAGATCCAAGCACAATATCTATACCTTTGTTGCACCTGCACTCTCAAAGGCCCTGAGCTAGATTGCTATTAGCCCCATTTTACAGAGAGGGAACTGGTGACATTGGTTAAGAAGGTGAAATATCTAGGGGTTTATTTGACATCAAAAAATTTGAACTTGTATAAGGACAACTATGAAAAATGTTGGTTAGAAATTAAAAAAGATCTAGAAATATGGTCAAATTTGAAATTGTCAATGTTAGGCCGAATTGCAGTTATCAAGATGAATGTATTGCCTAGAATGTTATTTTTGTTCCAAACTTTGCAGATTCTCGACAAGATGGACTGTTTCAAGAGGTGGCAGAAAGATATTTCGAAATTTGTCTGGCAGGGCAAAAAGCCCAGAATTAAATTTAAAATACTGACAGATGCTAAAGAAAGAGGGGGATTTGCCCTGCCGGACTTAAAATTGTACTATGAAGCAGCAGCATTTTGCTGGCTGAAAGAGTGGATGCTCCTCGAGAACACAGATATTTTGGATTTGGAAGGTTTTAATAACGCATTTGGTTGGCATGCATATCTATGGTATGATAAAATTAAGGTGCATAGGGCCTTTAAAAACCATATTGTTAGAAAAGCATTGTTCAATGTCTGGATAAGATATAAAGATCTGTTGGAAAACAAAACCCCTAGATGGGTCTCACCCGTGGAGGCTAAGGCAGTGAAGAAACTCAATATGGAGGTCGGATGGCCGAAGTATTGGGAAATCTTGGAACAGGAGGGAGATAAATTGAAATTACAAAGCTATGAGAAAATGAAACCTAAAGTACAAGATTGGCTTCAATATTTCCAAATAATGGAGATCTTTAAACAGGACAGGAAAATTGGCTTCCAGGTGGAAAAATCAAAATTAGAAACTGAATTGTTAGAACCCAATATTAAGAACTTGTCAAGAATGTATAATTTGCTGTTGAAATGGAATACACAAGATGAAACAGTTAAATCGGCTATGATTAAGTGGGCACAGGATATTGGTCATAACATCATGTCTGCTGACTGGGAATGGTTGTGGAACACCGGTATTAAATTTACGGCATGCAATGCCTTAAAGGAAAATATTATGAAAATGGTTTACAGGTGGTACATGACCCCAGTCAAGCTAGCAAAAATTTATCATTTGCCTGATAATAAGTGTTGGAAATGTAAAGAAACTGAAGGTACTTTCTATCACCTTTGGTGGACATGCCCGAAGATTAAGGCTTTCTGGGAAATGATATATAATGAAATGAAAAAGGTACTTAAATGTACTTTTCTTAAAAAACCAGAGGCCTTTCTCTTGGGCATTGTCGGCCAAGTGGTGTCAAAGAAAGACAGAACTTTCTTTATGTATGCTACAACAGCAGCAAGAATACTCATCGCAAAATATTGGAAGACACAAGATCTACCCACCTTGGAAGAATGGCAGATGAAAGTGATGGACTATATGACACTAACTGAGATGACTGGCAGAATCCGCGATCGGGGAAAGGAGACGGCGGAAGAAGAATGGAAGAAATTTAAGATTTACCTTAAGGACTATTATAAACTTGCTGAATGTTAGAATGTCGAGGTTTGAGTAAGAAAGGGTTACAGCGAAATAAGATTAGATGAAGAAAAGAGTAAGAGGACAGAGGACTGACAGATGTATTTAGAGTTGCTAAAAACTTCTTGGACATTGGGATGCAGAAAGGGGAGGTATGGGGAAGTCGGAGAAACACGGTTTATGAAAAAAGGTTATGAAACTATACGTGTTTGTATGTCTTTTTATATGTTTGTATTGTCCTAAAAAATCTGTAAAACCAATAAAAAATTTTATAAAAAAAAAATACAGAGAGGGAACTGGGGCGAATCCAGACCCTCTAAGCATCTCTATCTTCCAGGGGTTTCCCTGATTTAGAGAAGCCATCCCGGTTTCTGATTTGATTCCAGACTGCCCCACTTTCCCTTAGAATGTCCCTTTTATTGCTGGAGAAATGTTGGAGGGTATGGAGTTATCCGACCCCTGAGCCATCTGAAAGCAATCCTTTATAGGGAAGTGGTGTTGTTGGTTTTTTTTAAAAAAGTTTAATGTTTTATTATGTTTTTATGTATGTTGGAAGCTGTTCAGAGTGGCTGGGGCGACTGAGTCAGATGCATGGGGTATAAATAGTAAAATTATCCTTCTGGAATGGGACGTCCCTATTTTCACCAGAGAAATATTGGAGGTTATGTGAGCCTGGTGATTCTCCAGCTCTCCCAGATAACAGGCCATCTATTGCAATTGATGTGCAGTTACTGAAGCTATTTTCTCTGTAAGCCAGGGGCACATGGTGGTCTGGCTGGTGCAGGCTTCTCAGCCCTGTCTTTAGACAAGGCAGGTGGGTGGACTGGATACCCATCGGGGTCCTTAATATATGGGTACCAGATATTTTTTCTCCAATGAATCCAGGGACACTTCTTTTTTTTTTGGAAGCTGAATAGCAACAGGGAGTCAGTAGAGGGGATGGTGAGGCAAAAGACCCTGGGCCCAAGCACACATGCATATTGCATAAAGGTGCAAAGCCCTTCAGTCGTACCCTGTGAAATATAAATGCGCAGAGTTTTTTTAAAAACTGGACAATGGCTGCCTGCCTGCGGCTCCTGGGCCTCCCCCAATCTGTCAAAACAAAGGGGAAAGGGGGCAAGAGATTGGAGGAGGCTTGGGAGTCATGGGTGGGCAGTGCGCTGTTGTCCAGTTTTTTAAAAAACTGTGCATTTATGTTTCACAGGGTGCGAAAGAAATGCTTTTCACCTTGCCCGGAAGAGAAACTGTGCGCCTTGTCCCCTCCTGGGCAAAGGATGCCCGCCCACAACTCCCAAGCCTCCCCCATCAGTCAAAACAAAGGGGGAAGGGGGCAGGAGATCTGTACCGTCGGACGTCCCCGGTTCCCCTTTGGCAGTGGCGGCAGCAGCGGCAGGCAGCAGCGTGGAGCCACCCAGAGCCAACTGTGCTACCTCCAGGTTGCTGAGGCTGCCGCTGCCTTGTTTCCCGGGCACAGATTTGCAAATCTGGGGACATTCCGGGGACAGAATTTGTCCGGGGACAGATTTGCAAATCCAGACATCAGGTAAGGTAAAGGTACCCCTGCCTGTACGGGCCAGTCATGTCCGACTCTAGGGTTGTGCGCCCATCTCACCTAAGAGGCCGGGGGCCAGCGCTGTCCGGAGACACTTCTGGGTCATGTGGCCAGCATGACGAAGCTCCTCTGGCAAGCTGGCACCAGAGCAGCACACGGAAACGCCGTTTACCTTCCCGCTAGAAAGTGGTACCTATTTATCTTCTTGCACTTTATGGGTGCTTTCAAACTGCTAGGTGGGCAGGAGCTGGGACCGAAAGACAGGAGCTCACCCCGCCACGGGGATTTGAACCGCCGACCATGCGATCGGCAAGCCCTAGGTGCTGAGGTTTTACCCACAGCGCCACCCACGTCCCACCGCATCAGGTAACCCTACCTTAATAATGAGATTTTTTTTTGCAAGGGGCCAAAGAGGTAAGTGTGTTTTTATTTGTGACAACATCTCCCTCTGCCTCTTCTGCAGCTAATTCATCTCCCAGCCATTCCGTGGCATTTGTCATCTCCTGAGTGCTTAGCGGGCATTAAAAATACATCACACATGAACTCTCCTGCCAAAACAAATATGTGATGCCTTCATCTGCCTTTTCAAACTCAGATGCACTGTTCCCCCTGCATTCTTTTGAACTCCCCGAGAAAGGAGGCCCCCGTTATAAAAGCAATCCCAAGCACTTTGCCACTCAGAGCTCTAATACCTCGAAACCTCCAGAGGGCAGGAGCGAACAGTGTGGAGGGCAGAGGAGCCTGCTAATAGCCGGGGATGTTGCAAAGTTCACGGGGCGAAAGGGCAGCAGAATGCTCAATCGGGAGAGATGGGTTGGGCTGGCGGGCAGCAGTTGAGTAGGGGGCACTCATCTCGGGGGGGGCATGCTGTCTGCTGTTCGTGCAAGAGGTCCCTGGTTCAACTTCCAGTTAAAAGGCTGGGAAAGGCCCGAGGCCCTGGAGAGCTGCCCCTGCCGCTCAGAGCAGACAGCATTGGGTTGGATGGATCAATGGCTTCACTTGGGAGAAGACAGCTTCCTGGGTTCCCTATGGATTGATCCAGTACAGATCCATGTGGGGCTGTGGTCCTAAGCTGGGTGATGCGAGTAAACAGAAGGGTGTTGAGAAGCTGGAGGATGTGCAGAGGGGGGCGACCAAGATGATCAAGGGTCTGGAAACCAGGCCTGATGAGGAACTGTTGAAGGAGCTGGATATGTTTAGCCTTGGAAAGAGGAGACTGAGAGGAGATATAATAAATAATAATATAATTTTTTTATTTATACCCTGCCCTTCCCGGTTCAAGAACCGGGCTCAGGGCGGCTAACAAGAAATTAAAAACACTTAATTATAAAAGCAGCATAAAATACAGTATAAAAACATGAATAACAATAAAATTTAAGGTTCAGAAATCAATTTAGGGGAAATCCATCTAATAAGCATTAGATAATCCCCAGGGCTAGCTGGCTGAATTGGTCCTACTTGGGCCAGCGAGGAGGCCAGGGGAGAATTAGCTGTGGAGTCTCAGAGCGGTTGATTTTCATAAAAGGGGAGGGGAAGGGAAGAGAAGGGAAGGGAAATAAAAGATCAGGCTGAATTCAAATTAAAGGCCAGGTGGAATAACTCTGTCTTACAGGCCTGACGGAAGGAGGTTAAATCCTGAAGGGCCCTAGCCTCATGGGACAGAGCATTCCACCAGGTTGGAGCCATCACTGAAAAGGCCCTGGCCCTGGGGGAGGATAGTCTGACTTCCTTAGAGCCTGGGACCTCTAAACTGTGGTTGCTCATGGACCTTAAGGTCCTCTGCGGGGCAGACCAGGAGGGGCGGTCCTGTAGATACGAGAAGATAAGAAACTTATCTTTGTCTGAAGAGCTGTCACATGGAAGGTGGAGCAACTTGTTTTCTGCTCCTCCAGAGGGTGAGACCTGAACCTATGGCTTCAAGGAGATTCTGATTGAACCTCAGAAAGAACTTTGTAAGAGCTGTTTGACAGCGGAACTGTCTCCCTCGGAAGGTGGTGGGTTCTCCTTCCTTGGAGATTTTAAAGCAGAGGTTGGATGGCCATCTGAGAATCCTCCGGAAAAACAATCTCTCAAAGGACCTGTTGATGGCATTTTACCATTGTACCGTTGAGAGTGTATTAACTTATGGTCTCTGTGTGTGGTTTGGGAGCTGCACGGTCAGGGGAAAAACAATGCTGTCCAGGGTTATAAAGGCTGCGGAGAGAATAATTGGGTGCACTCTTCCCACCTTGATCAAATCTATGCTTCCAGGTGTCAGAAGAAAGCTGCAGAGATAGCGCAGGATAGTGCGCACCCCAAAAATGATCTCTTTCAGCTTCTGCCTTCTGGAAGAAAGTACAGGTTTATAAAGACTAGGACTAGCCGCCTGAGAAACAGTTTCTATCCAAATGCAATTTTGGTTTTAAACGCAGGGTAAGGAGTCTCTATGGGAGTATATTGTATTTAATTATGGGGTATCAGAGTTTTTAGGGGGCTAACCAGGCTGCGATAGCAGGCTTGTTGGTTTTTGAATGTCTGATGTAGATTTTTTCAATTTTGTTGTTCTGTATGGGACAATGACAATAAAGATTATCGTATCTGTCAAGGATTCTTTGGTTGTGATTTGTGCATTGCAGGGGGTTGGACTAGATGTCTCTTGGGGTCCCTTCCAAGTCTCCATCTATGATTCTACCTATTGTTTTGTGATTCTGGTTCCATTCCTTCCTAGCCACAGGGTGAATTGTGCTGCTCCACAGGATCAGGGGCCTAGAGGGAGCTTGGCTTTCAAAGAAGCCCCTCCCCCGGCCTCTGCACTTCCACTAATAGCAATTAGCTTGCATATTGATGTCATGCACGTATTTATTTATTTGTGTTTCAATGGTTGCCTTGCGATGAAGAGTGAGATTCTATGCCAGATATTCAAAGCAGGCGAGTAATCAAGAGGGATAGAAGAAGAGAGAATAGGCGAGAGATAAATTAGGGATATAAAAGGCACAAATTTAGAGCGATTCATAAAGGAAAGAAGAATGGATCTCAATATTCCTGCAAACGCCTCTAATCGTATCAGGAGGAGGGGGAGAGGCAAAGTCTTTTTATGGTTCGGAGTGGGGGAAAGCTGTTTTCTTGAACTCTTCTGAAATTGCCACGTAAATACAACTGCGGTTTGAACAAACTGGCAGAAGCCATTTGGGCAACAGAATAAGCAATTGAAAAGATTGCAAAGGCGGATCTCACCCTGATGATGATATACTGGAAAATGCTGGGCAGCATCTCAAAGATATGAAATGAAGGGCAAGGCTGAGCGTTCACAGGGCCTGCAATCTTCATGGCACCAAGATTTGTGAATTCTATACAAAATGGCCAGATTACTGCTGTGCAGAAACCCTGTTCTCCTATTTCTCAAAAAGTTTTCCTCCCCGGCAAAGAGGTTCTATTTCTTCTTTTCCGGGTGCTTTGGAATTTCTTTAAAATTTTCAGCGGAGGCAGACTTTGAGGTTAAACTTCTCACTGCAAGGTAGCCACTGGTGGTTTGTCTTTCTTTTGTCCCATGAAACATTTACCTGGTTGACCCTCCTTCGTTTTAAACGGAGATTAGATGGTGATGAGTCAGGGATTCTTTCGCCGTGATTCCTGTAGCTTAGGGGGTTAGACTACATGTCCCTTTGGGGCCTCTTGGAACTTCACAATCCTGTTGTTCTGCAAGCTTCCTGGTCTGAAAAAAGCCCCATGGACGTGCATGGTAACAAAAGCATTCTGGGAAATAAAATATAATGAGTTTAAAATCACATTTGTGAAAAGTATGGAGGCTTTTTTGCTAGGCCTTTTAGGTACAGAGATTCCGAAGGACTTTTCATGTATGCGATGACAGCAGCAAGAATACTACTGGCCCAGAGATGGAAAGAAGACAAAGTTCCAACCAGAGAAGAATGGCAGATGAAGATGATGGACTATGCCAAAATGGAGAAATTGACCAGGAGAATCAGAAACCAGGACGAGAAGAAGTTTAGGAAAGAATGGGATTTTTTTAATATAGTTTTAATGTATTTTTAATCTTTGTTGGAAGCTGCCGAGAGTGGCTGGGGAAACCCAGCCAGATGGGCATGGTATAAATATATTATTATTATTATTATTATTATTATTATTATTATTATTATCATCATCCGTTTAAGAGAAAGTGTAAACAACTAAAAACTTTGGCATGATTAGAGTAACGCTTGTAAAAGGCAAAATATAATGGAAAATCTAATAATAAATACAACAAATTGGGGAAACAAGAATAAGCTGAAGAAACAGGGAGAAATGCAAAGTATTGCACTTGGGCAAAAAAAATGAGAGGCACAAATACAAGATGGGGGACACCTGGCTTGAGAGCAGTACATGTGAAAAGGATCTAGGAGTCTTGGTTGACCACAAACTTGACATGACCCAACAGTGTGACGCAGCAGCTAAAAAAGCCAATGCAATTCTGGGCTGTATCAATAGGAGTATAGCATCTAGATGAAGGGAAGTAATAGTGCCACTGTATTCTGCTCTGGTCAGACCTCACCTGGAGTACTGTGTCCAGTTCTGGGCACCACAGTTCAAGAAGGACACTGACAAACTGGAACGTGTCCAGAGGAGGGCAACCAAAATGGTCAAAGGCCTGGAAACGATGCCTTATGAGGAACGGCTAAGGGAGCTGGGCATGTTTAGCCTGGGGAAGAGGAGGTTAAGGGGTGATATGATAGCCATGTTCAAATATATAAAAGGATGTCACATAGAGGAGGGAGAAGGGTTGTTTTCTGCTGCTCCAGAGAAGCGGACACGGAGCAATGGATCCAAACTACAAGAAAGAAGATTCCACCTAAACATTAGGAAGAATTTCCTGACAGTAAGAGCTGTTTGACAGTGGAATTTGCTGCCAAGGAGTGTGGTGGAGTCTCCTACTTTGGAGGTCTTTAAGCAGAGGCTTGACAACCATATGTCAGGAGTGCTCTGATGGTGTTTCCTGCTTGGCAGGGGGTTGGACTCGACGGCCCTTGTGGTCTCTTCCAACTCTAGGATTCTACGAATCCTGTGCAGGCTGGGATCCCTCAGGTTCAGCCTCCGAGTCTGAATCCCAGGCCATCACACAATGCTTCTGAACATCGCTTGCTGGAAACCGCAGGAGGAGAAAGTGCTCTTGTGTTCGGATCCTGCTTACGAGTTTCCCATTGGGGCATCTTGTTGGCCACTGTGAGGATCAGATGCTAGACTAGATGGGCCATTGGCCTGATCCAGCAGCCTCTCCCTATATTCCCTTGGACAGCAACCACCACATTGGTGCTGCTGCATGAACGTTAACCAGTCCCCAATGGAAACATGGCACCCGATGAAAACCAAGATTTTTTGAAATTAAAAAAAAATCTCACAAACAGCCCAAGTACATCGTGCGTAATTACATAATTTGCATCTGAGTGTTATTTTTGTTTATGGAGATTTTTAATCCCCTTATCCCCAAAGGCCTGGAGTGAAAAGTAACATTTAAGAAAGCATGTGGAATATAAATGTTAAAAGTCTGAAACATAGCTCCACGCCGTTTCTGGGTTTCTGCCTCCCTCCCTCTCCCCCGCCTCTAATTTCCGTGTAATCGAAAATGCCTCTCCCAATTTGACATTCAAACAAGCCCCCCTGCATTTTACAATCCGTTTGAGTCTTGTGTGTATTAATTCTCCCTACTAGGGAAGCAATGATTTCCCTCCCTCCGACTGCCAGCCCGTTCCCCACGAGTCTTTCTCTGGCCCACAATTCAGCCTCCCGCAGTAATTTGCTTGGCTTTGAAACTGCGGCTCTGCTTCCTCCCCCCCCCCTCTCTCCTCAATTTGCTTGCAATTCCTCTGTTAGCAATTAGAACACTTTGTTTAAAGACAAATAAGATTTAATGCAATCTTCTCCCCCTCCCTGTCCTTCCTTGGCAGCCTCTTAAACTGGAGCCACTCAGACACCTCACAGCCAATTGGGCAGAACCCGACTCCCTCTCATGTTTCTATTCCGGACATGCCTGTCTACACTGCAAATTTAGCCTGGGAAGCCAGTTTACTCCAAAGGCAGCCAACACAACTTGGAGATAAATCGGAAGGAGGGAGAGAGGAAGCCCCAGGAGACTTTGCTGGGCAGATAAAAGAAAGGACTTGTTCATGCTGTGCATAGTTAAACTCTAGAACTGTCTCCCAAAAGAGGCAGCGATGGCTACCAACTTGGAGGGTTTCAAAAGACGATTACAGTGGTCCCTTGGTTCTCAAACTTAATCCGTTCCAGAAGTCTATTCCAAAAGCAAAGCATTCCCAAACCAAGGCGCACTTTCCCATAGAAAGTACAGTGGGCGCTCGGGTTGTGAATGTGATCCATGCGGGATGCACATCCGCAACCCGCAGTGGTGTGTCTGCGCATGCATGGGTTGCGATTCGGTGCTTATGCGCATGCACAAAGCTTGATTTAGCACTTCTGCGCATGCGCGACCGCCGAAACCCAGAAGTAACCCGTTCTGGTACTTCCGGGTTTTGGCGGTCCGCAACCCGAAAGAACGCAACCTGAAGCGTCTGTAACCCAAGGTATGACTGTAATGCAAAATGGATTCATCCGTGCCAGACTTTTTAAAACAACCCCTAAAACAGCATGAATTTGACATTAATTTTACTATCTAATGAGACCATTGACCCATAAAATAAAAGCAATAAAAAATGTATTGCAGTCACACGATCCATCAGTAGCTGAACTGGGTTCCTTCCATACAATCACAAAGACAAAACAAAAAGAGCAGCAAAAACAAAAACACAAAATAAATAGCAAAAACAGACAGACCTCAGTGTAACACTCAAAATGGAAGCGTAACACTCAAAATGGAACACGTTCAGCTTCCGAAAAAGGTTTGCAAACCGGAACACTTACTTCTGGGTTTGCAGTGTTTGGGTTCCAAGTTGTTTGAGTACCAAGGCATTTGAGAACTAAGGTACCACTGTATTCTCTGGTTTGCCCACCGTGGCAGGCTGATGCCAAGCGCCCACTCTTTGAGTGGCACAAGCTGCCTGGTGCTTGGGAACAAGGCCGTTTTCTCTGCTTGCTGGGCCTTTGGACATTTTCTTTTGACAGATCTCAGAGTAACACTCCAAACGGATGTGTGGCCCTCAAAACGGAAGTATAACACTCAAAACAGAGCACCCTTCCCTGCCAGAAATTAGCAAGGCGGTTGGATACTAGTGGCAGCAAGTCAGCAGGTGCCCAAGCCTCACCAACTGGTCCTGATTTCCCTTTCTTTAGGCCAAGGGCAGATGCACAGCACCCATTGCTAAATGCGTTTTAGAAAGTCGCAGCTCTCTGTCTTTTCCTTGGGACGGCAATTTCTCCATCTGCAAGCCTATATATAGTGCCGCACTGAATAGAATCCCAGTGTCGTTGGAGCCAGAGAGAATGTGAAAGACGTCAATTTGCTCGCTGGCCTGAAATCAGAATGCGTTCTCTAAAGCTGTGTGTAAATGGCCTCGCGAAATTCTCCAGCCTCTTTGTCAGCAGATGGGGGGGGGGGAGAGATGATTCTCCAACAGTTTATTGGGAGTTGCGGGGGGGGGGGGGTTGGAGATGGTGCAGTTGGAAATGGGGCATGGGGAGGGATGACAGCTGCCACCCCACAAAAAACCATGAAGAATATTCAGAGTAAGTCCACATTATCTGGAGGAAGAAGAAGTTCATTAGGCAGAATGTGCCTTGCACAAGTCTTGCTGGTGCACCAGGAACCAGATGCGAAAAGCTGATGATCTTTGTGACAGAATCAAAGTCTTCATTTCCTGGTGCAGCAGCAAGTAGCGTCAGTTTTTGAAAAGTGGCTACATTTCTTTCAAGTGCACATGTTTAAATCCTTTGCAATTGTTACTGGAGTCATTCATTTGGTAAAAAGTAACTCGGGGGTTGCTGCTTTCCTTTTTCCTTTTAAGAAACAAAGGTGTGCTCTCCCAGGCTCACATGCCCAGCATGTTGACACTCCTGTCTCAGCAACGTCTAAGCTAGCTTAGATTATTATTTATACCCTGCCCATCTGACTGGGTTTCCCCAACCACTCTGGGTGGCTTCCAACAAAATATTAAAATACAATAATCTATTAAACATTAAAAGCTTCCCTAAACAGGGCTGCCTTCAGATGTCTTCTAAAAGTCTGGTAGTTGTTGTTCTCTTTGACATCTGGTGGGAGGGCATTCCACCGGGTGGGCGCCACCACTGAGAAGGCCCTCTGCCTGGTTCCCTGTAACTTGGCTTCTTGCATCGAGGGAACCGCCAGAAGGCCCTCAGAGCTGGACCTCAGTTTCCGGGCCGAACAATGGGGGTGGAGATGCTCCTTCAGGTATACTGGACAATATGGAAGATGGCAGGATCTCCAAGGATGTGGTCTTTGAAGAGCAGACTTCCAGCACCAGGCCCATTGACAGACCAACTCTGCGCTACAAAGAGGTCTGGAAACATCACATGAAGACTGGCAACACCAAGCCTGGCCAACAGTGCCTGGAGACAGATAGGTTGCATATCCATAGCAGTGACCAGAGGAGGAATGACGACTGGGAGGAGCACAGAGAGAAGAAATGCCCTGGTGCATCTGAAACAGCAAAACCGGACTCCTTCCTCTGCCCCAGCTGCAATGAAACATGTCTCTCCCCTATCGGTCTCTACAGCCACAGCAAGTGCTGTAACTCTCCAAAGGTTTGACTTCACCCCTGAAAATACACTCTTCCAACGTCTCCCAAGACAGACAGACACCAACAGTTATGTCTGGTGGTAGGAAACCACACTTTTGTGGTAGCACAAAGGGAGTGCCCCTCTCTCCTCCCCCCATATTATGTATGCCCCATGCCACCCCCCCCAATATTCTCCTGAGAGTTAGAGGAACCCCCAGAATTTAACTGAGTGAGATCATTCTGTTGCACAAAGGGAAATCCTTGTGTTGGTGGAACTATCTGCTTAGTGCTACGCTGAATACAACCCATTGTGTTGGTAACACCAGACATGCGAGCTTGCATTTTGAATTATTCTGTTTGTCTGATGATCTCCTTTGCTAGAAGTATAATAGCAGCTACACAGCAGGTGAGGCAATTCTGTACACAATTTTGTCCTTCTTCTGGCTTCACTTTTATACTAGTTTAACTAGAGCAGAAACGATTTTTGTCGCACAGTTTGATCACCTTTTTGGATTCCGAAATAAACATGGTTGAATTGCAAAATAATTGGATTCCCATTTTACATTTTCTATGAGTTGGTGCTTGAGCTGTGAAACGAAACCTTTAATGTTGTCGATCAGTTCTGACGGCAGCAAGGCTGGGCATTCTGCTGGCATACCCTGAATTTTTCATTTTCATTTTTTTTAAAAAAAAAACCCCAATCTGTTATTTAAGTGGATCCCATAATTGGTGATGGTGCAGAAATTAAGGAACCAGCCACCATCCTGCAATGGACTAGATAACCACTGGGGTCCCTTCCAAGTCTACAATTCTACAAATCTACAGTGTGTGTGTGCCCACACAAACCCATTTCATTTCATTTCATTTCCACTATGTTTGCACCTGCTTATCTTTCTCTCCATGTTTTGCCTGACAGAAGATCTGAACTCGCAAGCTAGCACACTCCATCTTTTGCCAGTAGACATCAGTCCAGTAATTCAAAGTCCCTGCCATCCCTTTTTCAGATCAGGGCTTCCAGCTTATGCTTATGACTCCAGATTTTCCAAGCGCACACAGGACCCCGGTTTGCTCTGATCTTCAGTGGCTCTCCATTCCGTTTGTCAGTGGCCATATCTATTCTTCCTCTTGCAAAGAAGGATAATGAAACGAGTTGGCTGACGGGGAGGCGTTCCCTCCCCCTAACGCATCTGAAGGGACTTTAAATTCTTAGGCCTGCCATCAAAATGGAACACATCTGAGCTGGAAATGCAACCCGCTAGAGCGAAAATATATTCCCTCCACTAAGCCTGAGTGCTCTTTGTAGGCCACAGAAGAGATTTGATTCTCACTTTTAAAGGCAACTTTGAGAGGCATCAGCTCCCAGCTTCCCCCGCCTGCATGTAGCCTAGATCTGCTTTCTCTTCCCACCAGGGAATCCACATTGTCAGACATTTTCTCCTTTAGAACTATCTGACATATTGGCCCGGAATACTACAGCGAGTTTTGCTATTCCATGACACGCCGTCTTAACAGTGCAGCTTCCCTCTGCTTTGATGGACAGCGCTGAACTACTCGAGCAGAAAGGGGGAGGCGTTGAAAGCTGAAGACGTGGCCAAAGGGATCTCCAGATAATCTCCTGCGAAGGACAAGAGGTGCGGAGTTCAGGCTTGCTGACTTAGACTCTCGGGGGGGACGCAGTGGCTGCACATTGTAACGGCCATAGGCTTTTGTCAAGCGAAACCTGGATAAATTGCCTTTGTCGCAGGGCACAGCGGAGACAGCCAGCCAGAGAGGAGAACCAAAGTTAAACATGGCCTGGAGAAAGTGGATGAAGAAAAGTTTTTCTTTCCCTAAACACTAGAACCCGTGGACATTGATTGGAGATGAATGTTGGAAGTCCTCTCTTGGAGGGCTTCTTAAGAGTCATGCTATGGCTTCACCAACCTGTTGTTGTTTAGCCGCTTAGTCGTGTCCGACTCTTCGTGACCCCCTAGACCAGAGCACACCAGGCACTCCTGTCTTCCACTGCCTCCCACAGTTTGGTCAAACTCATGCTGGTAGCTTCGAGAACACTGTCCAACCATCTTGTCCTCTGTCGTCCCCTTCTCCTTGTGCCCTCCATCTTTCCCAACATCAGAGTCTTTTCCAGGGAGTCTTCTCTTCTCATGAGATGGCCAAAGTCTTGGAGCCTCGGCTTCAGGATCTGTCCTTCCAGTGAGCACTCAGGGCTGATTTCCTTCAGAATGGAGAGGTTGGATCTTCTTGCAGTCCACGGGACTCTCAAGAGTCTCCTCCAGCACCATAATGCAAAAGCATCCATTCTCTGGCAATCAGTCTTCTTTATGGTCCAGCTCTCACTTCCATACATCACTACTGGGAAAACCATAGCTTTAACACTGGCTTCACCAACCTAGCTTCACCAACGTAGTTTCACCAACATAGACAACTTTAAAAGAGGACTGGGTAAATTCATGGAGGAGAGGGCTATCGATGGTTATGCTCCGAAGCAGCAGTGCTTCTGAATGCCACAGGAGGGGAGAGTATTCTTGGGCTCGAATCCTCCTTGGTGTTTCCGCACAGATATCTGCTTGGCCAGGGTGGAGTCAGGATGCTGGCCATCAGCATCATCATCATCATCATCATCATCATCATATATTATTTTATACCCCACCCATCTGGCTGGGTTTCCCCAGCCACTCTGGGCAGCTTCCAACAGAATATTAAAATACAATAACCTATTAAACATTAAAAACTTCCCTGAACAGCCTTCAGATGTCTTCTAAAAGTCTTGTACCGGTAGTTGTGGTTCTCTTTGACATCTGGTGAGAGGGCGTTCACAGGGCAGGCACCACTACCGAGAAGGCCCTCTGCCTGGTTCCCTGTAACTTGGCTTCTCACAGTGAGGGAAACGCCAGAAGGCCCTCGGCACTGGACCTCAGTGTCTGGGCTGAACGATGGGGGTGGAGACGCTCCTTCAGGTATACTGAGCTGAGGCCATTTAGGGCTTTGAAGGTCAGCACCAACACTTCGAATTGTGCTCAGAAACGTGGTACCTCTGGTTGCGAATGGGATCCATTCCGGAGGCCCGTTAGCAACATGAAAAGCCCGTAACCTGAAGCGCCGTATCTGTACAGGTGCGCAGTGTGATTTGGTGCTTGTGCGTGAGCATGAAGCGCGATCTAGCGCTTCTGTGTATGTGTGAGCAGCGAAAGCCGGAAGTAACCCTTTCCATTATTTCCAGGTCACCATGGGACACAACCTGAAAAAACATAACATGAAGCAAACGTAACATGAGGTATGACTGTATTTAACACCAGCGAAACTGGCCAAAATGTATACAACAAAAAATGAATGTTGGAAATGTAAGGAAAAGGAAGGTATTTTTTACCATATGTGGTGGACATGTAAAGAGGTAAAAGCTTTCTGGGAAATGATATATAACGAGTTAAAGAAAATGTTTTAAAACACCTTTGTTTAAAAAAAAACCAGAAGCTTTTTTATTGGGTAAGGTGGTTAGAGAGATACCGAGACAAGATAAAAAATTGTTCTTATATGCAACAACTGTGGCAAGAATTTCGTTAGCTGAAAGATGGAAACAACAGGAATTACCAACAAAAGATGAAAATGATAGACTTTGCACAACTGGTGAAACTGATGGGAAGAATCTGGAACCAGCAAGACCAAGCATTCCAAAAGGACTGGAACAAATTTATATTATATTTGTAAGCAATTAACATCCTTAGCAGGGTTATCTGAAGATCTGTGAGGTGAAATTGCTACCTTGTCAGATTGAGTAGCATTATATTTTAGGCAATGATATAACAAGGATAGGAAACGAAGCGAAATGTAAAGATGTAAAGTTAAATTTTGTAAACCATCAGTAGGGAGGGAGGTGTGATGGGTTGGGACTCGGGCTCAGACTCGGAACCAGAGGAGTCTCAGTCTGCACCAGATCCTCTGCCTCAGGCGGCATCTGGGGCCTGATCCTGAAGAGTCCCAGTCTGCACAGGTTCCCCTGCAACAAACACCAGCTGGGCCGAGTCAGGGGCCTGATCCTGCCCTGGCTCCAGATGTGGGAATTCCCTCGTTGCCTCCAGCTGGGCCATCACTTACAGCTGCTCCACTACCGGTTGGGTCAGGGGAGGCTGAGGCGACCTCTGGGTCTAGTCACCCACCGACGTCTCCCGAGCTGCACAGACTCAGGTCTGAGAGAAGGAGAGACCTGAGTACTCGCAGGAGGAGTGCTCGCCTTCGGGCGAAACATGGAAGTGAGTCGCCAGGGGATCAGGACCGGCCGTTACCCCGACAAAGATAAAAGGCTGTCAGAGCCCACCCCAGGTTGCGGGAGCAACACACTGTATGCCAGATCCTGTACCTGTCCTTGCCTGGTTTCCTGCCTCGTCTCCTGCCTTGGCCCTGTTGGACTGACTCCTAGCGGGATCTTTGGATTCTGGACCGGTTCTGGACCGCGTTTCATGCGTTACCCCTGGGCCCAGCACAGGAGGGTAGTCGTAAGTCTCAGTCAAGCCAAAGAGATAATATAAGAGGGTACGATGTTATGTAATGTGATTATATGTAAAACCAATAAAAATCATTTATGTATATAAAAAATAGATGGGTCATTGGCCTGATGCCACAGGCCACCTTTGGTGCAGTGATAAAACTGCTAGCACATTTGCAAAGCTCTAAGCAGGGTCCAGAATGGTTTCCAGTGTGATGGGGGACGACATGTTGAGATTCCTACATTGCAGAAGGTTGGAGTATAGATGACACTTGGGGTCCCTTCCAATTCTATGATTCTATGCTGCTATGATGAAGTGGGCATTCAGCTGGAGAGAGAAGCTTTTAAAACCTTTTTCGCCGCCCCCCATCACTTGATCACAGCTTGCCTGAATGTGTGAAACTGCCTCGCTTGGAAAGTCTTCTGTTTGAATTTACACCATTAATATGAAAGTCCTATCGCTGGTGCTTAGCCTGCGATGGCTGGTTTGCCCTTGATACTACAGTCAATGAGGGATGGGAGCTCATATGTGGATCAGCTCCAAGTCTGTCAGAAGAATTTTGCATTCCACCCACCAGAGATAAGTCAGTTATCTCCCAGTGGAGAATCAAGTCAAGAGTCTCTGATCCTGGCACGGAACACTGATTCCCTTCCAATTTACTTTTGACTCTGATTGAACTCTTGCCTGTATATTTCAGACTTTTCAGGGAGTTCAGGAGCTGTTAGACCAGAACAGTTGGTTGTGTGAAAAGGTCCTTTGGGTGTCAAAGGGGTCTAAGGAGCTTGGTTGGTTCATGTGTGCTTGTTCAGATCTCAAAGGACAATCTGGATGGATGCTGAGCTGCAGTTACCTCCAGAACCAATATTATCTGCATGGCATTTGGGAGGGGGTCACTAAAACAGATATATACAGTGAGGAGGGAAAGTATTTGATCCCCTGCTAAATTTGCCTGTTTGCCCTCTGACGAAGAAATGACCAGTCCATAATTTTAGTGATAGGTTTATTGTTGCTGTGAGAGACAGAATAACAACAGGAAAACCCCCAGAAACCCAGAAGACAAAAGTCAGAGATTGATGTGCATTATAATGAGTGAAATAAGTATTTGATACCCTGTCAACCAGCCAGATGTCAGGCTACCTGGTATCTTCACTGTATGTAATGAGCTGAGATTAGAAGCACCTGCTGTAAAGGAGAGGTCTTACCTGTAATCCCAGCTCGTTACAGTACCTGTACAGAAGACACCTGTCGACAGAAGCAATCAATCCAGCAGATTCCAAAGTAGCCACCAAGACCAAAGAGTTGTCCAGGGATGTCAGGGAGAAGACTGTAGACCTGCACAAGGCTGGACTGGGCTACAAGACTATTGCTCTAGACAGGACATGTACAGGCAGGCCTGTTTGCAGTTTGCCAGTGTACATCTGAATGACCCAGAGGAGAACTGGGTGAAAGTGTTGTGGTCAGACGAGACCAAAATTGAGCTCTTTGGCATCAACTCAACTCACTGTGTTTGGAGGAGGAGGAGAAATGCTGCCGACGACTCCAAGAACACCATCCACACTGTCAAATATGGAGGGGGGCATATTATGCTTTGGGGGTGTTTTTCTGCTAAGGGGACAGGACACCTTCACCGCATCGAAGGGACGATGGATGGGACCATGTATCGTCAAATCTTGGGTGAGCACCTCCTTCCCTCAACCAGGGCATTGAAAATGGGTCGAGGATGGGTATTCCAGCATGATTATGACCCAAAACACAGGGCCAAGGCAACAAAGGAGTGGCTCAAGAAGAAGCACATTAAGGTCCCGGAGTGGCCTAGCCAGTCTCCAGACCTTAACCCCATCAAAAATCTGTGGAGGGAGCTGAAGGTTTGAGTAGCTACACATCAGCCTCGAAATCTTACTGACTTGGAGAGGATCTCCAAAGAGGAGTGGGACAAAATACCTCTTGAGATGTGTGCAAACCTGGTGGCCACCTACAAGAAACGTCTGACCTCTGTAATTGCTTACAAGGGTTATGCCACCAAGTACTAAGTCATCTTTTGCAAAGGGATCAAATGCTTATTTCACTCGTTATAATGTACATCAATCTCTGATTTTTGTCTTCTGGGTTTCTGGTTTTTTTTCCTGTTGTTATTCTGTCTCTCACGGCTACAATAAACCTACCATTAAAATTATGGACTGGTCATTTCTTCGTCAGAGGGCAAACGGGCAAATTTAGCAGGAGATCAAATATTCCCCCCTCCCCCACTGTATTCTTATTTATTCTAAAATGTCTTGACCACTTTTTATTTAGACGTAACACTTTTAATTTAGCCATAACAAATGAAATGCTTTTAAACTTCCATATCGAATCCTAGAATTGTAGAGCTGGAAGGGACCCAACGGGTCATCTAGTCGAACCCCACGTAATGCAGGAATATAATATATAATGTAACGCATTCTCCCATGTCTTGCTCATTTGCCTCTCCTTTCCCTCCCCTCCTCTTTATCTGTGGGCTCCTCTGCCGCCAAAATTTATATCTGCTTGTCTTCTTCATTAATTCCATCCTTAACCCACTTTTTAGCTTTTAAAAATGCCCAAAGGAAACACATTGATAAATGCTCAGATTAAAAGAAAACAAATATTACAATTAAAAAATATCCAATTGCATTCCTTTAGATTGCAAGCGGCAGTCTTTCTTTAAAAAGAAAAAAAGAAAAAAAACTTTATATGGGGGAAGAGAGAGCAATATATTTCTATAAATTGTCTTGTTTGTTGAGAGCATGATTAGGATTAATAGTAAATTGCATCAACAGAATGTCTCAGTGGAAAGGCTAAACAGCCAAGACTTGAAGGAAGTTGAGGGTTCCTGCATATCAAGGCAGCCTGCAAAAATCAGATTGTTTGTCTTGGGAATTAATCCAAGACACTTGAGAACTCGCTTACCCATACAAAGGGTTGAGGGGAGGGCAAATCTGTCTTCCAGTTTCTCCAAAGTTCTCATTTTTCCTTTCTTAAGTTCAGAGCTCCACATTTCCACATCATTTTGCAGTTTGAAAGAAAGCCCTCACAAAAATTCATCAGCATTTGGGTGCAAATTCCTTCTAATATGCACATTTCTGAATGCAATTTTGTCTCATATACACATTTTTGCAAAGCGAATTTCCCCAGCATAATGACTTTTTGGTGTTACTTTCACTAATGCATATATCTTGACGCACACTTTAGTATATGCAATAATTGTCAAAAAAAATGTGACAAAGATTGCAAGTACAGACACTTGTAGAGAAATGCAGCAATAAATGTGAATAAAAGAAGAGCTCTTATACCATGTCAAATTAAAAAGTCTGTTTTTAATGAACCGTTAAGGACTCTCTGTTTACATGTCAGATGTTCTGACAACGCCATGACCCACACTTTTGCTAGCTACTTCTCTCGGGGAGGAGTTGAATCCTGCTGCAGCTAGATGGTTAGTGGCCTCCCACTGCAAGTCCAAAACGTCAGATTCATTGAAGTCCATGAGCTCCAGTGCTATGAGAGAGGGCGAGAAACTTTTCTCCATGCCATGAATAATTTTATATACTACTTTCAAGTTGCCTCTTACTTGCCTTTTCTCTAAACTAAAAAGATCCACCCCCTTGATTCCCTTGGAGTTCCCCTTTTCTGAACCCTCTCCAGCTCTACAATAACATTTTTGATGAGGAAACCGGAACTGTGGGAGATGAGAGCGCTGAATAGATGGCTTTGCCCTGCCTTATCCTGCAAAGAGTTTCTTGCTCGGCATACAATGAGATTGCAGGAGTAGTTCACTGCCAGCTGAGTAAGGAGTACCGTAACCTTCCCTTTACTACAAATATAGGCCTGACCTAGTTCTTGAGAGCGTTGATTGCATCTTGTGTTGGTATAACCCAATTCCAAGAGATAAAACAATAGATCACAAATAGGCTCAGCATCATTCTAGGGAACAAAGCACCCAAAATAGCAACGAGATTAGATGCAGCGCTATTTTCATGCACAACATACTTGAAAAACTGAGAATTAACAAACAGATGAATAGAAATGCAGGCTAACACCCGTTCTTGGCAATAAACATGTCTGGAAAGCTCAAGACAATTCATTGGGGTCACCTTGTCCAACAATGCAGGGGTCGCAACAAAAGAATCCCTGACAGAAGGCAGTCCAATCTCTGCTTAAAAACCTCCAAGGAAGGGGAGTCCACCATTTCCCTAGGAGGTCCACTCCGCTCTCCAACAGCTCTTGGTGTCAGAAAGTTCTTCCTGATGTTTAGTCAGCATCTCATTTCTTGTAACTTGAATCCTACTGTCAGGAGTCTGGATTCCCAGCTTGATAACCCAGAAAGCATAGGTAATTAAAAAGGAGGATTTATTGCAAAAGCAAACAGATAGCTCCAGATGGCTCTAACAAAGCCTGGTCCGGCATCACTACTCAAGATGACCCTTCTGAAGACTTCTTCCGGCGTTGACAGAAGATATTGAACTTACGGCCCTTGTGTCTCTTGTTTTGCTTCCTATCTAGCAGCCCTCCCATTCACCGGCTCTTCAGATTTAGTGGCTCAGTTCCAACCTCTTTCCATTCTGAGATGCTGTCTCTGAGACTGTTTGCTTCCTGCGAGCTTTGGCTGTGTTCTAGCCTGCTCTCAGCTACTGCCTTTTCAGCCTGCCAGTCAAGGTCAGGAAGAGCTGAAGTCTGCAGCTGCCAGCCTGACTAACATTAAGCCTCTCTGTTCCTGTCTGCTTTCTTCAGTTGGCTGCAAACCTTCGCTGGGAGCTGGCTCATTCCTGACACCTACCCTCTGGAGCAGCAGAAAAGAATTTTGCTCCATCTTCCATGATTCTGTTAGAGACAATGCAAGTAAGTAAATAAATAACTTGTAATTCTACAAAGTTATCCATGGGGAAATAAGTTCAAAGGTACCTTGCACCAGGGGATGCGGGTGGCGCTGTGGGTTAAACCACAGAGCCTAGGACTTGCCGCTCAGAAGGTCGGCGGTTCGAATCCCCGAGACGGGTTGAGCTCCCATTGCTCGGTCCCTGCTCCTGCCAACCTAGCAGTTCGAAAGCATGTCAAAGTGCAAGTAGATAAAAAGGTACCGCTCCTGCGGGAAGGTAAACAGTGTTTCCGTGCGCTGCTCTGGTTCGCCAGAAGCGGCTTAGTCCTGCTGGCCACATGACCCGGAAGCTGTACACCAGCTCCCTCGGCCAGTAAATCAAGATGAGCACTGCAACCCCAGAGTCAGTCACGACTGGACCTAATGGTCAGGGGTCCCTTTATCTTTACTTTTACCTGGCACCAATCTACTGACTTTGGCCCATTTGATATCCACCCAGAAACCAAAGGAAACTCTCTTCACATCCTGGTCCCGCCAGCTTAGATGTCGTTGACACAAACCACCCAGCATCGTGAATGGAGAAGGAGCCTCAAGCCCCCTGCCTACTGTAGGAAGAGTTTCCTGAAACCCAAATGGAATTATAGCCGTGAGCATGCCTGACTCTTGCAAATACCCATTTTAGAAGGCCTGGAAAGCTGAGGAAAAACGGCTGCTTCCTCTGGGCATGCTCATACCTGCCGTAATTGAATCAGCACAGCTTGACCAGACAGCCCCTCTCAGCAAAAAGCATCTTGCTTGACCTGCAGCCAAGCGAGGACTTGTCAAGAAACAGCTCCGCTCAGGGTGGCCCCGTTCTCCTCCTCAAAGCATCTCCTCTCTTGCAAAGTCCTCCGTCGTTATTTAACTAGGAACCCTGTTAGACAAGGGCAATTCATTTTAAAATACTTCGCACTGGGTGCATTTCAGTTTGAGGTTTTTAAAACTAATTCCCATCTCCTCTGATTTCTGTCATTCTACTTTTTAAAAACATTTTTCTGGTTTTAGAGGCATTTACCTGATGCATTTTAGGCACTAGATAACATGACATTTGTCACCCTCTTTTTCAACTTTCGGGTCCCCAGATTTCGGGCCTTTCTCAACTTCGGGTCCCCAGATTTCATGAGACTACAACTCCCATCATCCCTAGCTGCTCTAGACTCTAGGGACTTGGCTCATTAGTTCAAATTAATAATAATAATATAATAATAATAAAATGTTATTTATATCCTACCCTCCCCAGCCAAAGCCGAGCTCAGAGCGGCTAACAACAATAAAAGTAACACAACATTCTAAAATCAATTCATTTTAAAATCAATTCAAAATCAAATTAATGGCAACCATTGGGCTAGAGTTCTGTGAGGATGACCAAAGGAGGGGGTCAGACTGTGCCTTGGCCAAAGGCCTGGTGGAACAGCTCTGTCTTGCAGGCCCTGCAGAAAGATGTCAAGTCCCGCAGGGCCCTGGTCTCTTGTGACAGAGCGTTCCACCAGATCGGGGCCACAGTCGAAAAAGCCCTGGCTCTGGTCGAGGCCAGCCTAACCTCCCTGTGGCCCTGGATCTCCAAGATGTTTTTGTTTGAAGACCTTAAGGCCCTCTGTGGGACATACCAGGAGAGGCGGTCCCGTGGGTACAAGGGTCCTAGGCCATATTGGGCTTTAAAGATTAAAACTAGCACCTTAAACCTAATCCTGTACTCCACCTGGAGCCAGTGCAGCTGGTATAGCACCGGGGGAATGTGATCCCGTAAGGAGTCTCGCCGCGGCATTCTGCACCCACTAGAGTTTCTGGGTCAGTCTCAAGGGCAGCCCTACATTGAGTGAATTACAATAATCCAGTCTGGAGGTGACTATCACATGGATCACAGTGGCTAAGTCAGGGCGAGAGAGGTAAGGAGCCAACTGCTTAGCCTGGTGGAGATGAAAAAATGCTGCCTTTGTTATAGCTGCAACCTGCATCTCCATAGAAAGGGAGGTGTCGAAGATTACACCCAAACTCTTAACGGACGGTGCTGGCACTAATGGCACCCCTGCAAGAGATAGGAGACGCCCCCCCCCCCCCCGCAATCCCATATCGTCCCAACCCAGCCAAAGGACCTGAATCATAGAATAGAATCATAGAATCATAGAGTTGGAAGAGACCACAAGGGCCGTCGAGTCCAACCCCCTGCCAAGCAGGAAACACCATCAGAGCACTCCTGACATATGGTTGTCAAGCCTCTGCTTAAAGACCTCCAAAGTAGGAGACTCCACCACACTCCTTGGCAGCAAATTCCACTGTCGAACAGCTCTTACTGTCAGGAAGTTCTTCCTAATGTTTAGGTGGAATCTTCTTTCTTGTAGTTTGGATCCATTGCTCCGTGTCCGCTTCTCTGGAGCAGCAGAAAACAACCTTTCTCCCTCCTCTATGTGACATCCTTTTATATATTTGAACATGGCTATCATATCACCCCTTAACGTCCTCTTCTCCAGGCTAAACATGCCCAGCTCCCTTAGCCGTTCCTCATAAGGCATCGTTTCCAGGCCTTTGACCATTTGGGTTGCCCTCCTCTGCACACGTTCCAGTTTGTCAGTGTCCTTTTTGAACTGTGATGCCCAGAACATCTGTCTTCGAAGGATTTAACTTCAACCGGCTTCCACGTAACCATCCAGCCACAGCTTCCAAACATCTGGTCAGTGTGTCTGGGGCCGAGTCAGGATGGCCATCCACCAACAGATAGAGTTGGGTGTCATCAGCATACTGATGGCAGCCCAAACCAAAACTCCGGACAAGCTGGGTGAGGGCGTGCATAAAGATGTTGAAAGATGCCTGCAATTCTCCCTGGTCCCTTGACTCCACCTGCCGCAACTATTCTGACCCTCTGAGTCCCTGTAATCCACATTTAGCTTCATCTTCTCAAAGGGAGAGCCAACTGGACCAGCCCAAATGTACTTCTGAAAACCAGCTGCAGGGATGAGTAAACAATATAGGAAGACGTTTTGTTATCTGCTTTGTTTGTTTGCTTCTCAGAGGATGCTGGTGGTATCAGACCTTTGTTCTGAGCTAGCAGGGCTCTTTTATGCAGTACTTCTAAACAGTTTCTGTCAAGAAACCACCAGTTGTGGGGAGCTCAATGTCTTCCCTTGTTTAGCTTGGCTTCCATCAACTATCCTGGCCCCTGGTCAATTCCAGTCTATAATGAAGCTTGTGCAAAAGAGATTAATCTATTGCATCACTGAGACCAAACAAAACCTTCTGGTTAATTTATGTATATATATTTTTCTTTTGGAAGAAAAAAAAAAATAATTACCAGAAATTACTTTCCAAAATATGCAGTGATAAAGACCCAGGCAATACTTGAGAGCATAATCTCTGAGGCCCACTTCTGCTGAGAGTGATAAAACAAGAGTAACAAACTACTTGTATCTGGCATCGCACCAGCCAGCAGCTCTCGGCGCAGATAGGAGCGTAATTATTTCCTGTCATTTCATCCGGGGCTCCGAAAAGAAAGGGCAGCAATTTTGAGACACCCCTGGCTTGTTGCGCAAGGAATAAAAAATGCATTCAAATGATTGTCTGCCTCCTTCAAGAGGAATGGCGGCATAGGGAAATCAGGGGGAAGGGGATGGCGCTGCAAACCAATTTAATGAGAGCAGAGCTGGGGCCACAAGGGGGGAGCTTAGAAGCAGAGAGCACAAACCACCTGCAACGTTCTCCTGCAGAGGGTCCCATTGGAGCGAAAGGGGTTTCAATTCAGCTCCTCCGCCTTGTATATCAGACCACAGGCTGGGTAGAGAACTGAGCTCAGTGGGGGAGCAAAGCGTTGGCATGCAGATAACCCCTCTACAATCCCAGGTATTTTTGACTGCAAAAATCATTGAATCATGGAGTTGAAACACAGCTGACAGATGGCTATCCAACCTCTGTTCAAAAGCTTCCAAGGAAGTCCCATTGTCAAACAACTCCCAGAGTAAAATCATCATCATCTGATGTTTATTCACCATCTCCTTTGTTGTCATTTGCATCCATTGGTTTGGGTCCTATCTTTCAGGAGCAGCAAAATAGGACAACTTTTTTCCTCTTCCATGTGACAGCCCTTGAGATACCTGAAGACGGTTCTCATATCTCCTCTCAGTCTCCTCTGATCCAAGCTAAACATACCCAACTCCCTCAACCGTTCCTCATCAGGCCTGGTTTCCAGACCCTTGATCATCTTGGTCGCCCTCCTCTGCACATCTTCCAGCTTCTCAACACCCTTCTGTTTACTCACATCACCCAGCTTAGGACCTCAGCCCCAGATGGATCCATACTGGATCAATCCACATGGAACCCAGGAAGCTGTCTTCTCCCAAGTGAAGCCATTGATCCATCCAACCCAATGCTGTCTGCTCTGAGTGGCAGGGGCAGCTCTCTAGGGCCTCGGGCCTTTCCTAGCCTTTTAACTGGAAGTTGAACCAGGGACCTCTTGCACGAACAGCAGGCAGCATGCCCACCCTTTGAGATGAGTTCCCCCCTACTCAGCTGCTGCCCCCCAGGCCAACCCATCTCTCCCGATTGAGCGTCCTGCTGCCCTTTCATTCCGTGAACTTTCATGTGGCAGCCCTTAAGATATTTGAAGGTGGCTATCATATCTCCTCTCAGTCTCCTTTTTCAAGGCTAAACATATCCAGCTCCTTCAACCGTTCCTCATCAGGATTGGTTTCTAGACCCTTGATCATCCTGGTAGCCCTCCTCTGCACATCTTCCAGCTTGTCAACATCCTTCTTAAATTGTGGCGCCCAGAACTGGACACAGGGTGCCAGGTGTGGTCTGATCAAAGCAGAAGAAATCAATATTATTGCTTCCTTTGATAGGGACAGTAGACTTCTGTTGATGTTTAGAAGTAACAGGACTTGAACAGATTCTTTGCTAAAAGCCTCTTGAGACTGGGCAAGACTTAGCTAGATGGGTTTTAATCCTGATTTAGAGTTTAGAACAGAGGTGGGAGCCTCTGAACTTCAGGTCAAAACCAGGCTCCCCAGGGGAACCCCATTTGGGTCACCAAGCCATTTTGGTCAAGCTACACCCACCTGCCTTACACCCAAAGGGGGTTTGCAGGCACTAACAGTCAGCTGATCAGTGGCACCTGCAAAGCCCTTGGGCTATCAGCTGATTGCTGGGTCTTCAAAGCACAGCACAGGACTCATTGCAAGTACCGACAACCCGTTGATTGTAGGAAGGCTTCTTTATATGACTTGTCCACTCCTCCCAACTAGTTGCTACATTTGAGAAAAGAAAGGAAAATCAATGCTATTTTACACCATATTCTCTCAGGATGTTCCACAGACATTCCTCTTGAGCTTGAGAGAAGAGCGATTCTTCCACCAGGACAGAAAAGGGCTTTGAACTAGCTTGATCTAGCCTGCGAGGAGTTGAAATAGCTTCCCATTCCTGATGGCCTTATTTTCAGCCAGCCTCCACAGGGAAAGAGCAGGCCCACTGCCTGAGACTCTTGCAATGTGTGTGTTGAATTTTAACCTGCCTCCCATGAGGTTCCCTTTAGGACAGCCAAATCCCATCAGAGGAGGCAAAACCGATGGCTGAAGACCAAAAGAGAGGCTGGCTCCCAGGACAAAGGCATATCACTGCAATGAAAGGAGACAGCAGAGCTGTGACTTTATCATACAAATCCATCTTGCAATGGTCTGGCTAAAAGGCAGGACTGGGGGCCTGGCTGATACATTCATAATTTAAACCCAGTGACTCCTTCCTCCCTCCCTCCCTCCCTTCCCTTCCCTTCTCTTCTCCCTTGCTTTCCTCCTTCTTTCATAACACTAGAACTCATGGACATCCCATGAAGCTGAGTGTTGGAAGATACAGGATGGGTTTTAAAAATAGTTACAGGTAGGTAGCCATGTTGTTCTGCCATAGTTGAAACAAAAATTTTAAAAATCATTCCAGTAGCATCTTAGAGACCAACTAAATATGTTATTGGTACGAGCTTTTGTGTACATGCACACGTCTTCAGATACTCCTTCTGTCTGAAGAAGTGTGCATGTACACAAAAGCTCATACCAAAGGGTTTTAAAAAGTACAGGGGTGCCTCGCAAGACGAAAAGAATCCGTTCTGTGATTCTCTTCGTCTAGCGGTTTTTTCGTCTTGCAAAGCAAGCCCATTGACAGATTAGCGGATTAGCGCTATTAGCGCTATTAGTGGCTTTTAGCGGCTTTTAGTGGCTTATCTGCTGATCAGATCAGCTGATAAGCGGCTTAGCGGCTTAGAAAAAGGGGGGGGGAAGGAAAAAAACCAGCAGGAACTCGCAAGACATTGTCGTCTTGCGAAGCAAGCCCATAGGGAAATTCGTTTTGCGAAGCACCTCCAAAACGGAAAACTCTTTCGTCTAGCGAGTTTTCCGTCTTGCGAGGCATTCGTCTTGCGGGGCACCACTGTACTTCTTAACACAATGCAACCCAGCCAGATGGGTGGGATATAAATAATAAAAATATTATTAATAATAATTTAACTGCAGAACTCACACCCACAGGAAGCAGTGATGGCCACCAGCTTGCGTGGCTTTTAAAGGGGATGAAGGAAGGGCTACTCAGGTTACTAGCCATGATGGCTATGCACTGCCTCCGCAGTAATAGATACCGATGCTTTTGGGTCCCAATTGCTGGAAACCGCAGGAGTGAAGGATGCTCTTGTGATTCAATCCTGCTTAGGAGTTTCCCACAGGCATCTGCTCAGCCACTGTGAGAACAGGATGCTGGACTAAATGGGCCACTGGTCTGATCCAGCAGCCTCTAATAATAATAATAATAATAATAATAATAATAATAATAATAATAATAATTTATTTATACCCCACCCATCTGACTGGGTTTCCCCAGCCACTCTGGGCGGCTTCCAAAAGAATATTAAAATACTGTGATACATCAAACATTAAAAGCTTCCCTAAACAGGGCTGCCTTCAGATGTCTTCTAAAACTCTGGTAGTTGTTGTTCTCTTTGACATCTGGTTTGAGGGCGTTCCACAGGGCGGGCGCCACTACCGAGAAGGCCCTCTGTCTGGTTCCCTGTAGCCTCACTTCTCGCAATGAGGGAACCGCCAGAAGGCCCTCGGCGCTGGATCTCAGTGTCCGGGCTGAACGATGGGGGTGGAGACGCTCCTTCAGGTATACAGGACCGAGGCTGTTTAGGGCTTTAAAGGTCAGTACCAACACTTTGAATTGTGCTCGGAAACGTACTGGGAAACGTTCTTGTCTTCTTGTGTTCCTTTATTTCCCTCCCTTGCATTTCCTAGCACTCAGAGGACATATGAGAAAAACTAAGGCTCAATCAATTGCTACCTTCCCTGGGAGCTCTCCATGGTGCTGCAGAACCTGACCCTGATGTTACTACCTGGAATCTGAACCTTATTCCTTCCCGCTTCCACTGCTGGATGGCCAAAATGGAGAAGGGCATGTCTAGAATCGCACTCTCCCATGAAATCCTGCAGACGAGTATGGGGATGGAGAGTCACCATCTCCACAGCCAAGCAGAACCTGAACTAGGCAGAAACAAACACACCACAAGCAAAATATTTGAACTGAGCCTATAGTTCTTTTCACATGCCTCCTTACATGGGAGACACAAGCATTGCTGGAGAAGAAGGCATCAATGAATGCATTGTTCCACATGGCCCCTTTTCTGGATGCTGTGGTGATCAGGGAGTCTTTGAAGAGCCAGTTGAGAAGAAAAGAGAGTTGGAAACATCTCATGATGTCATCCCAAGGGCATCCTGATCAAATTTGCAGATGACACCAAACTGGGAGGGGTGGCTAACACCCCAGAGGACAGGATCACACTTCACAACGACCTTGACAGATTAGATAACTGGGCAAAAACAAACAAGATGAATTTTAACAGGGAGAAATGTAAAGTATTGCACTTGGGCAAAAAAAATGAGAGGCACAAATACAAGATGGAGGACACCTGGCTTGAGAGCAGTACATGTGAAAAGGATCTAGGAATCTTGGTTGACCACAAATTTGACATGAGCCAACAGTGTGACGCGGCAGCTAAAAAAGCCAATGCAATTCTGGGCTGCATCAATAGGAGTATAGCATCTAGATCAAGGGAAGTAATAGTGCCCCTGTATTCTGCTCTGGTCAGACCTCACCTGGAGTACTGTGTCCAGTTCTGGGCACCACAATTCAAGAAGGACACTGACAAACTGGAACGTGTCCAGAGGAGGGCAACCAAAATGGTCAAAGGCCTGGAAACGATGCCTTATGAGGAACGGCTAAGGGAGCTGGGCATGTTTAGCCTGGAGAAGAGGAGGTTAAGGGGTGATATTGCCCAGAAGGTTATTGGGCTCCGACTACCAACCCTGGATGAGATCTTCACGTCTCGCATCTTGAAGAAGTCACAAAATATTCTGAGAGATCCCACCCACCCTGCTCACAACTTCTTTGAACTATTGCCTTCGGGCAGAAGATATAGGACAATGAAAACACGAACCACACGCCTTCTGAATAGTTTCTATCCAAGAGCTCTGATTGCACTAAATAATGATCTCAGGGCCAGTTGCAAGGTTTAGTAAGTAGGGAGTAGAAGGAATGAGATAGGTTTTAGGTTATGTTATGCCTTTACTAGGTCATGCTATATTCTGGATTATGTTATGTTTTATAGATTATGTCTAAATAGGATGAGAGTTCGGAGATACGTGCAAATGTATATGCGAACCCGGTCTTCGGGTGGGTGTTTGATTTTCGTTGTTGTGTATACTGTGTATATACGGACAATGACAATAAATTTATCTAATCTAATCTAATCTAATATGATAGCCATGTTCAAATATATAAAAGGATATCACATAGAGGAGGGAGAAAGGTTGTTTTCTGCTGCTCCAGAGAAGCGAACACGGAGCAATGGATCTAAACTACAAGAAAGAAGATTCCACCTAAACATTAGGATGAACTTCCTGACAGTAAGAGCTGTTTGACAGTGGAATTTGCTGCCAAGGAGTGTGGTGGAGTCTCCTACTTTGGAGGTCTTTAAGCAGAGGCTTGACAACCATATGTCAGGAGTGCTCTGATGGTGTTTCCTGCTTGGCAGGGGGTTGGACTCGATGGCCCTTGTGGTCTCTTCCAACTCTATGATTCTATGATTCTATGATCTCCTTCCTTGGAGGTTTTCAAGCAGAGGTTAGATGGCCATCATGGTTGAGATTCCTGCATTGCAAGGGGTTGGACTAGATGGACCCCAGGGTCCCTTGCAGCTCTACAATTCTATGATGCACTGGGCTCATAAAGAATATTATATTTCTTCTGGGTCACACCAGAAGCATATCTTATCCATTATTCTCTGCCCACAGTGGCCAACCAGATACTTTCAAGCAAGACATAAGCCCAGAAGCACTCACCTATTCTAGATCGCTCCAAGGCTGGTATCCAGAGAGAGGGTGATGTTGGAAGCAGTATAGAGCTTTAGTGACTAGTAGCCCTTGATAGCTTTATCCACTGTGATTTCATCAAAACTCCCTTTAGAGCTGTCTGACTTGGTGGCTATCACTTGCTGCAGCAATTTCCATAGTTTAACCATTCACATGTAGGTCCTGCAATTTCTAGCATTCAATTGCATTGGAGGGCATGGGAGGCCTCGACTTCTAGCCTTATGAGAGATGAGGGCTGTCACATGGAAGATGGAACAAGCTTGATTTCTGCTGCTCCAGAGGGTAGGACCCAAACCAAATGGATTCAAAGGACAAGAAATGAGATTGCCAATGAAATTGCAAGGCCCAACTTTTTCTAGTGAGAAGTCAGTTTCACCCTTTACCATAACGAAAAGTTTGTTATGAAATATTTGGACACTCATATAGAAACAAGCCCAGGAAGGGCTTGGGGTTGTAGGGATTTTTTGGGGGGTGGTCAGTCTGGGCGATACCATAAGTCCCTTCCTGTTCTTGGGATCCTGTTTCTGTGGGGGTGGGCTGTATGAGAGCAAGCGTGCCAATGGCTTTGGCTGACTAATTAAGCACCACAATTAGCATAACAAAAGAAGTTGCTCTGTGCCATAGAAAGAACAGACGAGCCTTTCTGAACCAACCTTATCTAAATGCTAGGTAGGAGAACAAACGCCAGAGAGTTGTGGGTGGGTGAGCTAGAAACAGGCTGGAAGATGGAGACACAGAGACATGCTTGATTCTGTGCAGGATCCAAAGCTGTGATGGAGAAGCAAGATCTGTCAGGGTGTTAATGCTGTGAGCCCCTCCATCTTTATATTTTTTTATTTTTACTTTATTTACAGCATAGTCCACAACAACTCATGCATACAAACAAACTCACCACCATTGACAATTTAATTATCAGAATTAAACTCCTATCCCCTTACACAAAGAAAACATAACATAAAAATAAAAGACTTCCTTTATCCTGTAAACGGCCTCCTTACAGTATTTACTTCTTGTATACTGTTTCTTTTACATGTGATTATTACAATTTTTTCCTAATTATGACTTTAAAAACCGCAACGTCTCCTGTAGAAATTAATCGGAACAAGTCCAGGTGTATATTTTGGGGCACTGTTTGATAAAGTGTTCTCTGTATTCTCCCCATTCTTTTTGAAATTCTTGTCTAGGCTGTCCTCTGATTGTTTCTGTTAATCTGGCCAATTCAGCATAATCTAATAATTTATCCTGCCATTCCCTTCCATCTTATTCTCAGGTTGTATAGATGTCTAAATAAAACAATGTGTCTTCAAGACACCACAATCCCCAATGACCTTCACTCCAAGGAAAGCAGGCCTCTGAAGTCTCTCACCACTCGGAAATTGGCGTGACGTCTAACAATATTCTTAGTCCTGGTCCCTCGTCTCCCTAAGCCCACAGGATCTCAGCTAGCCTCCTCTTGTATGATGTTTATTTTCCACCAGTAAAATAAGCGTGATGGGAAGTGAGGCGAGACTAACGATTATGCCAAATGAGGTGACATTTTGTGCTTATAATTATTTTGCTTCATTCAGCCAGGCTTTGGGAAACGGGGGGGGGGGGGGCACAGAGAAGGAAGCATGAAAAGAATCCATTAAATCACTTTGGTGTTTATTCTGCATCTGACTGCCTGAGCCAGCAGTTACATCTCCCGACATCTCGCCGTACCTGCAATTCAGGAAAATTGCCTTTCCAAATTACCGTCTTTAGTCAGATATCCACGCGCAGCTTTGCGGCAAGAGCCAGACAGAAATGAAATGGACTAAAACGCTAATCCAGCCAGGGGTTCGCTGGGCTTCTTCAAAGGGACCGGTGTCAGAGCATCCATCCTGCTTATTAAAAGGTCATGGGGATTAGCGGTTGGGGTGCTGAGGAAGTCCCTGCAACAGCAGCTAGTTCAAGCAGGATAAGTTGATTAAGGTGTCGACCAAGTCTTCAAGCTGACCGAGGTTGCTCTGTGTACTATCTATAGTCAGGGCTGTCCAGAAGGAAACACAGCTGTCCTTATGTTCAAAAAGAAGCACAGAATTGCAGAGTTGGAATGTTCATCTAGACCAGACACCCCCAACCTTCGGCCCTCCAGATGTTTTGGCCTACAACTCCCATGATCCCTAGCTAACAGGACCAGTGGTCAGGGATGATGGGAATTGTAGTCCAAAACATCTGGAGGGCCGAAGGTTGGGATGCCTGATCTAGACCAAACCTCTGCAATACAGGAATCACTTCTTTAGAAACCCTGACAGATAGACATCCAAAACCTGTTTAATCATAGAATCATAGAGTTGGAAGAGACCCCAAGGGCCATCGAGCCCAACCCCCTGCCAAGCAGGAAACACCATCAGAGCACTCCTTACATATGGTTGTCAAGCCTCTGCTTAAAGACCTCCAAAGCAGGAGACTCCACCACACTCCTTGGCAGCAAATTCCACGGTCGAACAGCTCTTACTGTCAGGAAGTTCTTCCTAATGTTTAGGTGGAATCTTCTTTCTTGTAGTTTGGATCCATTGCTCCGTGTCCGCTTCTCTGGAGCAGCAGAAAACAACCTTTCTCCCTCCTCTATGTGACATCCTTTTATATATTTGAACATGGCTATCATATCACCCCTTAACCTCCTCTTCTCCAGGCTAAACATGCCCAGCTCCCTTAGCTGTTCCTCATAAGGCATCGTTTCCAGGCCTTTGACCATTTTGGTTGCCCTCCTCTGGACACGTTCCAGTTTGTCAGTGTCCTTCTTGAATTGTGGTGCCCAGAACTGGACACAGTTAATAACCTCCAATGAATGAGAGTCCTGCATTGCAAGAGTTGGAATAGATAATTATTATTTTATTTCCTTATTTATTTCTACCCTGCCCATCTGGCTGGGTTTCCCCAGCCACTCTGGGCGACTTTCAACAGAACATTAAAAATACAATAAAAGATCAAACATTAAAAATTTCCCTAAACAGGGCTGCCTTCAGATGTCTTCTAAAAGTCAGATAGTTGTGTATTTCCTTGATATCTGATGGGAGGGCATTCCACAGGGTGGGCGCCACCACCAAGTAGGCCCTCTGCCTGGTTCCCTGTAACCTCGCTTCTTGCAGGGAGGGAACCAGGCTGGATGATGGGGGTGGAGAGGCTCCTTCAGGGATACTGGGCCGAGGCCAAGGTATATATGACCCTTGAGATCCCTTCCACCTTGACCGTTCTATGATTTCCCAGACCTTGCAAGGTGGTGGACTCTCCTTTCCTGGAGGTTTTTAAACAGAGGTTGAATGACCACTTGTCCAGGGAGTCTTTAGCCCTGATTCCTAGATGACTCTTGTAGTCCCTCCAACTCTCAAGTTTGTGTAGAGTGCAGGGGGGGGGAGCACCCTTTATAAATTGGATTGACAGTTCTTCATTAAACTTAGTCCAAGTATTGGACTCTGGGAGGCTTGTCCTTGAAGCAAAAACAGGCCAGAAAGATGACTTGAATGAAAGCCCCTTCAAGGCAGTCTTTCCTCCCTGCCCTCTTCTGAGCATTCATTATCAATGCAAATATTCCATGCTGCTGCAGGTAGAGAACAATCTTTACAAGCCTCCTTTTGCACTTCAAAGAAGTATTGACAATGGCTCAAACAGCAGGAGGACTTCACATACTGACAATAGCCCCAGAAAAAGTCTAGACTTCTGCCTATCATTTCACTTTTCTTTTCTTTGCAGATGGGTAGGAGAAGGGTTTTTTTTGGAAAGTGAAAATACACCCAAATCCCTAATTGCATGCTCAGACCTGGGGAGGGATCTTCACAAAAGAAGGTAAGAAGAGGCTGCTGGGTCAAGCCAATGGCCTATCTAGTCTAGAATCCTGTTGGATTCTAAAGGGAATCCTGGAAGCAGGAGTTCAGTAATTGGTATTCAGAAATATTGCTGCCTTCAACTATGGAGGCAGACTATAGCCATCCTGGCTGGTAGCCTTCTGCTCCTCCATGAATTCATCTAAATCCTCTTTTAAAGCCATTCTATAAAATCATAGAATCATAGGTTGGAAGGGTTAGGGTTAGTCCAACCCCCTGAGATGCAGGACTCTCAGCTAAAGCATCCATGGCAGATGGGCATCCAATCTCTGCTTAAAAACCTATAGAATCGTAGAGTTTGACAGGACCCCAGGGTCTTCCAAGCTGGTGGCAATCACTGCCTCTTGCAGGACTGAAGGACTTCCTTTTCTTTCTCCTGATTCTCCCGACAAGAAGCATTTGTGATGGCCAGGGACTCGGGCTCAGACTTGGAACCAGAGGAGACTCAGTCTGCACCGGATCCTTTGCCTCAGGCATCACCTGAACCAAGTCTGGGGCCTGATCCTGAAGAGTCCCAGTCTGCACAGGTTCCCCTGCAACAAGCACCACCTGGGCCAAGTCAGAGGCCTGAGCCTGCCCTGGCTCCAGATGCGGGGATGACCTCGTTGCCTCCAGCTGGGCCATCACTTACAGCTGCTCCACTACCGGTTGGGTCAGGGGAGGTTGAGGCGGCCCCTGGGTCTAGTCACCCACCGACGTCTCCCGAGCTGCAGAGACTCAGGTCTGAGAGAAGGAGAGACCTGAGTACTTGCAGGAGGAGTACTTGCCTCTGGGCGTGACAGGGAGGTGAGTCGCTGGGGGATCAGGACCGGCCGCTACCCCGAAAGAGATAAAAGGCTGTCGGACCCCGCCCCAGGTTGCGGGAGCAACATTGCTGTATGCCAGATCCTGCCTGAGATCCTGTACCTGTCCTTGCCTGGTTTCCTGCCTCATGTCCTACCTTGGCCCTGTTGGACTGACTCCTAGCGGAACCTTTAGATTCTGGACCAGACCTGGACTGCATTTCACAGGTTACCCCCGGGCCCAGCACAGCATTAAACTCTTTTTATTGATAATTTTACACTTTCCGTTTGCATCCCTGCTAACCACAGAGAGCATTGCAAACCACTTTGACCAAACAATCACTGGCTTAGGGTGATGAGCAAGCCAAACCACAAAGCTGGAAAGAACCTTGGAGGTCATGAAGCCTCCTTTTGCTGTGTGCAGCTTGGCTCGCTTTCCTGAGTTGCCTGAAACATTTGAAAGCATATTTTCCATGTGCTCCGCAGAACTTACTGACGGCTCCCTGCGGTCCCAGTTGCCTGGCCTGATCTGTGGAGGGCTATGGTTGAGGTCCTCCAGTTTTGCAGCCTATGCTTGCAAAGCGTGTGTGTCTGTCTGGTCCCTGGCAGCTTGCCTGGCCTTATTTATGGCCATTGTTCTGCCCGGACAGTGAGGTCCACCGCGGAGGGCCTTCTGGCGGTTCCCTCGCTGTGAGAAGCCAAGTTACAGGGAACCAGGCAGAGGGCCTTCTCGGTAGTGGCACCTGCCCTGTGGAATGCCCTCCTACCAGATGTCAAAGAGAAAAACAACTACCAGACTTTTAGAAGACATCTGAAGGCAGCCCTGTTTAGGGAAGCTTTTAATGTTTAATAGGTTATTGTATTTTGGTGTTCTGTTGGAAGCCGCCCAGAGTGGCTGGAGAAACCCAGCAAGATGGGCGGGGTATAAATAATAAATTATTATTATTATTATTATTATTGTTGTTGTTGTTGTTGTTGTTGTTGTTGTTGTTGTTAAAAAAGAGGATTGGACCAATCTGTGACAAACCTAGACAGCATCTTAAAAAAGCAGAGACATCACCTTGCCGACAAAGGTCCGTATAATTAAAGCCATGGTTTTCCCAGTAGTGATATATGGAAGTGAAAGCTGGACCATCAAGAAGGCTGATTGGCAAAGAATTGATGCTTTTGAATTCTGGTGCTGGTGCTGGAGAGTCCCATGGACTGCAAGAAGATCCAGTCTCTCCATTCTGAAGGAAATCAGCCCCGAGTGCTCACTGGAAGGACAGATCATGAAGCTGAGGCTCCAAGACTTTGGCCACCTCATGAGAAGAGAAGACTCCCTGGAAAAGACCCTGATGTTGGGAAAGATGGAGGGCACAAGGAGAAGGGGACGACAGAGGATGAGATGGCTGGATAGTGTTCTCGAAGCTACCAGCATGAGTTTGACCAAACTGCGGGAAGTAGTGGAAGACAGGAGTGCCTGGCGTGCTCTGGTCCAGGGGGTCACAAACAGTCGGACACGACTAAACGACTAAACAACCACATTTTGGTGTTCTGTTGGAAGCCACCCAGAGTGGCTGGGGAAACCCAGCCAGATGGGTGGGGTATAAATAATAATTTATTATTATTATTATTAAAAGGTGATTGGACCCATCTGTGGAGGACTACTGACAGGACTGCTGCAAGGCATGATGCCTGTGCTCTCACCTCACGGCTGGGGGCAGCAATGTGCCCAAAAACCAGTTGCTGGAAACCACAGGAAGGGAGAATGCGCTGTGAAAACAGGCTGCTGGATTAGACAGGCCACTGGCTGCTTTCAGCAGGCCCTTCTTATGTTGTCAAAAAAGAAACTCCATAGATGCAGGGACAGGTGAAATAGCTTCCCTGGAGTAGAGAGAGTGAGCTCCCTGAATGCCTCCTTCTTCCCTGGCCTGCTTCCCGCTGAATATTTCATTGTGAACCCTCCCTGCCCCCCCTTTTGGAAAGGAAGTGCGCCATAAATATTCATCCCGCCAGCACTTACGGGTCTATTAAAAGCAGCCTCCTCTTCTCTCCCCAAGGTGGCTTCATCCATTCCGATTATGCTAAGGCCCTCGCGCTAAATATGCCATCGCCCTGGCGATGGATGCTGCCCGCAGAGTGGCTCCACCCTGACATTAATCGAAAGGCCCTTAATGAAGTCGGCGTGTTGCCGGCGCACATTAAGAGGATGCTCTGGACAGCACCCAAACAGCATGTTGGGACGGCCAACAGAAGCAGGAGACCGGGAGGGGGCTCTCTGCGTGTGCACCCGAGGTAGAGAAAGCACTTAAGGACTTTCTCTCTCTCTCTCTCTCTCAGGGGTGGGGGAGGACAAATATCTAATGGATTTTTTATTGCTAGTCAGCCTTTCAGACTCGGGCTTCTCCCCCCACCCCCACCATGTTCAGGTATATTAACAGTCTTTGACTTCTCCCTCCACCACTTCCCCTCCCAGATGTTACGGCTGAAATATCTTCCATTTGCTTGCTTTTATTTCTGCAACATTCAACAGTTTGCTCTGCAGGCTTCCTTCCTTCCACCCCCCCCCACTTTAATTTCCTTGCTGACTTTGCTTTCCCCCCCAGCCCCTTTCATATATAAAAAAGGAGGAAAATCAGTTGCTACGCAGCACATTTTCTATCGAGGTCAGTTTTGAGCTCATGGAAATGGTGGGTCCGTTTGGTGAAATGCAATGGTGAAATGCGGTGGTTTTCGTGACTTCCATTGCTCAGAAGTGTCGCCCCCACCCCAATGAAGAGGCATTTGTTGCTCAACATTCAAAACAAGCATAGTTAAGAGCACAGGAGGTTTTAGAGTAGGGTGACCATTGAGCCACACCGGGTGCCATGTTGCAGGGGGCACCACAACAATGCTGCAGAACGGGGCGCGAGAGGTGGGGGGCAGAAAGTTTTAGCATCACACAGGGTGCCACTGAAAATCGAGATCCCTAAGTCTGCCAGTGTTGGGAGGGGCGCTCATGCAGGCTAATTAAATAAGTCCCAGCTTCTGGAGAAAGGGGATAGAGAACTGTCTTCCATCCTCTCTCATAACACTCGAACATGTGGACATTCAATAAAGGTGGGAAGATTCAGGGCAGATAAAAGGATGTACATCATCACACAACACATAGTTAAATTGTGGAAGCCTCTCCTGCAGGACGCAGAAGAGATTACCAGCTTACATGACATGAAATGTATTACGGTCAGAGACCAGCTTAAGAAACACAAATGGAACTGCAATCCCAATAGCAAAACAAACATTTAAAACAATATACAACAACAATGGATTTTAAGTTTTAAAGTGTGATAGGCATATAAACACATAAAAAATTTAAAACAGACTACCTTAGAGAAATGACCCAAAGTCGCCCGTGGATCCGGGTTTGGGGATTTTCTTAACAAACTAGATTGAATCAGGGGATCTGCGCCTACAGATCTGTGCACAGAATCTGGCAGCAATCCGGGTCGTCTTGTGGTCTTTGCCTAACAGGAGAAGATTGAATTTTTGATTTACCAGGAGGTCAGCCTCACCAGCTGGGGGTCAATTGTTTCTCTATGTACCTCATCGTAAAAGGGACATCTAAAAAATATGTGTTTGGGGCTTCCTATATCCCCCAATGGACAGGCGCAAATTCTCTGGTCATGTGGGACTTTTTTAAAGGATCCTTCCAAGACCGGCGAGGGCAGAGCTGAGCTTCTGGCAAGTTACCAGCTCACATGGTTTTAAGAGAGGATAGGACAACTTCAGGGAGGAGAAGGCTATTGGTGGCTACTAGCCATGATGCCTGTGTTCTGTCTGCAGAGCTGGAGGCAGCTATGGTTCTGAATTCCTGTTGCTGGAAACTGCAGAAGGGGATGGTTTTGCCAGTAGTGATGTATGGAAGTGAGAGCTGGACCATAAAGAAGGCTGATGGCCGAAGAATGGATGCTTTTGAATTCTGGTGCTGGAGGAGACTCTTGAGAGTCCCATGGACAGCAAGAAGATCAAACCTCTCCATTCTGAAGGAAATCAGCCCTGAGTGCTCACTGGAAGGACAGATCCTGAAGCTGAGGCTCTAAGACTTTGGCCACCTCATGAGAAGAGAAGACTTCCTAGAAAAGACCCTGATGTTGGGAAAGATGGAGGACACAAGGAGAAGGGGACAACAGAGGACCAGATGGTGGGACAGTGTTCTCGAAGCGACCAGCATGAGTTTCACCAAACTGAGGGAGGCAGCAGAAGACAGGAGTGCCTGGCCTGCTCTGGTCCAGGGGGTCACAAAGAGTCGGACATGACTAAACGACTAAACAACAGCAACAGCCATGATGGCTGTGTTCTGTCTGCAGAGCTGGAGGCATAAATGCTTCTGAATTCCAGTTTCTGGAAACCACACTTGTGTTCGAATCCTGCCTGCATGTTTCCCACGAGCATCTGCTTGGCTGCTGTGGGAATTGGAAGCTGGACTAGACGGGCCATTGGCCTGATACAGCAGGCTGTTCTTACGTTCGCATAAAGTTTGGTGAGGACGCAGGGAAGGACCAGGAAGAGATCAAGAGAAATGTCAAGCTGATCGGCAGCAGCTGTGAAAAAGGCACATTCCATGCCAGGGATGATTAGGAGACCAACTGCCAATTAGAGTGCCAATAACAGCAAAGCCTTTTCAGACATCTCCGTGGCAGCAACCTTTGGAAGGATGGGGAGGAATCTGAGTCATAAGAACACTGGAATTTACAGAATTCTAGTGTTGTAGTGTTGGAAGGGGTCTGGGGGGCATCTACTCCCGGTGGAGGACAGGGTCAGGTTTAAGGTGCTGGTTTTGACCTTTAAAGCCCTATACGGCCTAGGACCCTCGTACCTACAGGACCGCCTCTCCTGGTATGTCCCGCGGAGGACCTTAAGGTCCACAAATGACAACATTTTGGAGGTCCCAAGTCTTAAGGTGGTTAGATTTGTCTCAGCTAGGGCCAGGGCGTTTTCAGTACTGGCCCCGACTTGGTGGAACGCTCTGTCACAAGAGACCAGGTCCCTGCGGGACTTGACATCTTTCCACAGGGCCTGCAAGACAGAGCTGTTCTGCCTGGCCTTTGGTTTGGACTCAGTCTGACCCTTATGTTTCCCTCCCCTTATGGTT